>NC_143480.1:65325767-65925767 GCF_027475165.1 Benincasa hispida | reverse complement strand
TCTCATTTTTCCTTGAAAGGTCTCTCAATAAATCTTTTTAGATGAAATATATTTTGGAGAAAAGAAGCATAAGGAATGTTGAGTAATTTAATAAATTTGCAAGAACAAATTGAAAGCAAATTAAGTTAGTAGAGGGAAAAAGACTCACAATATCTCTCATCCAAAACATGAAGTTAGCTGAACAATTTTACAACCATTTTAATCAACAAGGGTATCTTGGGAATATCATATAGGACCAAAGGGCAAAAAGGGACAATTCTATGACCAATTTAATCCACTGGGGTATCTAGGGAATATGATATAGGACCAGGGAAAAAGGGAAAAAATTTGGACCATTTTTCGATTTTTGCATGTCATCTTTGTGCAGGGGCCATGCTAATCTTCTCTCTATCGAACATCAATATTTCTTTGAGAGGCAACCAAGTTTTGCAAGTGAAGTGGAATTTCTACTATAGGTTCGATGTCCAGCCCTTTACAGCTAGAGCTGTAACTAAAGAACTGAAAGCAGATTATCTACAAAAAAAGGTTCAATCATACTCATCCAAAGGCTCCCTCTTTCCATATATGTTATGCCCAAATCTTAAGCCATGTTCAAGCTAATCTTCAAACTAAAGTCTATATAGTATAGTACATTGGAACTCACAGAAATTAACTCAGCAGGCTATCAAAAAAACAAATTATGAAATCTAACCATCCATTTAAAGATCTTTACTAACCTACAGTTATAGCCACTTGGAATATATCATTGCAATGTTAGTTATGAAAAAAAGTGAAACTAACCTGGTGGAAGAGATTGCTTCAACTTGTCTGCCTTCTCAGAGTCAAAAACACAAAGAGTATAAAGATATTTGGAGCATCGAACTTTGTTTAAACGTTCAGAAACCAAAATAATATTTAAACCTTTTCACGAGTAGCTGAAAGTGACTTATTTCAGTGTACAACCCCAATTAATACAAAGTAGTGCCTTTCCTCCCTCGTTTTCCTCTTTCTAAGACAAATACATTCAACCTCAAATTAGTTTGCCTTTAAAGGTCTGTTTCAAACTTTCAATCGAAGTAAATATTTGAGAAAACTCTTCTTCATGAGTTTTGGAATAAAATAAGTAAATGGTTGAGCAATGTAATAACTTTGCAAGAGCAAATTGCAAATCAAATAAGCAGGGGAAAAAGAATTCTCACAAGATCTCTCATCCAAACACAAAGTTAGCAGAAAATTTTTATGGCCATTATAATCAACCAAGGGTATATTATGGTAGAAAGGGCAAAAGGAGAAAAAAAAAATTTGGACCATTTCTCGATTTGTGCGTGTCATCCTTGCGCAGGGGCCATGCTAATCTTCTCTGTATCGTTCCAAATTTATCGGATGTCCCCGAAGGGACGGTTTTCTGCATCCAGTATGCTGTATATATAGGATATCTCATTAGTGTAGCTAAGCGATGTGGGAATCCTCTTCAAAGCCCCAAATATTTATAGGGTATTAAACAAAGGTATCCCCAAACCCCACATGAAAAATGAGTAAAATAAAGTTAGAAAAGTGCACAAACAGAACCCTTCCAACCCCAAACAAACTCTCATAACATCAAATAAACCAAAAGGGGTTCAGAAATTCCTCAAATAAAACCCTTTCAGTTTCAGGGGCCATTTGATTTTGGATGAACTTGATTTCATTCAATCACAGAAATTCAATCGATTTGAAACAATGAACTACTATGAGCTCGAATCGACTTCCCAATAATTACCGAAACGGGTTAGAAGAACATGAACAGAAAGGAGCATTCTGTTGGGTAGTTTAGCTCAAGAACAAAGGGATATGTAATAAATAGCACAGAAAGTGGAAGAAATTAAATGCGAAAGAGGAATTTGAAAGAAGCAGCTTACCTTAAACCTTGAGGTTGGGGTTAACGAAATCCCCATGTGAAAGACAGAGAGAAAGCTACAAAACAGTACAAATGGAGAAGACGACGGCCATGAGAGCAGCAGCTACGTGGCATTGCAATTACACCAAGAAGCTTCTCGACCAAAACAAAAAGAGAAAAAAAAAAGGAAAAAAAGAAAAAATAGAAAACGATCCTATTTGTTTGAAAATACCTCCCACTTCTACAGTAGGAACAGGCCAGAAAAATAATAGAGGAATTGAAAAAAACAATAAAATTGAAAACACAATCATTTAGGTAAAAACCACGACCCATCAAAAGAAAATCCACTATTTGATAAATTGTTACAATCAAATAGAACAATTCTCTCCCAAATCCCAATTAGGAGAACACTCTCTCAAAGTACTTTTATACTACTCACATCATTTTTTCACTCTCAAACTAGAGAATATATAAAGAAAATTTAACTAGAGTTAATACACTCAAACTTAAATGTTTTTTATTGGGAACGAAACCAAACGCATGAACTTTATTTATAGGTTTGGAGCCCATGACTTTCCTAAACCTTTTCAATGTAGACGCATGACTTTCCTAAACCTTTTCAATGTAGGACAAGTCCATGACTTTCCTAAATCATTTTTATGGCGACAACTGCACTTCTAATATTTTGCTAAAACCCAACACTATTCATATTAAATTTTAGGTTATTTTCAAATATAAGAAAATTAACAAATATATATATATAGTAAAATTTTACTATCTATAAAAATTTATTACAAATAAGCTGTGATAATTTTATTATTATTTATAAATATTTTTAACAATTTTATCATTTAAAATAATTTTTCTTAAATTTTGATAATTTATTTTTTCATTTTAGTTATTAAAAGTAATCTATAAAATTTTAGTTCTTAAAAGTTAAATCTATAAACACACCACCTTCCACATATAAAAGGAAGTTTTTTATACCATAGTTTTCATATCATTAATGCTCCATTGGATAATAATTATATCTTTTCCCCTTATTACCTACTTTCTTCCTTCTTTATTATAAGTACCATGCAAAATTTTAAAAAGTAAAATGAATAGTTTTTAAAAGTTCATTTTTCTTTTTGTTTTAGAATTTGATGAAGAAATTTGAGGTGTGTTTTTTAAAACAAGTGATTAAATTTCAAAAATAAAAAATTTAAAAATAAGGATTGTTTTCCCAACATATTTAAACATGTAGTTATACCATTTATATGTTACTTGACATATGAAGTTCAACTCACAAAATAAAAAGAAAAAGGCCACATGGAACAAAACAAAAATATTATGTTTCCCGTCGTTTTAGGGGGTGTTTATTTCAAGAGTTGAGATTGGATGAGTTAGGCATCCTAAGCCCAAGGGCATGGATTTAGGAAGTCTGGCTTCCTACATCTTTTTTCCATGTGTTTGAATAGTGTTTACTATTTATTATTCAAACTTATAGGTTACCCCCTCCTCCCTCCCCCTCCTTTTTTTTTTTTTTCTTCTAATTTAACCTAGGAAGTACATCAGTCAACCTCCAGACATCACCTTCGGCGATCACCTCGGCCAACTCCGACCGCCACCCTCCAGCGACTGCTGGGGTCAATTCTGGCATCTACCTCCGGCCAACTCCAGTAACCACCTCCGGCGAACGCTGTCGATCAACTCCAGCCGCCACCTCCGACGAACGCCATAGGCCAACTCGGGTGGCGACCTCCTACGACCGCTACCGGCCAACTCTAGCCGCCACCCCCTATGACTGCCACTGGCCAACTTTGGCTGCCACCTCCTAGATCGCCACCGGCCAACTCTGGCTGCCACCTTAGTGACCATCATCGACCAACCTCTAGTCGTCACTAACCAACTCCGACCACCATCGACCAACCTCTGGGAATCCCCTTCTCCCACACTGGCAAAATTCTGGCCACCAACTCCATTGGCCACCCTTCGACTACCACCTCCAACAACCACCACCAACCAACCTTGAAAAACATTAATAAAATTACTCTTAGTATATAACAAACTAGACAAATTTGTATATAAAAAACACTTTTAAGAAAGAATTGCAATATATGTATCTTTTCTTATTTGAATGAGTTTCTATCAAAAGTGTTTAATTAAAAATGAATTTTTTAATTTTTTTTCTAAGTCATTTCAAACATGCCATTAGACTGCAAATTATAGTTATATTTATTTAGGTTATAAGTGTAGAACTATACATGTTTGAAAGCTCTAATTTAATTTAATAACATTTTGATTTTTTTTGTTGGTTAATTTAACTAGCTCGAAAACTTAGAATTATTTTCTAAACGTAAAGATTCAAAATATTTAAAACAACTTAGCGACCAAATAATAACTAAAACTCAAAATTTATGATTTTTTATTCCTAAAATGTAATTTGATAAGAAAAAAGTATAGGTTTTCAATAATTGAATTTAATATTAAAATACTAGTTTATTTCAATTTTAAGTTAAGCTTATTATGGTAAAAAAGAATTGATCGTTTTAAAATTAGTTAAAATGACAAAAGTCTATGAAGTTTTATTTCAAAATCTAGTAAGATTAAAATAAAAATTTATTAAAACAATAGATTAAATAAAATTATAATTTTAGTCAAAATCTCTATTTCAATTTTTTTAAAAAAAATATTCTTCTAAATTTTTTAGTTTATTTTAAACTTAACTATATTAAATTAATTAAGATGACAAGCTTAAACTAATCTAAAATCTAACCAGCGATTAAATATAAGAAAATATTTCACAAACTAAATATTTATAAATCTACACTTTATTCATAGGCTACTTAAGTCTGCATTCTAAACACAGGCGTCTTAAACCCAGACTTCTAAAACCTGCATTCCAAACATAGTTTTCTTAAATCCAGGTTACCTAAACCTTCTAGCTTAATCCTCCAGGCTTAACATTTTCAGGTTTAAGATTCCAAACCTACGCGCCAAACGCCCTCTTATGATTTTGTTTGCTAATGATGACAAGTGTGATGAAGATATAGGCTAGAGCTACATGTGTAAATTGATAGACTTTTCAAGTTTTGAGGTTTAAAGGGATGAAAAATAAGTTTATAGTTGATATGATAAAATCGACCATATTTAGAGTCATGAATTTTTTTTCTTTTGAAATTTTGTTGGTATAACTAAAGGTTGATTTGAATTACCGGAGAAAAAAGAGTTTTCAAAAACACATTTCCTTTAAAACACTTCTTACAGAAGTTATTTAGAAATAAAACGCTCACATGTTTGGTTACATTTTATCTCGAGTAATTTTATACACAAGTAATTACAAAGAATGAGTATAAAACTTGTATTTAAAGCACTATGATTCGGCCAACCATCGCTCAATAATATGATTGTCAATGGTTGACCAATAATGAGGTGGTGATAGTTGTAGCCACCTATTTTTGTCAAACTCTCTTATTATATAAAACTGATTGCTATATTACTTGTTTCTTTTAAACATTTTTGCTAATTAAATTAATTGTATGTCATTGACCTCTACAACCATTGGTTTTTTTTTTTTTTTTTTTTAGTTTTTTTCTTTTTGATCCATAGGCCTTTTTCTTAGTTTAGGCTCTGTTTGGATTGATTAGAGAAAAAATATTTTTTAAAAAAGTCACTTTTATTAAACACTTTTGGTAAAAAAAATATCTAAAATATACTTTGAAAGCGTTTCATAAGCTATTTTGAATAGTTGTCAAATATTTCAATTTTTCTATTAAAAATGACTTGTTTTAAAAAGAATCAAACACTTGAAAAGTTAAACCAAATATACTGTTGGTAGAATAAAAAACCAAAAGAAGTAAGCTTTTGAATTGTATTTTGCTTCAAAAGTTTCATACGTTATTGGATTTGAGCTGCATTTGGCATTGTTTTCAAATTAAAAAAAAAAAAAAAAACTAGTTAATAATTTTAAAAGATAAATGAAGAAACAATTTTAGTTATAAAGGCTCATCTTCCTTTGAAAAAAAAACCTCAAGCCACAATTCACATAGAGAGCAAATTTTCAAAACAACCACCAAAAAGCTTATGTAGTGAGCTTTACACACAGCCACAAAAAAAAAAAAAAAAAAACCAAAAAAAAACAAAAAAAAAAAAAAGAAAAAGAAAAGAAAAGAAGAAGAAGAAGAAGAAGAAAGAAAGACAGACTAAGCTTCCTCTACCAAAATAAAAAGTTCATAACAAGGAGAGTTTCAACTTAGTTCGAAGTTGAACTTGCGCTGCAAGAATGAAAAATCAAGCCTTTTCTGACGCTAAAAAGCGTAAGCATAACTCCAAAAGTTGTCGGCATAGGCTATATCCCGACGCACAATAACTGTCGGCAGCATATGTCTGTCGAGACAAGCAATGTTGATGCAAAATAGTTAAGCATCGACATAGGTCAGTTATGCCAATATCAAACAGTAAATCGTAATATACGACCTAAGCCGACAGCACATACTTAGTGCCGACATAAGGTATCTATGCCGACACTTATATATAGCATCGAAAGTTCTTACATGTTAATGGTTGAAGCTTATCATCGACAAATCGTCGAAATGCCAGATGTAGACATTTCTTACATGTAGACGGTTAGAGATTATTGTCGACATATCCTCAATATGTCGACGTCGCATAATCAATGTGGTGTTGACATAGGCTATTTTTTGGAAAAAACCTATTCTAAATTTGTATTCTTTCTTTTTTAAAAAAAAAATATAATTTGATTTGTACCTAATAACAAACAAATATGCCAATAACACGCAAATTCATTCAATATTGTAGTAAATGTCTTACAAATGTTTTATATAATACCTAAATAAAAAATAATGTTACATAGCACATCAGAAAAGTTTGACATATAAATAAAGGGTTTAACACTAATTTGGTCCTTAAAACAGATACATTACAAAAAAGTTCAAACAAGAAAAGTTTGCTTGCTACATGAAGTCTTCTAACAATGTTCCTGAAAAAACAAAGAACCGAACTCTCCTTTAGTTTATATATCCATTTAGAGGTTATAGTTTTGCATCCTTTAGGAAGAGGAGCTAGGGTCCAAGTATTATTGACAGTGAGTGACTTCATTTCTTCACACATAGCTTGAATCCAAGACCTAGCATTAGGGCAGTTTACTGCCTCTTCAAAGGTGGCTGGTTCTTGGTCATTAGGAGCTATTGTGGCATTTAGAACTAGATTCATATAGTTAGTTTTAGTATACCTAGCTGGAGGAACTATCACTCTTCTTTGTCTATTCCTAGCCAAAGAATACTGACTTAAATCAGGTACAACTTCAGTATTCCCTATATTCTCATTTGAGACATCCTCTTCTTCTTCTTCTTCTGATTCAGTAAGAGGGTTATGGTTAGTGGAAGAAACTTTAGGTTCTCCACCTCAATCCTAGCAGTATTAGGGCTATTAGGAACTTCATAAGTTGTCTTTTCTTTTTGCATAAACATCTCTTTTTCTCTGAAAGTGACATCGCTGCTTATAACAAACATTTTCTCAATAGGATTCCATATCTTAAATCCTTTTACACCTTTAGAAAACCTACAAACATACACTTTACTGCCCTAGATTTTAATTTCCCCTGATTTTGATGAATATATCCAACACATCCAAATACCCTTAGGTTTTCTAGGTTAGGTGGATGTGTGATCCATTTTTCTTCAGGAGTCAAAAAATTTAGGGAGGAATGTGGATACCTATTTAAGGTGTACACTGTGTAGCTTGCAGCCTCAGCCCAATATTTTTCACTCATAATTGCATCTAATAGGAGACATCTAACCCTCTCCATGACTATTCTATTTAGTCTTTCAGCTACTCCATTATGTTAAGGAGTGAATCTAACAGACTTATGCCTAGTTATTCCTATTTCTTTACAGAATTTGTTAAACTCTTCACTACAAAATTCCAATCCATTATTAGTTCTTAGGTTTTTGATTTCTTTAGAAGTTTGCTTCTCTATCATGAGTTTCCATTCCTTAAACCTATCAAACACTTGGTCCTTAGTTTTAAGGAAGTAGACCCAAATTTTCCTAGAGAAGTCATCAGTAAAAGAAAGTAAATACTTTGAGCCACTTAGGGTAGGTGTAGGAGCTGGACCCCATAGGTCAGAGTGTATATAGTCTAGGATAGCTTTTGTGGTGTGTTGTGCTTTAGTGAAACTTTGGCTTGTGGCTTTCCCTAAAACACAGTGTTCACAAAAGGTTAGATTTTCCGATAGACCTTTAGGAAGAATCCCTTGTTTAGATAGGACTTCTAGGCCTTTAGCACTAATGTGAGATAATCTTTTGTGCCATACATCAGCCTATGTGATCTCATTTGTGGTGGCAACATATGCCCCTGTCATCATTTCAACTCCGTTGACCACAAATAAGTCATTTATCTTTTCCCCAACTAATATCACCTTAGAATCCTTTAGTACCTCAAGGCTTCCTCCTTTACCCCTGTACTCACACCCAATTGCATCTAGCATACCCAAGGAGATTAGATTTCTCTTAAGTAATGGAATATATCTCACATTCCTAAGAAGTTTAATAGTTCCATCCTTAAGTTTCATGGAAACAAAGCCAAAGTGTTAAACCTTTAAAAGTGTTAAACCAAGGTCTCATTGAGGTCATATGGTAGGTGCATCCGGAATCTAGGACCCAATCATGTTTTCCTAGAGGATTTATATGATTGGATTTGTCTAAAGTTGAGGCTAAAGAATCTGAGTAGATGAAGGATCCTTCTACAATAAATGCCTAGGGCTGTTTTCTTTTTGAGTCTTTTTTTTTCTCTTGATTCTTTCTTTTTAAGATAAAACAGTCCTTAATTAGATGTTCTTTTTCTTGCAGTGCTTACATTTTATTTTTTGTTTTGATTTGTTATCTTCTGAGTTGTGAGGTTTTCTGTCCTTTGAATGGTTTTGTTTGAAGTTTCCTTTAGCAAATAGACCTTCACCACTAGGATGATCTTTTCCATCAATCTGTAATTCTAACTCTTTAGTTCTTAGGGCTGAGATTATAGTGTCTATGCTTATACTATCCTTTCCATACTTTAGAGCATTTTTTTTATTTCTTTATAGGGTTCAGGCAAGGAGTTTAGAAGCACATACACCTCATTTTCATCACCAAGTTTTTCTCCTAGAGTTTTAAATTTAGCAACAATTTTCTTGAACTCATCTAAGTTATCAGTTAAAGTTTTCGATGAATCCATTTTAAATGTGAAGAATTTCTCCCTAAGATACATTTTGCTAGGAAGATCTTTAGTAGCATATAACTTTTCTAGCTTAGTCCATATCTTATATGCAGTTTCTTGATCTAAAACTTGTCTAAGAACATTGTCACTAACGTTTTGAACCAACGTACCATAGGCTGCTAGTTCCCAGTCTTCCTTTTCTTAGGTTGTCACAGTGGCAGGGAGTGTTGATGGGTCAAGGAGGGTTCTGTGAGCTTTCTGCTGGCCAAGAATCGCCTTGATCCTGGCCTTCCACAGTCCGAAGTCTCCTTTGCCATCGAATTTCTCCACTTCAAATCTTGCTACGGACATTTTTGGATGAAAAACTTGAGTTTTGATTCTTCAAGAATTGTAATCTTGTATTTTGCTCTGATATAACTTTGTTGGGCCTTCTTCTTGATGTAAGTTTGAATTAAGCCCAAATGATGAATGATTTTATGGCCTTTCTTGCTGATCCAATTTGTGAGCCCAGTATTTTGCCCTAAATGATTTTTTTGTTGGTAGAGTGGTTGGCTATCAATTTACCACGAACTTCCAGTTGATGTGCTCCACGTGGTTTGCTCCATTACTCTTTGCCTGATGGAAGTGAAAGAAAAATTATCTTTCTGATGGGTGATTAATCAGAAATAATTTCCTTTCTCTCTCTTGCTTTCTTGTTCTCTGTCCTTTCGAATTCTTTGAACTTCTTCTAACCGTAATGTCTCTGTTTGATTTTGTGCGACTGCTTCGAGTAAACGATGAAGAACAATGCATGCAATCGTGTAGACGAAGTGAAGAAGAGAAGAAGAACACAACTATATACGTGGTTCGACTTATTAATGCCTAGATCCACGTGAAGGAGGGAGATCTTTTATTAAAAGCTAAGTCATAGATTCATTCTTTTACAGATTTCAAGTTCTTCTTGAAGCTATTGTATTGTATGTTACTAAATTTGTAAATGATGAATATTTATACTAATTTTTTTGATACAAGTAGTTACAATAATAGACTGTAAAAGTTGTTCTTGAATGTTGAATGTTTGAGCTTATATTCTTCAGTAGATATCAATAGTCTACATAGGTTACCAAATATCATAAGTCTTTCATTGAAGTTCATGTTATAACATGCACCCTCCATTGAATTCTATGTTGTAACATACACCATTCCATGTCCTATAAATAGTGGTGTATGGTGTCTTTGTAAGACACACTATAATTGAGTTCAATATTAATTTTCTACTTCTTCTTTTCTACTTTTCTCTCTTTTCTTGCTTTTATGTTATTTTGTTGTTCACATTGTTCTTATTTCATCACGCGTTATCCACACGAGTCTCTACTGCCTGGGAGATTTTGTTGAGATTAAAGTTGATTCATTGGAATACCAAAAACGATAAAGGTCTTACATATTATTGAGGTATTTAAAAACTAAAGTTCAAAGAAAGTGAGTATTCTATTTAAACCATATACATGATTTATGTGTTTGTGAATTGATTATTAAGATATATTTGATATTAGATTTACATTTGATTAGATCGAATTGTAAACTTGATATAAGTATTATGTGAGCATTGAAATTAAAATCCTTATGCATGAGTCCAACTTGTGTCTTAAAAGTACATGTGAGTTTTTTAGCCTTTTTTTCCACTTTGAGATTATAATTAATCTTAGTTGCTTGTTATGCAACTGAGTTGAAAAATTGAAGGAGATGTGATTTTGTGGGTAAGAGATTTAACCAAAACTTGTGAGTTATTGTGCAAACCTCTCTTTAGTCTCTATGACATACACACAATGCATTCCAAAGTATACTAAATTCTATCCGCAATTCAATTTGTTACTTTGCCAACTATTTGTATACATACAATTCTAGACATTCTCATTGTATTTCAATGTCCGTCTTTTCAAATTCAATTTGATTTTTAATAAATATTCCAAGAAGCATTTGTAGGACTTCTATTAGGCATATATCAATATGCTATGCTCTTGTATTAGCAGTTTGAGAAAGAAAGTTTGGAACATTGCGATGAATGTTTATCTAATATCTTTTGAAGTTGAATAAAATATACAAGCAGATGTTTCTATGAAAAATAATGAATTTCGACCAAATAATATAATATCATTACTTGAAGTGAATGTTACAATATTTAATCATTGAGGTCGAAATCATGTTAATAAAGGAAGAAGTAAATTTGTTGTACAATAAGAGCCTCTATGAAAAATAATGAATTTCAACACACATATATGATGTTTTGAAGGAAAATTTCATTTTTCAAATGTGATGCAAAAGAGACAATATCTTATATTTGTTGTACAATAAGAGCCTCTTTGAAAAATTAAAATCCTATTAGTGAAAAAATACGATGTGTGGAAGCAAACTTTGAGAATTTATTTGAATTTCTTGAGGAGATTATAACTTATCTTTTAACCCCTAAATATGATATTATTTGGATGTTACAAGTTTCGTAGAATCTCTTAAAGAGATGATTATTACTTTTGACACACTTGTATATGAGATATTTGGATTTCTCTTAAATCTCCTAAGGAGAATAAGAAAGAATAATATTTATGTTTTGCATATAGTTCATCTATGCATATTATACTTAAAAATAAACAACATGCTTTCCAAAATTCAAATGCTTAAAGTGAAAAATAAAATATGATATTAAGTCCTGTAGACTTGAATAAAGATTTTGGAAAAGAAAATAATATTTTGCCAGAGAACCAAAATTGACAATTAATGTATTTTATTCTGTTGTAAATGAAAGAGAAGTTTAGTAATTTTGGAAGGTATATATTGTAATAGATATCATCTAGAAAAATTGATAATAAGAATAATATATGGTTTTTATATACTATATCTATTGTCTTCTATGAGAAATGCATATAGAAAAGTTATGTTTCTCCTTCTAAATAGAATTCACACATATTTGTGTAGTTGAAATATATACAGCAATAAACCTGAAGTTCATTGATCCAAATATTTTTTTTAACATGGTGGGTCATTTTGGGTCAATAGTGAAAATAATTATTGAAAATATATATTGGCATTCACAGAAGAACTAAAAGATTTTTCCATATAATTAATTATTAGAGTGTCTTGTTCTTTAGAGATTAATTATCAAAATCTCTCTAGCTAAATTGAAATTGAACCTCTCTTATTTTTGGAATGGATTCATAGTTGTATATCTAGATTTATTAATCCACCAAGTGAACTATTTTGATATTTTATGATTTTTGTTGGCATATCTAGTTGATGATCACATATATACTTATTATTTTGTTTTAATACTACTAGCGAGTTTGCATCCCAAACATTTGATAATTGATTGGGATAAGTGTTGAATATCCTACAGCTTATGTTCAAATGGCAATATATGCTTTAAGTCAATGGCTTATAAGCTTATGGCCAAAAACTAAATATATTTCATGTGCAATAAATGTTTAAATTATTCCACAACAACAATTAAGATGACAGAATAATTAAAAGTAGTCCTCAAAAGAGATTAATAGTCTATGTTAAAATTGATTTCACATCAATTAATAAATACTTTGAACCCCTGACGAGTGATGTGTTTACTATAAAATTTGTTATTTGTTATTAATGAGACAAATTTATCAACAATAGGGAGAGAAAATAAGAAGAAGTTGGAATAATAAGTTGAATGAAATGCATAAGTATTGTCTCATTGCGATCATTATACAGATCAATTTGAACTAGAAGTTCAAAAGATAATTCATTTGCAAAATATTGGAAATCAATGCTAGATGCATTTACAGAAGATTTACTGTTGCAAGAAAGTGACTAAGTTATATATAATGGCTGCAAATACACCATCTAAAATTGAAATCCCAATGCAACAAATTGTCAATCTAATGAGTCTACAACAATCCTGAAGCATGAAGTAAAAGAGGATACACTACTACAAAATCTACATTACTTGACAGTTGTAGTTTTTAATTACTTGATGTTTCTTTGGAAAAAAATATAAAGTAATGACCTTTTAGGAAAGAAAATGTCAAGTAAAAGGGTTAAAAAAATGGAGATTGACGAAATGTTTGGACATTTTCACGTGAACCATTACTTGACACGTTTTTTGTGTCAAGTAATATAAGGTCTTGCTTGACACATTTTTCGTGTCCAGTATAAGAAGCTCTTACTTGATATATTTTTCATGTCAAGTAAAATATAAAAAGTATATATTTTTTTAATCTTTATTTTTTTGTTTCCCTCCCTCTCCCATTTTCATTTCCTATATTTTTCTGTTTTTTTTAAATTAAAAACTCTTTCTCTCCTCCTTCACCATCTCACTCACGAGCTTCCCCTTCCCCCCAATTTTTTTTCTTCTTCCGTGCGCCCGAGAACCCTAGCCGTCATCAGCCTTCATCTACCCTCACCTTCATTCGCGCCACTGTTATTGAGTTTTTCATTTCGTCGTCTACTCAGCCGCGCCAGCCCTCTCCCTCTTCGTCTGCTCAATCGCACTAACCGGCCAGTTGTGCACGTCGTTCGCGAATCTTCAGCCCCATCCAGATTTGTAGCCGAACGCCCCCAACCGTTTCCATCGCTTCAGCCATGCCCAGATCTGTAGCCTAATGCCCTCAACCGCTTCCGTTGCTTCAGCCTCAGATCTAAAGCCGAACGGCCCCAGCCTCACCTGGATCTATGGCCGAACGCCCCAATCCTTGTTTTGGTTAAGGTTTTGTAATTTTGTGGGTTTATATGCATAATCTTGATTATTGTTTGTTTTTGGTTTAGTTCTGATAAAAACGCATTATGTTTGGGTCATAGATTCAGGTTGTAGCAAAGTTTGAAGATTGGAAGCGTGTTGTGCGGGGTTGCAAGGTTTTGACTTTGGAAAATTTTGGTAACTTTTAGTAACTTGTTATTAAACTTTGGTTTGATGTATATTTAGACTGGACAAATAAATCATTGTATGAGTATTCTTGTTCCTCTTTTGTTTTCTTTTTAGGAAAGTTGGTTGAGGCTCGAGTGAAGCATCGATTTGAGCAAACACTTCGAGTAAGTGTTTTGGATGTATTTGAATGAATTTGTGATTTGGGTTTTAATGTAGCATCTTCTGTAATGATTTACTTGTTTGAATGTTTGATGATGAGATTGATTTTGAAGTGTTGGAAGGAGTTAAGTTGTTGTCTAATAGGTTTGAGACCGATTTTGATAAAGTTTTGGTAAGTTTGGAGGTTAGTATTAATAATTCTTTGTTACCCATTGAAGTATTGATCTAATAATTGAGTTATTTTCAATTTTTGATGTTCAATTCAAAGATTTCAAGGGATTAGAGCCACTGTCCAACAAAGTTAACGATGTTTGGACGTTTTGATAGTATTAAGGCCTTGAAACTCTTTTGGAATTATTACATAGTTGCTGAAATTTGCGTTTTGTAACCATTATTATTGAACTTTTTGTAGGTTGGATTACTTTGTTATAGTTTTGAAGTGACATTCGAATCAAGCCACACTTTAGGTAATCTATTTGGAGTTAATTGGTTATTTTGATGAATGAAATTTTGAAGAAATTTTTTATTGCTTGTAGATAAGATTGGGCTTCCAATATTCTCTATTTTTTTGTGAAAGTTGTGAAATTTGGGGGGAAGGTATCTGCATTCTTCTATTTTAAATTTTAGCATGTGGTTGACTTTTTGTCGTTGTTGTATCTTACACTTATTTATATATTTTGAAATTTGATGTTATCGCCTTTTATTCTATTTTGCAGGTTGACTTGCTTAAACATGGCTTGCCTGACCCTTAGTTCTCGATCTTTAGACTTCAAAGCTCAATGTATAGATTAAATAATATACTTTGTTGAGAGGTTATTTATTAAACAATTTATCACTTTTGGGTTTGTTGAAAGTTGAGTTTTGTATACAAAAGCAATAGTTGAGATTTTATTTTGTGCATATGCATGTGAAAGAGAAATATTGTTGTAATTTGTGAGGAGTGTTCATATGAAAGATCATAGTTGAACATATGGATTTTTAGTGAATATATTGAGTTAATAGATCTTAAATGTATAATGTTTATTTAGTTGATTTAATTGTATTGTTGGAATACAAAGCAGAAAATGAGAATATCGATTGGGGCATTTAATTTGAAAAAAAAAAAACATATACTTGACACATAAAAAACATCAAAGAGTTATCATATATGATATGTAATCAATGTCAATAATCAATAAACTTGACATACCATCGACGTAAAGTGTATTATCTTTCTTGACATGAAAATTGTATCAAGAAACATTTGTCTTAACGTTTTTTCGGAGTCAAGTTATCACATTATACTTGACACTCGAATAATCGACGCTTTTATAAGTGTCAAGTATACCCTTTACTTGACATTGGAAAAACGTCAAGTAATCCAATTTCTGTAGTAGTGATAATAAAGAGAACTCGACAAATTATATATCATGACAAGAAAAAAATGGAACCATACTTAAATAAGTTGGCAACATTTTTGCAAACAATGTTGCTCACGAAGTTATTTATGAAGATGAGTATTATATACTCAAGTATATTGAAAAAAAATGTCACAATATAGAAATGGCGACTTATGTGGAAAGAAACGATCTAATAGAAATAAACTTATTTTTCAAATCTTGTGGGATACAAGTGAATATTTTTAAGAAAAACAAATAGAATGAGGTCACATTATGTAACGTGAGACAAGTTCCACAATAATTCTTGCAAAGAAATGGACTTGATTATAATGAGAGATATTCTCCTATGATGGATACAATACCATGAATATCAAATTTTATCTGGTTGTGTAAAAATCTTAACATACATCTTATGGATATAGTCATTATACATTTATATGAATTTCTTAATAACTATATCCCTGAAGGATTAGAGGTACTAAATTCATATAATTAAAATATTAAAGAATTATATATAAAACATTTTTTTAAGAATGTGATATAATCATTTTATTAAATATTTGTTGATATAAGGGTATAAAAATAACCCCTATTTGTCTATATGCTTTTATAAAGAAATCACAACCTGAGATTTATTACATATATTATTTTTATATATGTTGATAATTTAAGCATAAACTCCAAGATATTTCAAATGCAAATAGAATTCTTAAGAAATAAATTGAGATGATAAGTTTTGCTTTAGCTTGCAAATAAAGCATAAAGCAGATGGAATTGCATCAACATATACATATCAGATCTTATATGGACTAGTTCCACTATTGAACATTTCTATGATGGTTCATTCACTTGGTGTGAAAAGTTTATATCATATGATGTCAGAAAGATAGTGAAGAACTTTGGGTCCTAAAGAACCATAATTTTTGGGAAATAAGTGCACAATCTTTAGTAGTTTATATGCTACCTGTCGTAGCATAAATATTGTTGGAAATATCCTACAACTCGCAGTTCATAAATATTGTTAACATATTCTATTTATCAATAAAAGTATTATTGAGTATTTTATTCAATAAATTGTAATTGATATTGCGTTCTGTTATAAAAATTCAATAAACGAATCCATGACTATAATATGAATACTTTAACTTTATGGGGCGACATAAAAGTAGATCAAGTTTTAGTATATAGCCAAAATGGTCTATAAGTATATGGATGAGATTGAGTACCTCATCCTTGTGACACTATTGGATGGGGTCATTTTGTATACTGTACAAACGATGTAATCCCAAAATCATTTATGTGGAGACATGTGAATGGGGGCATCCTATGCGATGAGTTTACTTAAGACCGGACCTCATTCTAGTCACTTTTCTTTGTAACGAACGTTTACTGTTAAAACTGACTATTTCAAAATTCAATGATCTAGGGTAACTTGATCTTAATCCTGAGCTAACTATGAACTCCTGTTTAATCGGAATTATCCTTTGATCTGCATAGGTGAAAGTAGACCAACTGCAATACTCAATAAGCCTTTCATTTTGAGGATATGACCAGATAGATAGCTGGGGACATAGTTCCGCAAGATGGAATTCACTCCTACCCGACTTAGTTTTAGCAAATAGGTTGTTTTCTTAAGCACTAGTTCCTGTTCTTGAACAATGGGACCCCACCCTCTCTGATCAAGAGAGTTATGGTTTATTAGTTGGACTATAAACCAAATTGTTCAATAGAGGATCAGTGGGAGCATAAGGAGTAAGATGTATTTATAGGGGGTAAAATGGTAATTTTGACCTAGCTGTAAATACGAACAACTTGTGAAAGATTGACTTACCAATTATGATTAAAATGGACAGAAATATATCTATAGTGAGGAGAGTGCAACTATCGAGCTATAGTGGTGTGTCTCGGTAGTTAACGAATATTTATTAATTTGATCTAAAAAATCCAATTAATCTCAAATCGTTGGATCTCATGATCTGTAGGTCCATAAAGTCCCTCTACTAGCTCATAAAATTATATCTTGGATTTGTGAATTGAGTGGATTTGAAATGTTGAGATTCGAAATTACGGTTTTGAATTTGAAGTGTTCAAATTCAATTAAGGTTTTAATTAATTGTATTCGATACAATTAAAATGTTTAATTTTGTTGAAATTAAACAAAATTGGAGAGTTCAAATTATTTAAAGAATGATTTAAATATTTGATGAGGTGAAATATAATATTTAACATTTGATATTAAATTAAATTAGTTTAATTAATTATCCAACTTTGAAATTGAAATTTTAATTGTAATTTTGGATTTTTTGAAACTCAAAATATAAAACTTATTTTGAAAATTTATTTTTTGGAAAATCAAATTTAATTAAGTTTTATTAATCAATTTTTAATTTGGGTAAATAGGGATCAGAAAGTGGAAAAATCCAACTGACTAATCCACCTCATGCCACTTCAATTTCAATAGAAATTGAAGTGGCATCCTTCATGCAATCTGAATTGCATGAGTTTGGGTTATAAATTGAAGTACTTGACTTCAATTTGACTTTAATGCATGTGTTTTTTCTGAAACAAAACTCTACAGAAATCAACTCTCAAAACCCTCTTCCTTTTCAATATTTTTCACTTCAATTTAAAGATTCCACCTCTCAATCCAAGTTAGAGAATAGTAGAGAAAGTCTCTATGGTAGTCCTTTGCTGTTTTGAAGCTCGAATTCCAGAAGGGAAGCTGTGTTTGAAGAGAATCATCAAAGGTTGTAGTTCAGGAAACCCTTTTCTTTGAAATTCTGATTTAATGCATGTTTTAAGCTCAAATTAAATGTAATTAGAGTTCTTATTGATTCTGATTTTTCTGCTGCATGTTGGTTTACTCTATCAATTGGTATCAGAGCATGATTTAAGTACTCAATTATTGTTAATTGAGTTTGGTGGGTGAATTTCTAAGATTGCATGTTTCTGTGACTGATATGGTTGAAAAAGTATTACAAATAATCTAATCATGATCAATCATGTGGAGACATGTGAGCGGGGGTATCCTACACAAAAGCTTGTATAAGACAGAACTACGAAATGTGGAGTCTTTCTTTTTAACACTGTTGCTAGAAAGAAGAGACTTACATTTCACCAAGATGACCATAGGTGACTTAACCTTAATCCTGAGTGAGTTGTGAACTCCTGCCTTTGAGGGCAGTCCTTTGATTTGCATGGATGAGAGTGGCCAGATTTGTCGACTCAATATGTCTTGGAGATTCATCTGATTGAGGACCTGGGAACACAACTACACAAGAAGGAATTCACTCCTTTCTGACTGTTAGGGTAAGTAGATAAATTGCTCCTTTAAGGGCTGATTTTGGTGCTTGAAGAATGAGGCGTCTCACCTCTCCTGGCTTGAGAGGGGTTTAGTTATAGTTGAATTAGAAAAATTATTTTAAATGGTAAAACTGTTGAAAATATTTACAAAATATAGCAAAATTTTGGAACTATGAATGATAGATGTTGATAGACACTGATAGACTTTTATCAGTATCTAACAATATCAGTGACTATCACAGCGTCTATCATTGATAGTTCTAAAATTTTGCTATGTTTTGTAGATATTTTGATTCATTTTCTTATATTTAAAAACAACCCATTGGATTATGATGTTGTTCATTAGAGGGATCAGTGGTACTTAAGAAGTTATATCTAACTACAAGGGTAAAATGGTAATTTAACCAAGCTGTACTTATAAGCAATTTGTGTAGGGTCAATGCACTACTGATTGGTTATGTCCAGTGGACACAGAAATATATCTATACCGCGAAGAGTGTAGCCATTAATCTTTAATGGAGTGATTGATAGTTAATGAAGGTTGATTAATTTAATTAAAAAGTTTAATTGATTAATCAAGTATCATTGAAGCTTCAATCTGTAGGTCGATAAGATCCCCTTGTTAGCTCTATAAGAACTAATGAGAATCAAATTAATTTTGGTTTAATCTAAATTGTTCAAATTAATTAAAGAAAATTAATTATATAAGATATAATTAATATTATGTATGTTGATACATTATAATATATGTTGATACATTATGAAGTATGATGTATGTCGATACATTATATAGTTTAATGAAAGAGATAAATATTTGAATATAATTCAAATATTTATTATATGAATAAGATTCATATAGAAACTCTATGTTAAAATTAATGTGAATATGATTCATATTAAATCTATGTAGTTTTATGAGAGAAATAAATATTTGAATATGATTCAAATATTAATTATATGAATATGATTAATATAGAAACTATATGTTAAAATTAACGTGAATATGATTCATTTTAAATCTATGTAGTTTTATGAGAGAAATAAATATTTGAATATAATTCAAATATTAATTATATGAATATGATTCATATAGAAACTATATGTTAAAATTAATGTGAATATGATTCATATTAAAACTATATAGTTTGATGAGAGAGATTGTTATTTGAATGTGATTCAAATATAAATTTATATGAAATTGTAGATTAAATTATATGTGATATAATATAAAATATAGATTATATGTTATATGTTATATGGGATGTAACATGTAGTTTAATATTTATACACATATTAAGTTAGTTAATATATATATTATATTATTAAATTCAAAGTCAAATTGTTTGAATTTTGAAATTAAAAAAAAATGGAGGAAGTTATTTTGACTCTCTCAACCCCCCTCAACCTCTCATTATATGAAAACAAATTTTCACGCAGAAGGTCATGTTCCTCTTCATTAGAATTAAGAATTGCAAGCCCACGAAACTCTGTAAGATTCTCACCTAGAGAATAACAAGGAAGACCCTGTTGTAGTGTCCTCTTCGACACTGTTGTGTTCTTGTTAATGCCGGGTTTGGGAGATCGAGAGAAGTAATTTGTGATCGACATAGTCTTCTTTAAGAGTATGTGATATCCCCTTTCCTTCTTCTCTCTATATGTTTTTCTCAATAGAATTGCATGCTTAGTTAATTATGTTTATCAAAGTTTTCGTCACTCTATATTTTGAATGTTCAGTAAAATGAAAACGAGATACTATGCATTCATATTCTTTCGCTTTGGAAAATTCAAATCCCTTCAATTGGTTCAGAGCAATTGAAATTTGAATTAATATGAATGAGATTCATATTAAATCTATTGGGGTTCTTTTTTAATTTCTATGCTGAATTATATAGGAAATAAATTGCATATAGTCAATTAACATCTTTTATGTAATTCAAATTTATGTCATTTTCTCTCAAGAGTTTGAATTTTATATCATCGATGTAAGTCAAAAGTTTTGATAAATTTGTTACTAATGTCATCAACACATAGCGACAGTATACTTTTGTCTTTTATTTGGGAAATGTTCCCAAAAGACACTACAAGAAATCTGACTTCTCCCGACGTCAGAAAAGTTTGGAAAATGCGTCGAGAGAGCCTCTCCCGATGAATAAAGAGTCGTTGGGAGTATGGTCGTGAGAAACCCGTCGGGAGAGGAACTCCCGATGCACTTTAAAACGACGTCGGGAGTTAGTCGGGGAACTCCTGATGCACATCTAAGATGTTGGGAGTTCTCCGACTAACTCACGACGTCGTTTTAAAGTACGTCGGGAGTTTTGAAACTCCCGTGGTTGTTCCATGCGTCTGGAGTTTTGGAACTTCCGACGGTTTTATTTATTGCGTCGAGAGTTACAAGAACTCCCAACGCAGTAATATATGTGTGGGGAGTTCATTCATTAGTTGAAAATTGTCTATCGAATATTTTTAATTTATCGTTTGTTATTTTTAAAAATTTGATCTGAATAACCTGTAAAACATAATAAACCAAATAAAGATTCACATAATGAAACAATGAAAATGAAGTCCATATTATAACAAGTAAATCAAAAATTAAAATATCCTTAGATAAAACAAAGTCGATACTAGAAATTCATAAACATTCATACACAAATACATAGAAGAAATAAAATGAAAACAACGTCTAGAACACATTTGGAACACAGCATCTTCAACAATTGTCCCAGCTCATCTCCGAACAACATTCTACAATAAAACAAAAACATTCAAATGTCATAATCGGTAAACATCCACAATACGTTCAAACTTCAATACGGGTGTAATGAAACTCTACCCACCCCCCATGACAAACATGGAACCTCCCGAACATAAAAAACACACAAAATGAGTAAACAAGAACCAACACACATAAAACTCAAACTTTGTCCCCAAAATAGTTTAACCCAATCTCAACCCCTCCCTTCTCCACAACACATTAAACTTCAAACTTCTTAAACATTCATAAACACACAAGAACTCCAAGTTCAACGATAAGACGGGTGTAATGAAACTCTACCCACCCCCCACGACAAACATGGAACCTCCCGAACATAAAAAATACAAAAAAAACGAGTAAACAAGGACCAACACACATAAAACTCAAACTTTGTCCCCAAAATGGTTTAACCCAATCTGAACCCATCTCCCCCCCTCCACATTAAACTTCGTAAACATTCATAAACACACAAGAACTCCAAGTTCAACGATAAGATGGGTGTAATGAAACTCTACCCACCCCCCACGAAAAACATGGAACCTCCCGAACATAAAAAACACACAAAACGAGTAAGATAAAGAGCCAACACATAAAAAACACACAAAACAACAAAAAACACATCAAAATCCAGTTGTTTGGCTACCATAACTGCAGGATAGCCAACAATTTTTTATCATAAAGCTTTAGACATAACTACTTTGCTATCATAACTGTAGAATAGCAACATATTAGACAACTAAATAATGTAGTAATCATACCTAATTCGATGGGTCTCCTCTCTGTGATCATATCATGTCTTTAATCATTTTTTTCATTTCTTCCATTTTTCTTGCATGATCCTCTTTCATTTGTTTCTGAATGTCTTCAAGTTCCTTAATCCTCGACTGAGACTATTCAAAATTGGCTCTCAATTCCTCCATTCTCCTCTCCGTTCCTTGAGTAGATGACGAGCTTGATGAGATACTACCCCTTCTTGATAAGCTTAGGGCCCTAACCTAGGTCTTTTGAATATCTGGGTCGTCTACCCAAAACCGTCCCACAGATTTCATCCCCGTTAGTGGTTGAGAACCTTCTAGAATGGGGTTGGATTGTAATTCCAATATTTGATTCTAGACATATTAATTAAATGGGTAATAACGAGCGACTAAAGTTAGAAATGAAAAACAACAGGATAGTAAAGGGAAAAATGTTACATGTGCATTTTCAGCTGCCTCGTTCACGAACTTGCCACCTTTAGAGTATGTTTCCCTAAATAGGTCAAGACGTCCTATTTCTCGACCTTCCTTTGCCTGCAACTCTGCTTGAATTTGCAGGAATGACTTCGATCCACCTACGTGGTCGAACGGTAATTTCTCTCTATTCTTCCTGTTCGTCACGGACATTTCCTACATTACAACAAAAAAATAAATGTCAATAGTGTGATGTATTAGTAAATGCAGCAAATGATACACGCCCTAAATATTCTACTTGAAATGCTTCACTCTCAAAGTGGTCACACAAAAAGTACCAATCTTCTGGCCTATTTTTAAGCCAGCTAGGCAAGTTGGCATGTGCTTGCTGAGGATCTCCACATTTCTTGTAATGTCTGTGCAAATCTGCTCTAAATTCTTTGAAGGAGTTTTTCATTTGATGTTCTATAAAATGGTTAAGTCGTTGACTGGACAGATCAAGTTCGAAATGAGGCTACAAAAGAATTAAGGAAGAATTAGCATAGATGATGTTCATGACTCTAAAAGAATAAACTTATAATTACTTACCAATAATTGACTCTTAGCCAATTCTATAAACTCGTTTGGAATCTCAGCAAAAGTACAACATCGTATTGGAAATGCAGGTCTCACGGCGACGCCGATCGCATTACTGAATCGTACTGAATGTTGAGATATCGGTTTCGTCTCTCTCTCATTTATCACGATTGTAATTCTGCCATGTTTTTGGACGTATTTTTCCAACTCGATTTCCGTAAATGCTCGCGTTTCCTCCGACTAGATGCTGAGCTACTATCTGAGAAATAAAAAATCTAAAACAGTTTATGATGTATTTCAGTTAACAGAATATATTTCAAAATATACTAACCTGAAGTATCACCCACAGAAGATACCGTGTTGCCTAGATATATCTCCTGGAATTCTTCATCAGCCTCCTGTTGCCTATTACGGGTTGACATTGTATCTATACAAACACAAAAAGACAAAACAATATTAAATTAACAATGAATACGTGTAACCTAGAGAAAAAGAGAATTTAGTAGATTCATCATTACTCATCATCGTAATCTAATTCAAATTATTCATCAGTACTTGAACTGTTATTGGGAGATAATTATTCTTCATCATCATCGTTTATGAAGTCATGATCGCCATGCACAATAATTGGTCTTTCCACAACGGTAGGATCAACATCAACTTTGCATAAAGTAACCTCCTCAATGGTTTCATCCACTCGGACTCCACCAACAATTTATAGTAAATCTAGTTGTGCGTTTTTAACATCATCCACTTCTGGTACATCCCATATTCGTTTATTTTTTACTACTTGAACAACTTTCCAATTACTACCATATTTGATGTCATTAATGTAAAAGACTTGTTGTGCTTGGATAGCAAAGATGAAAGGCTCATCGACATACCAAAAGTGTGATCTATTGATCGATTTGTATACTAAATCCACATGTATCCTATTACTTTTGTTGTTATCTGTGTCAAACCATCTGCACTTCAACAAGAAAACACGTCTTCGGTTCGCATATTGTAAATCTAATACTTCGTCTACAACACCGTAGAAATTATTATCCACATTTGCGTTCTCACTGATCTCCCCGGCCACTAGGACTCCACTATTTTGTGTAGCTCGACGATTATCACGCTCTACAGTGTGAAATCGTACCCCATTAACAATGCATCCATTATAAGAGCGCACCTCAGACGAAGGTCCCATTGCAAGTGAAAAGAAATCATCGGAGATATCTTCTCTCTCGCGTCGTTGTAGAACCTGATAATTAATTATACATTAAAAATGACTACGAAAAATGAATCATCTCTCAACTATTGCCTACAAAATGACTATGTATACCTGAGATCTGAACCAATCGAGAAATTTGCATTGATGTTTTATATATAAGTCAGAGGCGCTTTGAGTTTCACGACGAATTAACCTCAAATGTTGCCTACAAAATTGATCATTTAAATGTTATATCAAAGGAGTTACCCTAGAATTTAGAAAAGGAAAAAGTTTGAAACGTAATTGCGATAGTATGTTATTTCTTTACAATTGTTGAGAATGTACCAATGTGCAATATGCTTTTCCTCTGCCGATAGCGTCCGTAAAGTTGACGCCCCTAATGGTCGTACCCTCTGCCTAAATAATTCAAATTCACCAAATATCTCATGATTGGGAATGTTATCATCATTTCGTTCATCTCTATTGAATCTCGTTTCAATCCCATTTAGATATTGCGAGCAGAAGTTCCATGATTCATTCATTGCATATGCTTCCACTATAGACCCCTCGGGATGTGCTTTGTTCCATACAAATATTTTTAATGTTCGTAAACTTCTTTCAATAGGATACATCCAACTATAACTAACTAGACCCACTACTTTGGTTTCATATGGTAGATGAACTGCAAGATGTACCATTACATCGAAAAAGGCAGGTGGGAATATTTTCTCCAACTTACAAAGTATGACTATGATGTTTGCTTGTAGTCTGTTCAAATCACTCACACATATTGTCTTTGCACATAAGTCGCGAAAGAATGTACACAATTCAACAATAGCAGTGGATATGTTCTTCGGTAGGTATGCTCGAATACCAATAGGAGTAGTCTGTGAAGCAACACATGACAGTCGTGTGTTTTCAGCCCCGATATTTTTCCATCTTTGTCATTCACACATCGTGATATGTTGATAAAAATCCATCAGGAAATTTCACTGATTTCAAATACTTACAAAACGAAATCCGTTCACCATTTGTTAATGTGTATGTTGCGTGTGGTTTTACAAATCTGTTATCGACCTGTATCAAGTGTAGGTCCTTTCTTATCTTCAAATCTTGTAAGTCTAATCGAGCGTTCGTTGTATCCTTTGTCTTTCCTTCAATATTTAACAATGTGCCCACCAAATTATCACATATGTTTTTTTCAATATGCATTACATCCAATTTATGTCGTAACAATAGTTTGGACCAATATGGAGGTTGGAAAAAAAATACTTTTCTTAGTCCAATTTAGAATTCGTTTTCTTTTTTTTTATCTTGCTTCGATGGATGTTTACTAAGCACAGAAAAGTTTAGCATATTTATTTGTTGTAAGATCTCTTCTCCATTCATTACGACTGGTGGAGGTCTATGTTCAACTTTTCCATCATGTTGTCTACTTCGACGCCAACTATGATTCTCTGGAAGATAACGTCGATGTCCCATAAATGATATTTTCCCTATTATCCCGAAGGACGAATTATATTCTTTGTATATTGGACATGCTTGATAACCTTTTGTACTCCACCTAGATAAGTCACCGTATGCAGGGAAGTCATTAATCATCCATAATAAGGTAGCATATAGTTGAAAAAACTCAACAGTAACATAATCATAAGTTCGCACTGCAATTGTGTATAACTCTTTCAACTCTTCAATCAACGGCTACAAGTAAACATCAATTTCCTTTCCAGGAGATTTTGGACCAGGTATGAGGAAAGACATGAAGAAATTTGTTTCTTTCATGCATTTCCAAGGGGGCAAATTATAAGGAATTATCACCACAGGCCACATACTATAAGAAGTGCTCATATTTCCAAACGGATTGAAGCCATCTAAAGCTAATCCCAAACGAACATTTTGGGGATCTAAAGCAAAATGAGGAAATTCACGATCAAAATGTTTCCACCCCTCTACATCAGCTAGATGTCACAATACATCCTCCGTTTCAACTCGCTTATCTTTATGTCATCTCATGTCAAAAGCGCTTTCTTTTGATACAAACAATCGTTTTAATCTCGGTATCAATGGAAAATGACGCAATATCTTATGTGGTATTTTTTTACCCTTGCCATCATTAACTTTGTATTGAGACTCACCACAAACGGGGCATTGTTGCAAATCTACAAACTCTTTCCAATACAATACACAATCGTATTTGCACACATGAATAGACTCATAACCTAGGCCTAAATCACGCAATTTTCGCTTGGCTTCATAAAAGGAAGTAGGTATAGAGGTGCCAGCTAGAAATGCTGCTTTTAAGAATTCCAGCAACATGTCAAATGATTTGTTACTCCAGCCATTGAGAACTTTGATATGCATCAACTTCACTAAAAAGTTCAAGGATGAAAATTGCGAATAACCAGGGTATAATTCATTACGTGCTTCGGTCATTAAATCCTCGAATAAGTTCGTGGTATCTATTTCTTGACCATTAAAGGACATTTCATTCTCAATCCTTCCTTCTAAATCATTTATATGATTCAACATCTCATTTTCTTCGACAACATTACTCTCTATACTATCTACTTCAACATTCTATATTGAATGACTTGTATGACTTTCAAAACTTCTAGATAAGTTTACTGGTTCTCCATGATATACCCATTCACAATATGAGGGAGATATTCTATATGTTAATAGATGTCGTTCCATAATATCTATCTTTTTCCAAATTGAATTCATACAATTCTTGCATGGACATCTTATTCGTCTGGAATCATTAACATGAAACTTTGCCATATCTAAAAACTGGGATACTCCTTCTCTACACTCCACTGATAACTTATTTCTTAGTTTAATCCATTCTTTATTCATCCTTAAAAATAAATATTTTCTAACCAAATTGTAATCTAAAACAATAACTTGGATTAGAGGACAAAGTACAAAGTATTTATTAAGCATGAACTTTGATTAAAAATTTCCAAGTTTGTTCAGAGTATTTAAAATTTTAACTAATTTATAATACGTGATTTGACTTTTTTTCCTTTAATGTTATTGATGATTTTTTTCTAAACTAAGTCCAAAATTAAGTAAGTTGAAACATCCACAATCCATGGCTTATATAAAAAAACAATGCTAATTAAAAACAATCCACAATAACATTCATACTCCAAAAAATTTTATAAATTAAAACATCTACAATCCACAATAACAACTCAATCGACAATAACATGCTATAAATTAATCCATAGTCCACAAAAAATTGCATAAATTGAAACATCTACAATCCACAATAACAACTTAATCCATAGTAACATGCTATAAATTAATCTATAATAACATGTTATAAATTAATCCATAATAACATGCTATGAATTAATACACAATAACATGCTATAAATTAATCCACAATCCACAAAAAATTGCATAAATTAAAACATCTACAATCAACAATAACAACTCAATCTATAAATTAATTCACATTCAACAACAATAACAACTCATTAACAACTCAATCCATAAATTGAAACATCCACAATCCATGGGAATCTTGTTTTGATTTAATTTTTGGAACTTTTGAAAATTGTATTTGGAAAGTAAAATTAATTCACATACAACAACAAATGAAAATCGATCAATAATGATTAATTGAAACATCTACAAGGATTAATTGAAACATCTACAATAACACAATAACAATTTGCATAAATTATTTAAATCATGATTTTTCAATTAATCGATCAATAATGATTAAATTAATATACAAGAGAAAATAATGATTTAAGTAAATATACAAGAGAAAATAAAATGAGAAGATTACCGGCGGCGGCGGCGGGCGGTTGAAGGCGGCTGCTGACCGAAGGGAGGAGGCGGCGGCGACGGCGGGTTCTTGAATACTCCGAACAAACTTGGCCGACGCGCGAGGGAGAGGAGTGGGGGGAATAGATCGGCGGGGAAGGAGGGGAAAAATGGGAGAGAACGGCTGAAAAAAGTGGTTGAGCGATAGGCGGTGGGTCAAGGTTAGAAGAGAGGGAAGAATGGGGAAAAAATGGGGAAGAAGGGATCTGGTTTATACTAGATCCCATCTCCCGACGCCGTCTGACAGTTAATGTATGGTGTCGGGAGTTCCCGGGGAACTCCCGATGCCCATTTTTAATCGTCAGGAGTTCCACGGGAACTCCCGACGCCTATTTTAGTCGTCAGGAGTTCTCGAGATACTTCCGACGAGCCTTTACGGCATCGGAAGTTCCTAGAGAACTCCCGATGCCTTCTTACGTCGTTGGGAGAGACTGTTTCTCCCGACAACCAAACTTCCAACGCTCGATTTAAGCATCAGGAGAACTCATTTTTCTTGTAGTGAGAATTGTTGCTAATTCATAAAGTGTTCATGAATAATCTTTGTAATGATAGCTTACTTTTGTCTAGATAAAATATGATGTATCTGGATTATAAGATAAGGACATGACAAAACGTATTGTATGTTGGAGTCATGGGAAGCTATAACCTCCAAAGTTAGGTATTGTCAGTGTCTAAGAGAATTATTATGACTAGAGCTAATAAGGAAAATATTTCCAAATTAGTTTGGGATATCACATGATGAGGAGTTTTAGAAATACCACAAAAGGAAGAAAAATAAGAATAAGTAAATCTGATTTACTAAGTTCTAGGAAGAGGATACAGATTCACATCTTGATAGTTGAATAATGATTCACCATCATAATTTTTCTTCATTACAATTAGATTATAAATCTTGGCGAATACCTAATTCAGTGGTATAGGTATACCAGTTGGAAACGGGAAGCTCATCTCTGTTAAAGTAGTGGGAGGCATTAAAATGTTGCTTATTTATGCTGAATATAGTGCTTTTATCACCATAAGAGAAATTTCATTTCTCCAAGCTTTATTACTAAATATTTCATAGAGTATGAATAGTTTTAGTGATAAGACATGTTTTCAAAAATTATTTTTAAAACATGTTCAACTTTAAATAAATACATTTTTGAATGTTAAATAAAAATTTTGTTTATTTATGTTGACTATGGTGCTTTTATCACCATAAGAGAAATTCAATTTCTCCAAGCTTTATTACTAAATATTTCATAGAGTATGAAGGATTTAGTGATAAGATATGTTTTCAAAAGTTATTTTGAAATTATGTTCAGATTTGAATAAATACATTTTTTTGTGCTAAAGATTAACATGTTTTGAAATTATGTTCAATTTTGAATAAATACATTTTTTTGTGCTAAAGGTTAACACATCTGCGTACTAAACTGAAAAACTATAAAGATTAACGAATCCAAAAAGAAAGATAGATTCTATTCTCCTAAAGGGATACATGTTTTTGGATTTTAAATGACAGCTACAGGAATATCTCTATGAGTTAGAGTTAAACTATTATTACCTGTCAAAAGTCTTGCTTCTCATGCTGGTGTGTCATTAAAATCTTATTAGATAAGGTTACTTGGTCGATTTGGACTTTCTTTGACCTAGGTGGTCTTACGATTAAAAGCATAAGTCTGACTTCATAAACAAATCATTAATATGATTGATGGGTATTTATGAATAAATCTATCTTATTCTAATACAACTTAAGTCTTTTTTTTTTTTTTTTTTTTTTTTTTTGCAATGTTTTGAAAGAAATCAGACTAAATTTTAAGTCATGTAAGCAAGCGTATTGTGAAATTATGATCCAATCATAATGATTAGTACATGATATTTGTTGTACTAAGCCTAATTGATAGAGATGAGATGAGATATCAACTTCGAGCATTAAGTGCAGAAGAAATATGGCCTTATTGAACTTAGTACATTTTAAGTATTTTGTTAAACATAGTTCTAATCTTTTAAACTTACACTGATGTCTGACTCCACTAAGGATATGTAAGGGAGATTGCAATTTTTAACTTATTTCCTCCACAATGTTTGTGAAACAATGTTGGATTTTGAAAGTGTTGTAAAACTAGTTTATAACATTTCAGTTTTTGGGTAAGCTGAGACACTTGTGTCAAAACAAACCCTTTGTGAAATAAATATTCAAAAGTATGCCTAGATATAGGTAGTCCTTGAGGAGTTTAAAAATGGCCTTTGGATAGTCCAAAATAAAATGATGTATTTATGTGACAAATACTAATTCATTTGGAAAGTTAAAGGTTGCATACCTGTAAAAGGATCAAACTTTGTTGATGAATTAGTTCCAAGTAAAACCATGTAATAGTTGACAAATGTTGTTAACCATTTATTTTCATTTGAACGTTAATTTCTAATTGTCAAATGGATAAGTCTTCATCGTAGTGGGAGGATTATGAGATAACTCAACCCTTGCAAAGGCTTACTTGAATTCTTAATTGTCATATGAGATGACAAGATGAAAACTTATAAACCTTACAGTAGTTGGAGAGTTATGCAATGACTCAACCTTTACTGTGACTTATTGGAAATCAAAGCTGTCATATTGGATGATAATAATCGAAGAAATTTGACAAAGAGAAATTTTGTTAAGGTCATAAATTTGAGATAGAGTAGTGTACTTAATCTCAATAAGATTTTTGTATATTTTCATTGATGGGGACAACCATAAAGGATATGAATGGATTTACAAAAAGTAAAACTTGAAAGTGTAATACATAGAGATAGAGATCTTCAAAGTAAGACTCTTGGAGTTAAGTGAAAACCAGTGCTAGAATTGTTGGGTGAAAATGAAGTGTGAGTCAATTTCTAAATAGTTTCTATAATAGAGTCTTTATGCATTATTTGATTCATTGTTGCATATGAGATATGTGAAAATGTTTTTTTTTTTAAAAAAAAAGGAGTTCAATGCATCTCCGCAATTTCAAGAGAATTTTTTCAAAGATTGAATTGCGAAAAGTTTGCAAAATTTTGATGTTCATTTGAGAAATAAACTTCATAATTGGGATCTTTGAGAATATGATTTTGATATAGTATCATAACCAATGACTTTGAACGATGATAATATTCTTGTATAGACAAGAAAATCAAACATGGATATTTATCTGTTTTATATTAATATTTGCTCATTATGAATAAAGTAGAAATTAATATGAAATTTTGACTGTTTAACCAATTTCAAATATTTATTTGAAATGTTTTTGTATATTAAAAGTCCACATACAAATGTTTAGGAAATGGTGTAAAATTTATCTCATGCATCTTACATTTACAAAGTAGTTGTTTAATTTGATGCAAATTCTTCATATGGAATTCTAACGTACCATTCTACAATGTTTATATATCTAAAGGAAAATTTTCCTAAGACACCTCAAATGTTGAGGGGATGTAAATTTTACATGAGATTTCATTAACATTTAATATACAATTGGTTAGTTAAATTGGTAAAGTGATAGTATGACCGTTTTGAAAATTAAAACTTAGAATAATGAGATGCTGATTTATATAGTTTCAGATTCGATCTTTTACGAGATATACCGTTTCATATTGGATTTAAAGAAATTTGTGTATTATCCTAGTTGGTGCATATTAGATGATAAGGAAATGTTTTGCGTATGAAGCAATAATTTGCATAAGTCAAGTACGTCCTAAGATTATTGAAACCTATTTCAGATATAACTTAAACTATCCACTTTATGAGATAATGTGGTGCAAGAATTGAGTTTGAGGACATATGTAAGTGTTGGGTTGTATGTCCTAAAACTCGCAGTTTGTAATCCTTAAACATATTCTACTTACAATAATGTTGTTATTGAGGTTTATTCAATAAAATTGTTATTGAACATGTAAATTTCACTTGTAATAGCCTAAATCCAATAAACTAATGAACCTTGGCTATAACATAGTCGATCAGGTTTGAGTATATAACCAAAACGGTCTATAAGTATAAGGATAGGGTTGGGTACCTTATCCTGGGGACACTATGGATGTGGCTCGCTTTGTATTTGATACAAATGATGTGATCCCGAAATCGTTCATATGAAGACATGCGAGTGGGGTCATCCTATGCAAAATATGTTTGCATAAGAGTAGACTATGAAATAGTCATTTTTCTTTATAACACTTTCTACTGTTAAAACTGACTATGTTAACTCGATGACCTAAGGTAACTCGATCTCAATCCTGAGCTAACTATGAACTCCTGTTTATTTGGGATTATCCTTTAATCTGCAATGGCGAGAGTAACCCAACATCGCCACTCAATAAGCCTCCCATTTTAGGGATAAGACCAGGTAGATAGCTGGGGACATAGTCCTGCAAGATGGAATTCACTTCTAACCATTTCAAGGTTAGTAGATAGGTTGTTACCTTAAGTACTAACTCCTTGTCTTAAACAAGGGGCTCTGCCCTTTCTATGACTGAGAGGGGCTCAGTTTATTGGTAGGACCATAAATAAATTTTTCATTAGTGGATCGGTAGAGACTTAAAGAGTAAGATGTGTTACAGGGGAAAATGGTACTTTTGACCCAGCTGTTAATACGAACAACCTGTGAAGGATTGACTTACTGATCATAATTAAAATCAAGTGGACAGAAATATATCCAGTGAGAAAAGTGCAACTATTGGACTTTGGTGGAGTGACCCGGTAGTTAACGAATGTTGGTTAATTCGATTAAAAGAGTTTAGCTAGTTAATCTCCGAATCGTTAGGGCTCATGATCTATAGATCCATTAGGTCCCCTTACTAGCTCATAAATAGACTAAACCTTAGAATAGTGTGATGAGCAAATTTGAAACGTTCAAATTCGAATTAAGGGAATTATTAATTATATAAGATATAATTAAACGTTTAAATTATCAAATTAAATGAAATTGGAGAGTTGAAAAATATGATTTAAACATTAAATACATGAATATGGATTCATGGTTGTAGAAGTTGGTGATTTAATAATTTAATATTAGATATTAAATTATTTTTTAATTAATTATTTAAAATTAGTTGTTTGAATTAATTTTATATGAAATTAATGGAATTTTATTTTATTAAAAATTAATTAAGTAAATTAAATTATGAAAATCAAATTTGTTTTAAAATGAGTTTTTAGAAATTCTTTGAAATAGACATTTTTTTATAGTAGGTTACCCAACTTTTTCCATCTTGTTTCCACTGAATGGGTGTTGGTTTGGTGTTTATTATACATGTAATTTAGATTGCATGATTATCAGTTGATAAAAGAAAATAATTTTAGCTAAAAATTTCATTCATGCAACTTGAATTTTGCTTGAGAGAACGGTTCTCTCAAGTTTCTCACCAAACTTGAACATCTCCAAAACTCCTTCAAATTAAAACTCATTTTTGATTTCACTATCCAATCTAAGGCCAGAGGATAGTAGAAAGACTTTGGTGGTGGTCTACAAGCTGATGGAGAGGAGAACCCAACTGGATTTTGGTGCAAATTAGAGGATTCTACAAAGGTTGTAATTTTGAAACCCTATTACTTTTTTCATGAACATGCTTGCTTGTAATCTAAAATTAATATAGTTAGAGTGCTTAAGATTCTAATTGCTTCCGCATGTTGATTGTCAACACCATCAATACGCACCAAGTTGTTGGAATAAAACAAAATAAGAGACATCTTGTTGGTGAACAAATAGTTCTTGTTGACATAACAGTTTGAATTATATAAAAGGGTTCTCTAGACTAAAGTGTGAGAGCATCTCATAGACTCTCTAGGACTCATAGACATGTCTCTAGTACGCTAAGGCAGGTGGAAGAGAATGTAAGATATAGAGTATGCCTTAGGATACATGTCTCATCAGCTTACATTTCCCCGAATTTAGTGCAAATCGGAGATTGTTGGGATGTATGCCCTAAAGCCTTGTAGTTATATGTTATTTGAACAAATGGTTGATTAGTTTTATATGCAATAATCCATTAAACTAAGATCCAAGATTATCTTCTATAACTTAAACATGTATGTGGAGACATACAGATGCATCATGTTTAAGTGATAATCTAAATGATCTGCAGTATACAGATAAGGTTGGGTGCCTTATTCTGGTAACACTATTGATATGGCCCGCTTTGTAAATATTACAATTGTTATCAAGCGTTACAAATGACCTGATCCTGATCATTCATGTAGAGACATGTGAGCGGAATATCCTATACAAAGAGTTTGTATAAGACCGGAGCACGAAATGTTATGGAACTGTAGGAAACTTTTAGGTGAAGATTCCAAAATGAAGCTAACCTAACAGGCTTCATCGATGAAGGACCCATTCATCTCTACCACGTTGAAATGAACCATCATGTTGAGAACATGTTCTCGAGTAGATGCCCTTTCCTGCATACGGGCATTGAAGATATGTTTGAGAGCATCGTACCTGAGTTGTACGAACAGTTGCCTAAACATTCCCCCTAGGGACTCCATAATCTCACCGATCGTGAGTATGGGTTCATGCTTTTTGGCCAAGACTTGGAGAAGGCTTGCCAATATGTACGCTCGGGCCTTCTCTTTTGCCCGTGTCCAACATTTGTATGCTTTTCGAACATTTTGAGCTGGAATGGGAGGACAGTCCTCCATTAGAACAAAATGGAGGTCATCCATGATTAGGATTGTGTTGATCTTATTTTTCCAAGATGAGTAATTTTCGCCCGTTAATTTGTCAGCGGTGAGTATATTAAGCGTTGTAAAAGTCATTATGAAAAAGTTTGCTGAAACCATACAAATTATTTATATTAGTTTATTTTCATTAAACCACTTAGAAAAACCAATGAATGTTAGCAAAATAATCTAATGTACTCTAAGTGACATCTATTTTGCAATGAAGTTTCAATGAGACAGGACAAAAGCCAATGTAGGGTGATCAGGTGCCCTTTCACTAGAATGAGAAAATTTCAACCAATAGATAGAAGAATTCCTTGTTACTGTAACTATCAATCCCCATTGTTTGGTCTAAAAATTTTTAAACTCGTTTAACATTTCTTGTAAGTGTAACCTCTCAATTTAGATTCTAAAGTTTCTCCTCAATGAGTCAACCGAAGGGAAAACCCGATTAGGACATGAAACTAAAGTAACCCTATCCATTGTTGGAGTTTGGATAAAGTGTCATGCAAAAATGTCATTCTTAGGGGGACACTCAGGTGCCACAAGGCCGTGCATGAAACTTTACTTCAAACTAATGAAAGAGACACACATCCCGTTCCCACTTACTGTCAATACTCTCTTCAATTACCTTGATATTAATCTATACAAATACCATCTGTAGAGTAACAATCAAGGTGCCTTGAGGCCGAGTATAGATATCACAGTGTGAACTTTGTAAACCCCAAACTCTAGGTTTCCTAGATAAGCATGTTTAGCCAAAGGAATGTTATATTACAAATTTATTATGTAGAAATTCATGTTTATTTATAGGGATTATGAAGGAAGGGAAGAAAAATATATTAAATGAAGAAACTCATTCATTATTTTGGCAGGAGGCACTAAGGGTGGGGTGACGTGACACTCTACTCTTTGAACTCGGGAAGCGACAAAAAGATTAAAAAGAAAGTGAAACTTCAAAAGCATGGTTTCGGCAATTGACAAGAGCAAATTTAGTGAAATCGGCGCCATTTGAAAACTGGGAGAATCTAGTTTTCAAGGTTGTCTTGCTGGAGAAAGATTGCAAGAGGAGAAGAACAAAAGTGAAGAATTTGCAGAAGAAGCAGAACCTCGGATTAATCAGGGACTGAGGTGAAGATTGGAAGCTCCAGGCCAAACTATAAAGAATTTTTAGCTGATATTTTAAGGTAAAAAAGTTAATTCTAAACAAGTTTGTAGAAGGAAGTTTCTTGAAAAGAGCTATGGATTTGGAGTTATGAATTTTTGAAGTTATAACCGGGAATCGGTGCATAAGCAGACCTCTGCTTGGGAAAAACAAACAAGTAGTTCACCGTGGGAATTATAGCGAGATATGGGGATGAGGATCTCGCTTATAAAGGAAATCTCACTGATCTCGCTGTTCTTGCTGATCTCGCTCTAGAAGGAAATCTCGCTAGGAATTGGGTCGAGTATCGCTAAGATGAAAATTTGCCAAGAAAAGCTTAATCTCGCTAGCAAGGATCTCGCTGATCTCGCTAGCAAGGATCTCGTCGATCTTGTTAGCAAGGATCTCGTCGATCTCACTAGCAATGATCTCGCTTATGGGTATCTCGCCAGTAGAGCTATCTTTATTGATGAAAGTTCCTTTAGTAAATGAACTATTTAAGGTATTTTACTAAGAATTCTAAGTAGTTTAACCGGGAATTATGTCCTTTCAGGTCAAGAAGAGCTAGGAGAGGCATATAAACCATTAAGAGCCCTGAAGAGCGGTGAGTGACTAAATGAATTAATGTCTTCAGTACTTGTGCATATAAGATCAAGTAAGTTACAGTGACACGAATGATAAATTTCTACTCATTCAAGCAACAAATGATTGGAGAATAACTTAACGCATGTTTTCCGGCTTGTATATGTGTAGCACAGTCCAAGATATGTCATGTCGTCATTACAAAAGTTAAGTTCTAATGTTGAAATATGCTTCCTAGAGGAAGGCTATAAGAAATTGAGTTCTTGTGTAGAAGGTAGGCAATGGAACTTAACTTGATGCTATAAAATACCCCGGTACCGAAGGACATTTGAGAAGGTACCTGATCAATTTGATACCGAAGGAAATTTTAGAAGGTATCTTAGTAGCTTGATACTGAAGGACAGGTTTGAGAAGGTATCTGAGCAGAAGTACCTAAGGTATGACGGTACTTAGTAGGGCCACGTGCACGTAGGCAGGTCTGAATGAGAGGCTGAAGTATGGGTTGCTTGGTCCGCATTAAACGTTGAGAGCTAGAGCATTTAGGCTCGTTCTCAACTAGGAAATAATGATGTTTTATGATATCTAAGAATGGTTTAAAGCTACATTTAGAGACAATTGCTTGAGTTACTCATTAGTATATTTACATGTTTATAGTGATGGAATGTTTGATGTTATACAATTCTATAGTCGCTCGATGGGCTTTTAGCTCATAGAATTTCTGTGTTTTCCTTTTTTAGGTAGCGGTCAGGGTTGATCCTACTGCTGCTTGCCACTGAAAGACTCGGCTTATTAAGAGGACTTAGGTTGTTGATCTGTTTATGTACACATGTTTTAGAGGGACTAGGGCTCTGTTAGAGATGTTTGGGCCCATCTGTGAATGTTTCTCCCCTTAGACGTTATATCATAGCTATATACATGTGTTTATATATTATTTTGTTAAAATTTTAGGGAGGCGTACCATATTCATACATTATTAATGTTTAGCAGGTTGGCATTTAAATTAGAGGGCTAAGGAAGTGGGTGCTGGCAGTAGAGCTAGTAACTACCGTGGTCATATCCTCTTTTAGATTAAGAGGGTAATCTGGAAGGGGGTTTGACAAGTTGGTATCAGAGCATAAGATTTTGGGAATGAGTGGGGTAGCTCATGCATAGGTCTAAGTCCCTAAGTATGAGTCCCTAACATGTGTACATTGTATTAGGTGAAATGCTGAGGCAATGTGGCAGACCGAGTAATCAGACAGGTGGCAGGAATACTGACCCTACTAATAGGGGCCCAGAGGTTAGAGAGAACCCACCGGGTGGGAGAAAGAAGGTGAATGATCCAGTGGGTCAGGAAACGGTGTCTGAGGGAGAGTCTAGTACTCCCCAAGCAAGGACAGATTCTCAACTAGAAGATGTAGTTTTTGACAGGATAGTGCAGAGATTAGCAACTAGTGTGGGCTCTGTACGAGCTGACCCAAAGAAGAAATATGTTATTGAGAGGTTTAAAGCCCTAGGGGCTGTGACATTTGAAGGAACAACAGATCCGGCTTAAGCTGAGTTATGGCTGGATGTATTTGAAAAATGTTTCAATGTTATGAGTTCTCCAGAGGATAGGAAAGTAGGGCTTGCCACCTTTCTACTACAAAAAGGAGTAAAGAAATGGTGGAAAGTGATATCCACCAGACGTACTAGCACAGATGCGATGTTATGGCCTGAGTTCAGGAAGGCCTTTGAAGACAAGTATTACCCTAGCTTGTTCCGTGAAGCAAAAAGGGATGAGTTCCTCAGATTAACGCAGGGAGCGATATCAGTGGTGGAATGTGAGCAGAAATTTACAGAGTTATCACAATATGCTTTGTTGATTATTGCTGAGGAAAGAGATAGATGCAGGAAATTTGAACAAGGTTTGAGAAAGGAAATCAGAAATTTGGTGACGTCTATGACTAATTGGCTAGATATTAACCAGTTGGTAGAAACAGCAACACGAGTCGAACGGAGTTTGGCAGATGATGAGTAGTTGCCAAGAGGCAGTGAGGCAATAGTAGGGCCTAGAGACAGGGGATCCCGACGTCCAGTTGCAACTCAGATTAGTGGAAGCCAATTCAGGGGAACTGGTTGACAAGGATCCAAGAAAAGGAAAACGAGACCCTTGACCAGTGCAGCTAGTCGATCAGAGATGCCGCGAGCTGGTGAGTCGGTAGCCAGCACAGACAAGAGATCAACGTGCCGTAGTTGTGGAAAGAGGCTATTTGGGGCATGCTATAGTGGCAGAGGTGTATGTTTTCAATGTGGACAAACAGGGCATTTCAAGAAGGACTGTCCCGAGATGAACAGGGACGTCCCAACAGCACAACAGACAACCTCCTAGACAATTAACCAACCAAAGAGTGCTGGAAATCGAGGTGAAGGGTCAACTGGTGCCAAGCAGAAGAATGTCGTAGGTCGACCCCAGCAGCAGGGGCGAGTGTACGCCGTGACACACCAGGAGGCAGCAGAGTCTCCATATGTTGTGACTGATAATGTCATATTATGTGGACAGTCTATTTATGTTTTATTTGACCCTGGTGCCATACATTCATTTATATCTAGCATGTATGCATCTAGTATAGATAGGTATGCTTGAAGAGTTATTTATCTCTACCTCTATAGGAGATGTGATAATAGTAGATTGATGTTATAATTGTTGTGAGGTACTGATCAATGGTCAGAACTTCTATGTTGATTTACTTCCCTTAGAACTGTTGGAATTTGATGCTATCCTGGGATGGATTTTCAAAGTAAGTATCGTGCTTCAGTAGACTGTTACAAGAAGGAGGTAGTGCTCAGAAAATCAAATGGCCATGATGCAATGCTGACAAGAATCAAAAGATTAGCTGCGGGGAATCTGATATCGGCAGTGAAAGCTCGGAAGCTGTTGAGCAAGGGATGTAAAGCCTATCTGGCTCATGTAGTGGTTGCTCAAGGGAAAGAGCTGAACCCAGAAGATGTCCCAGTGGTAAATGAGTTTCGGGATGTATTTCCTGAAGAACTATCGAGATTCCCACCCGACAAAGAGGTGGGGTTTACTATTGACTTAATTCCAAGAACAATTCCTATATCACAGGCACGTATAGAATGACGCCGACTGAGTTGAAAGAATTAAAGGTTCAGCTGCAAGAGTTAATTGACAAGGGATACATTCGACCTAGTGTATCACCCTTAGATTGTGTATCGAATATAGGCAGCTGAATAAGGTAACGATTAAGATCAAATATTCGTTACACGCATTGATGATTTGTTTGATCAGCGAAGAGGAGCCACAGTGTTTTCAAAGATAGACCTGAGATCGGGTTATCATCAACTGAAAGTGAGGGAAGCTAACATTCCTAAAACGGCATTTAGAACAAGATATGGACATTATGAATTTTTAATAATGCCATTCGGACTGACAAATGCCCTTGCGGTATTCATGGATCTTATGAACAGGATATTTCATCCCTACTTGGATCAGTTTGTGATAGTATTCATTGATGATATACTGGTGTATTCTGGTAGTAGGGAGGATCATATAACCCACCTGAGGATAGTATTGAAGATGTTGCAAGATAGGCAGTTGTATGCTAAATTCAGTATATGTGATTTTTGGTTAGATCAGGTGGTATTTCTTGGGCATGTTGTTTCGACAGAGGGCATTAGTGTAGATGCCCAGAAGATGGAAGCAATAGTTAATTCGGAACGACCCATGACTATTTTAGAGATACGTAGTTTCCTGGGTTTGGCAAGTTATTATCGGAGATTTGTGGAGCGTTTCTCTAGGATAGCCCTTCCGTTGATGAACCTGACCAAGAAAGGCATGAGGTTTGAATGGTCGTCGGAGTGTAAGCATAGTTTTCGGGAGCTAAAACAGAGATTAGTATCAGCACTAGTGCTTACCTTGCCCATTCCAGGTAAGAAATTTGAGATTTATTGTGACGCATCCCGACAAGGATTGGGATGTGTGTTGATACAGGACGGGAAGGTGATTGCATATGCCTCTCGTCAACTTAAGAAACACGAGAGCATCTATCCTACACATGATCTAGAGTTGATAGCAGTTATTTTGGCTCTGAAGTTGTGGAGACATTATCCATTCAGAGAGCGCTGCAGAATATTTATAGATCACAAAAGCCTAAAATATATCTTGGATAAAAAAGAGTTGAATCTAAGACAACGAAGATGGATTGAATTGATTAAAGATTATAACTATTCCATCGAGTACCACCCTGGTAAGGCTAATGTTATAGCAGATGCACTAAGTAGGAAATTCTCGAGACCCAAGGCCATTATTGGTTCAATAAGAGGAATGCTATTGTAGGAGGTCAGGAATTTCAGAACCGCCTTATCAGTGGAATCATCAGGAGGAATGATTGCTACTTTTCAGATAAGGCCTACCTTAGTAGAAAACCTTAAGCAAGATCAGTTGGAAGACCCTGATCTTCAGAAGATTGTGGATGATGTAAGTAAGGGCATCAGGGTTGACTTTCAACTGGGAGCAGACAATGTACTAAAAAAGGAGGGGAGGATGTGTGTGCCTAACAAGCTATAGCTTAAACAAGGCATTCTAGAGGAAGTACATAGTTTCGTTTATGCTATGCATCCAGGAAGCACCAAGATGTGTAGAACTTTAAAGAAATCTTACTGATGGCCTGGGATGAAAAGAGACATAACAGAATATGTGGACCAATATATAATCTGTCAACAAGTAAAACCTGAGAGACAAAGACCAACAGGATTACTCAATCCACTCCCAGTGCCTGAGTGGAAGTGGGAGCATGTGACAATGGACTTTCTATTTGGAATGCCTAAGACACCCTCAGGATACGATGGCATTTGGGTAATAGTCGATAGACTAACCAAGACGGCCAAGTTTATACCAGTAAAAGTTACTTTTACACTAGACCGTCTAGCTAATATTTATGTGGATAGGATAATCAGTCAATATGGAGCTCTAATGTCGATAGTGTCAGACCAGAACTCGAGGTTCACTTCAAAATTTTGGCCTAGTTTACAGAAGACTGTGGGCGCTAAATTGCATTTCAGTATGGCTTTTCATCCACAAACAGATGGACAGTCGGAAAGAACTATACAAACACTTGAAGACATCTTAAGAGTTTGTGTATTACAATTCAAAGGAAGTTGGGATGCACACTTACCGTTGATTGAATTTGCCTACAACAATAGCTACCATTCCAGTATCGGAATGGCTTCCTATGAAGCATTGTACGGTCGACCTTGCAGGACCCCAGTATGCTGGAACGAAGTTGGAGAACGACAATTACTGGGTCTAGAATTAGTTCAACAAACAACAGAGAATGTGAAACTTGAGCCAGGGCCATAAAGGACTATATGAGATTTCTAACAACGTTATGGCATGCTCAATTATCCATTAACCTAGCTATGTTAGGATTTTTAACCATTATTGTAGCTCACCATATGTATGCGATGCCCCCTTATCCATATCTAGCTACTGACTATGGTACACAACTTTCATTGTTCACACATCACATGTGGATTGGTGGATTTCTCATAGTTGGTGCTGCTGCGCATGCAGCCATTTTTATGGTAAGAGACTATGATCCAACTACTCGCTACAACGATCTATTAGATCGTGATGCAATCATATCACATCTGAACTGGGTGTGTATCTTAAGGCGGCTCGCGATAGACAGAAGAGCTATGCTGATAAGTGAAGAAGAGAACTAGAATTTGAAGTGAGGATCGGGTATTTCTTCAGTTATCCCCATGGAAAGGAATTCTTCGGTTTGGGAGAAAAAGGAAGTTAAGTCCATGATACATCGAACCATATGAAATTGTGGAACGAGTTGGTCCAGTAGCATATAGGTTGCAGTTGCTGATGGAGCTAACTCGTAGTCACGACGTATTTCATGTGTCAATGTTAAGGAGATACGTGCCTGACCCTATGCACATACTAGCAGCACAACCAGTACATCTCAAAGAGGACTTATCTTACGAGGAAGGGGCCATCAAGATTTTAGACAGAAAAGACCAGGTACTCAGAAATAAGACCATTCCTTTGGTGAAGGTATTATGGCGTAATCATGGAATCGACGAAGCAACTTGGGAATCTGAAGAGCAAATGAGAAAGAGATGTCCTCAACTTTTCAAATGACATATCAGGTAAATTTCGAGGACAAAATTTCTTTTAAGGGGGAGATGATTGTAAACCTTGAACTCTAGGTTCCCTAGATAAGCATGTTTAGCCAAAGGAATGATATATTACATATTTATTAAGTAGAAATTCATGTTTATTTACAAGGATTATGAAGGAAGGGAAGGAAAATATATTAAATGAAGAAACTCATTCATTAGTTTGGCTGGAGGCACTAAGGGTGGGGTGACGTGGCACTCTACTCTTTGAACTTGGGAAGCGGCAGAAAGATTAAAAGGGAAGTGAAATTTTAAAAGCATGGTTTCGGCAATTGACAAGAGAAAATTTAGTGAAATCGGTGCCATTTGAAACTTGGGAGAATCTAGTTTTCAAGGTTGTCTTGCCAGAGAATGATTGTAAGAGGAGAAGAACAAAAGTGGAGAATTTGCAGAAGAGGCAGAACCTCGGATTAATCAGAGCCCGATGTGAAGATTGGAAGCTCCAGGCCAAACTATAAAGAATTTTTAGCTGACATTTTAAGGTAAGAAAGTTAATTCTAAACAAGTTTGTTGAAGAAAGTTTCTTGAAAAGAGCTCTGGATTTTGAGTTATGAATTTTTGAAGTCATAACAGAGAATCGGTTCATAAGCAGACTGCTGCTTGGGAAGAACAAACAAATAATTCACCGTGGGAGTTATAGCAAGATATGGGGATGAGGATCTCGCTTATAAAGGAAATCTCGCTGATCTTGCTCTAGAGGATCTTGCTGATCTCGCTCTAGAAGGAAATCTCGCTAAGAATTGGGCTGAGTATCGTTGGTAAGGTGAGTATCACTAGGATGAAAATTTTCTAGGAAAAGCTTGATCTCGCTAGCAAGGATCTCGTCGATCTCGCTAGCAATGATCTCGCTTATGGGGATCTCGCCAGTAGAGCTGTCTTTATTGATGAAAGTTCCTTTAGTAAATGAATTATTTAAGGTATTTTACTAAGAATTCTAAGTAGTTTAACCGGGAATTATGTCCTTTCAGGCCAAGAAGAGCTAGGAGAGGCGTATAAACCGTTAAGAGCCCTGAAGAATGGTGAGTGACTAAGTGAATTAATATCTCCAGTACTTATGCATATAAGTTCAAGTAAGTTACAGTGACACGAATGATGAATTTATACTTCTTCAAGCAACAAATGGTTGGAGAATAACTTAACGCATGTTTTCCAGCTTGTATATGTAAAACCCATGGCTATTCTCCTTAATAGAATATAAAGAGGAATTTGATCCTAGGGTACGAGTAGGAAGGACCATAAAAGGATAAAAAGGAATGGAAAACTTTGGGGATTTAAACCCTAAGTAGTGGAGATGTGATTAAAAGAAATTCCTACTATAAAATTTGACTAAGTGTTTAGGAGTGCATGTGTTGGCCATAAGGCCTTGGGAAAAGGGGGGAAGTGTAATAAGAGCAACAAATGCCTTGGAGATCAATGTATTGGGCAAAGGAGGTATTGAAGGATAGCATGAAGGCTGGAGGGAGCCATGCGTCAGGCAGGCTCGGCCAGGCGGCTAGCCATGTGTCGAGCAGGCTCGGCCAGGCGACAGACATGCGTCAAGTAAGCGCGTAGCGATGCCTCGCCCGGTGATACGTTCGGGCACCTCGCCTATCCGTGCATCGAAGCGTCTCGCCTATGCGTCGAGTGGCCGAGCGAGCAACCATGCATTGAAGTGCCTCGCCTATGCGTCAAGCGGCCGAGTGAGCATCCATGCATTGAAGTGCCTCACCTATGCATCGAGCGGCCGAGCGAGCATCCATGCATCGAGCGGCCGAGCGAGCGATGCATCGATGGCAACACCCATGCATTGAGCAGAAGAGCAAGCCCTGCTGAGCGATGCGTCCATGCCAAGCTGTCAGCCATGCACCCACACCATGCGACCCAAGTACACCATGCGTTGATGCTAAGCCATGCGTTGGGGCCGTGTGCCTTTGTAATACGTCGGGGAATTGTTGATGGCTTGCACGAGGGGTGCATTGGATATAGGCCATGCATTAAACTAGGATCGACGCATAGTGTTGGCTCTTGCATTGGTTAAGGATTGCGATGATGTTATGTTGGAAGTTAAGGGCAACCAAGGAGTTTCATGCGTTGGGACCATATTAGGTGTTGAAGATCAACAATGCGTTCTAATAGGCTATGCGTTGGTACCCTAGGCTAAGTTGTATGCCTTGAGAATCACCCTAATTGAAGGGAATAAATGCATAGGAATACTAAGATCATAAGGAAAACGTCATTCTAACAAGTGGCTCGTTGAGAATAAACCTTCTGACTTAAGAAATTGAGGTGGAAGCTTGAGAAGACATGCAAAGTTGGTCTCATGCTTTGGCATTGTAGAAGGGAGACATCCAGCACTTGCATGGCCCAAACTTGCATTGGTAGACACCTCAAGCAAGAGGTGGAAGGGGCTGTAGGTTGGCACACCTTAAGAACCACACTTGGGGTAGTAGGTGTCAAGCTTGGAAGGATCTTGGACGCCTATAAAAGGAGGGACGCCCCACTTTAAACCTCCACACCAAGTCTTTTCTCAAAGAGCATAAAGAGAGGAAAAATAAGAAGAGAGAAATTTAAGTGTGGGTCGGAGTTTCCAGCAAGGACGCGGAGGAGCCAAACTGTCTGGACAGTAGTGATAAGCCAACTTCAAACCACTAGTTCTCCCAAACCACTCGTGCGAATCAGGTGATTCTTGAACCAAAAGTTTCTAAATTAAGTCTAGTTTCTTTGTGGGTGCTGCAGCAAAATTCTAACTGTAAGGATGTCAAAATTAAGAAAAACCGTGAGGTGCTCACCAGAGAAAAGACAGCCGGGCCAGGTGGAGTGAAATTGATCCTCAGAGCTTTCGCCAAAGAATTTCGGGATGAAACTTTAAGGTATTTAGTTAAGACATTTTCCTACATTTTTGAAGAAGAAATTGTCTTAATATAAGGCCCGGAAGTGATAGTAACCTAAGCTTCAAAACTGAATAGGATCCAACGGTAGAATCAGGGAAACCGGGTGACCTGCGTGACAAGTTCTCCATAACTTCACTGTGAGTGGTGAATTCTTCCCTTGTTGTTTTGTGCATATTGTAAATTAATATGTTGTAGGCTATGTATGATGATTGGGATGGTTAGGGAGTCTAAAGACCTAGAACCTGAGCCCAGAGTAAATCCCTACAGGATGGTCAGGGGACTGAGGAGTCTAGTGCCTGAGCTTGTGGGATTGAAAATCCATGAAGTGGGATGGTCAGAGGGCTGACGGGCCTAGTTTCTGAGCCCATGATAGGAAGAGCTATGTGCACATAGGCTGGTATTATTGTTATGATATTATGTGTTAAACATCTACCGTGTGTGTAGATGGATTTGTGAAAGCTTCATGCTTTGTTGGAAGTTCACTTGGAAACCTCATGTGGGTTGTGGAAGATTTATAATTGTATCACCACTCACTGAGCTTTGTAAAAGCTCATGGTTTATCTCTATATTTATCTTGCAGGTAGCTGACGAGTCCAAGTTGCAGTATTGGTTAAGGTCTGCCACAAGTTGAAAATAGCTATAAATAAGACTGGTTACCGGGATAGGGTTTCCATGTGTATTTTATAATTTGAACCTTTATACTAGTTTCTAATAAAAAGCATGTATTCCTTTTCCGCTGCAAATGTACTAAAAGAAACTAGTAATTAAGCTATAATAGTAACAGATTATATCATGCCTCTCCACGGGCTCAGGAGCATGGGCTCAGGATGGGGTGTGACAACTTGGTATCAGAGCCTAAGATTTTGGAAAAGAAAGGGGTTAACTAGAAAGGAATATAATAATGCTATAATAAGTTTGAATATGTGATTTATTAAAGGAATCATGGCACGTGGCAGATCACGCAAGCAACCAGTAGGGACTCCAGATGCTACCTCGGAAAGAGACCAAGGCAAATCAAGTCATCCACAGCCAGAGGCTGAAGTTGACGAGCAAATGATGGGAAGATTTTCTCGGTGCCTAGCTGAAAACCTAGGAGGGGTTGTAGTAGACCCCGAAAAGCGGTTTAGCATTGAAAGGTTGAAGGCATTAGGAGCCTCAACTTTTGAAGGAACCACGAACCCAGCTGATGTTGAAGCTTGGTTCGTGATGGTAGAGAAATGCTTCAGGGTAATGCGATGCCCTGAAGATAGAAAAGTAGCTCTAGCCACTTTCCTACTCCAAAAAAGGGTGGAGGATTGGTGGCGAGTGTTTGAAGATAGAAGAAGAGGAAGGGATGAAATAACCTAGGAGGAATTTGGAAAGGCCTTCCATGAACAATTCTATCCTCAGACATTTCGCGATGCAAAGCGAAATGAATTTCTGAAACTCGTACAAGGTTCATTGACAGTAGCCGAGTATGAACAGAAATACACCAAGCTTAGAAAATACGCCTTCTGTATAATTCTGGACGAGACAGAAAGGAGTAGAATATTCAAAGAAGGGCTATGGGGTGAAATCCGGACACATGTAACTACCAGTACAGATAGGCAGGACCTTCCAAAACTAGTGGAAATGGCGTTACGTGTGGAAGCTAGCCTAGAATCGCTAGCAGTATCAGAACCTGCGTGGGAACGAGAAAGGATCCAAAAGTACTCTTTAGGAGTCCTATATAGGAAAATAAATAAGACCAACTCTAGAAAGCAGAAGGTAACCAAAGAGCTTACCCTAGAAGAAGCATACAAGCCCAACGAATCGGTAGCCAGCACCGGAAGACCATGGTGTTCAAATTGCAAGAGATATCACTTTGGGCGCTGCTATGGAGGGGCGAGTGTATGCTACAGCTGTGGAGAGGTTGGTCACTATAGACGGAACTGCCCCCAACTAGGAAGGAGGGCTCCGGGAAAGGAAAAGCCCCCACAGAATAGAATAGATGTTTAGTATTCTCTGTTATAAATGTTATATAAAAACTTCCTCTTGGTAATATATTACTGTGATTAATAAATAATTATAACAAAACCTGCTGTTTGATGAAATGTGTGATAACCAGATGGGATCAAGTCAGAAAAGAAACCCATTGTATGGGAAATGTGGGAAATACCACCCGGGGGAGTGCTTGAAAGGACTGATAAATGTTATATCTATAGGCAGGTAGGGCATAAAGGAAAGCAGTGCTGAGAGTTCCAATGATTCCTTAATCATCGAGACCCAACCCTTGATGCAACCAGAGACTTTCCTTGTCGTAGGTGCCATAGGATCCACCGGAAGGACTAGGAGGGGAGAGAGGGTCTGTGCCTAAAATGTGAGCAACCCGGCCACCAGTGCAAAGAGTGCCCAACAAATAATCCTGCCAGTGACTCAGGAGGAAGTAAACTATGGATGGACTACTGGTATTAAGGGGAGGGGGAAATTGAGCGAAGGAAAATGATGTACCCTTGAATAAAACAGTGTGAGGAAATAAAAATGTAACACAAATCGTACATAAATAAAATTTATGTTTGTTGTTGTGGTCTTAAAAATTTCGAGAACGAAATTTCTTTTTAAGGGAGGATAAATGTAAAACCCATGGCTATTCTCCTTAATAACATAGAATAAAGAGGAATTTGATCCTAGGGTACGAGTAGGAAGGACCCTAAAAGGATAAAAAGGAATGGAAAACTTTGGGGATTTAAACCCTAAGTAGTGGAGATGTGATTAAAAGAAATTCCTACTATAAAATTTGACTAAGTGTTTAGGGGAGTGCATGCGTTGGCCATAAGGCCTTGGGCAAAGGGGGGAAGTGTAATAAGAGCAACACATGCCTTGGAGATCAATGTATTAGGCAAAGGAGGTATTGAAGGATAGCATGAGGGCTTGAGGGAGCCATGCGTCGAGTAGGCTCGGCCAGGCAACCAGCCATGCGTCAAGCAGCCTCGGCCAGACGCCAGGCATGCGTCAAGCAAGCTCGCAGCGATGCCTCACCCTGTGATGCGTCCGAGCACCTCGCCCATCCGTGCGTCGAAGCGTCTCGCCTATGCGTCGAGCGACCGAGAGAGCATCCATGCGTTGAAGTGCCTCGCCTATGCGTCAAGCGATCGAGCGAACATCCATGTGTTGAAGTGCCTTGCCTATGCATCGAGCGGCCGAGTGAGCATCCATGCGTCGAAGCGCCTCGCTTATGCATCGAGCGGCAGAGCGAGCCTTACGAGCGGACCCAACTATCGTGCCAAGCCATGCGTTGAAGCGCCTCGCCTATGCGTCGAGCGGCCGAGCGATCGATGCGTCGATGGCAGCACCCATGCGTCGAGCGGAAGAGCAAGCCCTGTCGAGCGATGCGTCCATGCCAAACAGCCGACTATGAGTGGTAAGTTAGTTAATATATGTATACTATATTATTAAATTCATATTCAATTTATTTGAATTTTGAAATTCACAAAAGAAAACAAAAAAGGAGATGGGGTTATTTTGAATCCCTCAACCCCCCCAACCTCTTATTACGTGAAAACAATTTTTCACATAGAGGATGGTCATCTTCTTCCTCTCTTTCCTTCTCTCTGTGATATTGGTGCTCTCTTAACTAAGCACTTCCCCTTCGTCAAAATTAAGAATTTCAAGTCCACGAAACTTTGTATGATTCTCACCTAAAGAATAACGAGGAAGACCCTGTGGTGGTGTCTTATTCGTTTCTGGTGTGTTCTTATTGATGCTGGGTTCAGAAGATAAAGAGAAACAATTCATGTACGTGTTGTATGGAGGAAGCAAGAAGACGGTCTTCTTCAAGGGTATGTGATATCCCCTTTCCTTCTTCTATCTGTATGTTCTTCTTAGTAGAATTTCATGATTAGTTAATTATGTTTATCAAAGTTTTGTCACTCTGTATTTTGAATTTTTTGTAAAATGAAAACGAGATATTGTGCATTCATATGCTTCTACTTCAGAGAATTCAAATCCCTTCAGTTTTCTTAATGAAGAATTTGTTAAAGACTGGTTACATATGATTGTTAAGAAATGGTATGTGTTAAAGGAAGAGGCAGTCACATAATTACTAAAAGGGGGCAAAATCCTGAAGGATGAAACCTAATAGTCTAGGATCCAAAAGCCCCAGATCTACATGTTCCGAATCCCCAAGTTCTAGATCCATAAGTTTAGGATCCACAATTTTAGGACTCCCTTGTACCGGAGAATCCTCTTCCACCTAGAGATCCTTCTAGGTCAAGTGGCAGAAAACTCTGACACGAAGTCGAGCTTGAAACACGATTATGCCTTTGTAAACACCGATTCCCCCAGCTTTTCTGACTGAGTTTATTGATTTGGTAGTAGCTATAGGGGAAGCAGTCACGAAAGTAGTGCTAAATAAGGTGAAAGACATGATGGACGAGCAAATGGTCCAATTTCCTCAGTCCCAGTAAATACCACCCCCTCGGGTTCAGATGTTGTAAGTTCAAATCCATAACCAAAAACAAAATATGTTAGACCTTTCAATGGAGGAAAAACATTTACAAGATTTCAAGAAGTACAACCTTCATACCTTTAACAGGTCACTGAAGGACCCTAACAACGCAGAGGTATGGCTTTCAACAATTGAGACAATATTTTGTTACATGAGATGTTCAAAGAACTAGAAGGCCCAATGTGTCGTCTTCATGCTCACCGATAAAGCACAGATTTGATGGCAGTTAGCAGAGAAGATGATAGGTACAAATGGTGAACTAGTGACATGGAAACAGTTCAAGGAGCACTTCTATGCAAATTACTTTTCTACTAACTTGAGGTATAATAAGAAAAAGAAGTTCTTGGACTTGAAATAAGGGCATATGTTTGTTGAGGAGTATGACCAAGAGCTTGACACACTGTCTCATTTCACTACTGAATTGGTCGTTAAAAAACTTATGAGAGTAGAAAGATTCGTCTAGGTTTTGAAGGATGGAACACGGAATTTTGTGCAAGCCTTTAAATCGACCAATCAAGCTGAAGCACTTCATTTGATAGCTGAGATCGACTTCTAGTCAGTGAGCGAGCGCTTGAAGTCATTTGGGGTGGGATCTTCCTTGGGTTAGAAAGGGAAGGTAGATTAAAAGGCTTCTAAATCTCAATCCCATTAGAAGAGCCAAAACTCAGATAGGCCATTTCAACCCTTCAAGCACAAGCCTCTGAGTCAGAAATGGTAGAGAGAAGTTGGCCAGTGTGTAACTCTTGTGGAAGATGCCACTGGGGACGATGTTTGGCTGGCTTCAGGATTTGTTTTCATTGCAAACAAGAGGAGTACAAAGTTGATAAATGCACTAATAGAAACACATCAGGTTACGGGAACCCGTCTGCGGGTTATGGATAGAGGGATTTAAGTAGACCATGGTAACAACAAAGTTGTGTTTATTCAACCACTCGGCAGGAAGCCGAGAATTTAGGCACTATGGTGATAGGTCTGCTCCCAATCTTGGGACATCATGTGTTGGTGTTGTTTTATTTTGGATCATCTCATTCATTTATATCCTCCATATGAAGCATGCTATATTAGAATTAGAACCTTTACATTACGTTTTATAAGTTTCTACTCCGTTAGGAGAAATTATGTTAGCAAAAGAAAAGATAAAAACATATCAGATTGAAATAGTGAATTGTATGCTAGATTTGACTTTAGTAGTTTTGGACATACGTAATTTTGGCGTTATATTAGGCATGAATTGGTTGGCTGCCAACCATGTCAATATAGACTATTCTCGTGAGGAGGTAATTTTTAATCCTTCTACGGAAGCTAGCTTTAAATTTAAAAGGGCTGGGATCTTGGTGTTGCCCAAAATAATTTCAACTATGAAAGTCAGAAAGTTGCTTAATCAAGGTGCCTGGAGTATTTTGGCTAGTGTGGTTGACATCAGAGAAGCTGAGGTCACTTTGATGTCAGATCCTGTGGTAAAGGATTATCCAGATATTTTTTCAGAAAACCTCTCAGGTTTGCCACCTTATCGGGAGATAAACTTTGCTATCAAGTTGGAGCCAAGAACAATTCCAATCTCGAAGGCTCTATATAGAATGGCCCCAGTAGAGCTGAAGGAGCTCAAGATTCAATTGCTCAATAAGGAATTGCTAAATAAGGATTTCATACGACCAATTGTGTCACCTTGTGGTGCACCAGTGTTGTTTGTGAAGAAGAATAATGGGTCATTACGCTTATGAATTGATTATAGAGAGTGGAACAAGGTGACCATCAAGAACAAGTACCCTCTTCCGAAGATTGATGACTTGTACGACTAGTTACATAGGGCTACATTTTTCTCCAAGATCGATCTATGTTCGATCAATTGAAGATTAAGGACAATGACATTCCTAAGATTGCTTTCTGATCTTGATATGGACATTATGAGTTCATCGTAATGTCATTTGACCTGACTAATGCTCCCCTGTGTTTATAGACGTGATGAATAGGGTGTTCAAGAAATTTATTGACACCTTTGTGATAGTTTTTATCAATGATATCTTGGTTTACTCCAAGACAGAGATAGAGCATGAGAAGCATCTAAGAAAAGAAAAGTTTTGGAAACTTTGAGGTCGAATAAGATGTATGTCAAATTCTCCAAGTGTGAAATTTTGGCTATGCTTTATGGGACATGTGGTATCAAAGGAGGGAGTATCCGTTGACCCTACCAAGATTAGGTAGTTACAGGTTGGCCTCGTCCAACCACAGTCAATAAGGTGCATAGTGTTTTGGGTTAGTAGGCTATTATCTTTTATTTGTGAAAGATTTTTCTAGAATAGCCACTCCCTTGACTCAGTTGTGAAGGGATTTGAGTTCTCCAAAGTGGAAGCAATCAAATGTATTTGTCTCTAAATTCATTTTACAGAACATTCAAATTACAGAGGGATGGAAACTAAGGATAAACAAATTATTTTAAGCAAGCTTCTAATATGAAAATAGATAAGAGGCAAACAAATAGAACATTTTTAGGTCTTTCAAAGACGTATATTTTCTATGTTAATTCCCCCGAAATTTTGTTCATTGTTTTTTTTAAATGCTAATTTTGTAGGTAAAACAGTCCCCGGGGCATTTAGGAGTCATTAAGAGAAAATTGTGCCAAAAGGATCCAAAATAACCAAGAAAATCAACAAATTGAAGAGAATCGAGTAAACACCAAAATACCATCGAGTAAGACTATTGAAAATCAAGCATCATTTAACAGAATACTATCGTGTATAATCAAGTAAATTCCATCGAGTATTCAACCATTGAATCATCGAGTTTCTTCTTATTCATTTTCCATTGAGTACGAGCTATCAAGTAAAGGACATCCAACGTTGAGCATTGAGTTATCTATGAAGGAACTCATTTTTTAAGAGATCCTTGAGCGGAAGTAGATCGTCCAAATTCCATTAATTATTAAAAACTAAATTTACAATAAACATACAAGATATGCATTTAAAATAAATTACAACATGCTTGAACAAGAAATAAAGAGTTCAAGAGACATTACCCTTGAAGAACTTTTCTTCGTGTAAATCCCTTGGACAATCACGAACTCAACAACTCTTGAAAACTTCTTCAAGATATTCTTGAACCAAATGAAGACACAACCACAATGAGCCTTTGGTATTCTCAAGTGAGGACCCAGGAGTGGTGGGCTCTGACTATTTTGGTTATGAAGGATTCTTTGAGTTTGGAGGAAGAAGATTGAGGAAACACACATAACGTTTCTACAACTCTCAATCGTTTAGCAAATTGCGTTGAATCGTGTGTCTAGAAGAGAAAACAATTTCCTTTTATTTCTTTTGCTACAAAAACAATAATCACCCACTAAGGTAGTTGGAGAGAAAAAAGGGAAGTTATTATTCAAAATAATAAAATAATATAAATAAATATGATAACTAACTTATCATATTATATTTATATTAAACTATATGTTATATCAAATATAACATATAACCTATAGTTTTAATATTATATCATCTACAACATAAATTATAGTTTCTTTTCTCTATTTTATGGCATTTAATATAAATCATATTTATATTAAATTAAACAACTATGAATCATATTCATAGATAATATATTTGAATCTCGTACAAATATTTATTTCCTCCAATTAAACTATAATGTATCAAATACATTATAACAATTAAATCATATATAATTGAATCAATTTAATTATATCATATAATTAAATTCCCTCCTATTAATTTGTACAATTCAAATGAACCCAAAAACTGATTCTCAATTAAATCCTTTTGAGCTACCAAGGGGACCTTATAGACCTGTAGCTTGAACCTCCAACGGTACATGAATAATTAATTAAACTCTTTAATTACATTATTCACCATCCGTTAACTGTCGAGCACTCCACTAAAGATCGACAGCTGCACTCTTCACACTACAGATATATTTTTGTGTCCATTGGATGACCAATCAACAGTACGATGACCCTTCACAAATTGCTCATAAGTACAGCTGAGCCAAATTATCATTTTCCCCCTGTAGTTACATCTAACTCCTTAAGTACCACTGATCCCTCTAATAAACAAGATTATAGTCCCACTATGACTAAACCCCTCTCAAGCCAGGAAAGGGTGCGGCACTACATTGTTCAAGACCCGAAATTAGCCCTTAAGAGAGCAATTTATCTACTTACCCCTGCTTCGGGGAAGGAGTGAATTCCATCTTGTGTAGATGTGTTCCCAACTCCACAATCAGACGAGTCCCCAAAATGGCAGGCTTGTTGAGTCGACGATCTGGCCACTCTCACCTATACAAATCAAAGGATCGTCCTCATAGGCAAAAGTTCACAACTCACTTAGGATTCAGGTCATGTTACCTATGGTCATCCTGGTGAAATGAAAGTCTCTATTATGAACGGTGTTATATAATGAGACTAAACATGTCGTGGTTCGGTCTTACACAAACTCCTTTGTATAGAATTTCTCTACTCGCATGTCTAATACATGAATGATCAGGTTCAGATCATTTGTAGTACTTTACGACAATTGTAGCACCTACAAAGTAGGTCATACTTGTAGTGTCACCAGGATAAGGTATCCAACCTTATCCATATACTACGGACCATTTAGGTTATCACTTAAACATGATCTACTTGTATATCTCCATATACATGTTTAAGTTTCAATGATAACCTTGGATGTTAGTTTATTGGTTTGTGGTTAATGAAACTAAAATATCATATATTTTATAGATAAAGTGAATAAAATATCATATATTATTAATCACATAAGAGTTTGTTCATGCAATGTTTACAAACTATAGGACCCTACGAGATTTCAGGCATCAACCCCAACAATCTATCATCGTGCATTGAGGATCGAGTATGAAATAGAAAACTCGATGTGTTCGTTCTTTTTTTTCGGATTTTGACGCAATTCATCTCACGCGCGCGCCTTGCGCAACCAAGCGCCAACGATGCGTCTCAACGTTATCCCTGCAACTATAAATAGATTTCTTTCACTTTTGCTGAAAAAGGAGGAGAGGATAGTTTTCTTTCATTTTCTTGCTGAGGAGAGGATAGTTTTCTTTCATTTTCTTGTTGAGGAGAGGAAGCACAATTTCATGGAGGCTGTAATTTCTCTCTGTATCAATTAGTCTCTATGGTAATTTTGTTTCCTACCTAGGTTAGATTTGGATTTCATTTTTATTTGTAATAAATAACTTGTAATTCTTCATGAATTTGTCTATGGATTTATGAAGTAATTGAATCTTGTTTCTATTTCAAGAGTTCTTTCAAATTCTGTTGAGTTTTCTAATTTTCTTTATCATTAGCAATATGAATTTGAGCATTCTTGAATCTAATTTTAATTTTTGAAGCATGTTGAATGATCTATATCTTGAGCATGATTAGCCTAGATGCTTTGTTTTGTCACATTCACTCATGATTGAATACGTTGCTTTTAATGTGTTTGATAGAATGTCTAGCCAAGATCTCCAAGAGGCAATAGTGATTGTGTGTTGAATGGTTATCCTATGACGCACTAATTACTAGATTTGGAAAAAAATCGGTTAATTGAGTAAGCTATTTTAACAATTAGTCAACGCAATTGAATCTTAGAACTTAATGCACGTGTTTTCTCTTCTATATGACCGCTAAGGAACCCAATAGAGGTAGAAGCATGTAGATAGATTAGGGTTAAGGCTATCCTATCTTAATTGTTGATTAGGACGTTTTCTTGACTAGGTTAAGCTAGTTGTACGCCTTTGTAGAGACTAGTTTAATCTAGATTAAGTAAGTAGTTGTGTGCTTAATTGGATTGTGTTAAATTTGTAAAATTTCAATGATAAGAATTGCAATAAACGTCTAACTTGGATTAGAAGCAAGGTTGTTCTAAACTTGGTTACAACTATCCTTTATCTTTTGATTTTTAGCATGTTTCTTGTTTTAATAAAAAAAAAAAAAAGAAGAAGAAGAAAAAACCCTCGTTTTATAGCTTTCATAGTTAAGCTTGATTAAAGAAAGGATTAAATAACATTTCCCTATGGATCAACCTCTTACTTCCACTTTAACTACAAGTTAGTTAGGTTATTGTTTGAGTTTTATAAATATTGTTTGTTTCGGGTTATGTAGAACTAACGACATCTACTTAGCTTCGGACAAACATACCCTTGAAGTACCGTCTTCTCGCTTCCTTTCCACAGCACGAAATCCATTGCTTCTCTCGATCTCCCAAACCCAAAACCATGAATGCAATGTACAGTGACAAGGAAGGAGGACACCACTGCAAAATCTTTCTTGTTATTCTCAAGGTGAGAATCATGCAGAGTTTCATGGGTTTGCATTTACCTTTGGTGAAAAGGAGAGGGATGAAGAAAATGAATATCTTCTGTGAAACTATTTCACGTATTCCATCACACCCAAAATTAACTCCTTATTATTTTAATTAAACTGAAAGAAGTTAAATAACTCCCAAGCGATTTATTAATTCAAATTCAAATTTTGAATTTAATTAATATATATTAACTACTTTAATATATATACATATTAAACTATAGGTTATATTACATATAACCTATGACCTATAATCTATATTATATCACATATAATATAACTTGTAGTTTATTATTATCACATATAACCTATAGTATTAATACGAATCATATTCATATTAATTTTAACATATAGTTTTTATATAAATCACATTCATATAATTAATATTTGAATCATATTCAAATTTTTATTTCTCTCATATAACTATATAGATTTAATATGAATCATATTCCCATTAATTTTAACATATAGTTTTTATATGAATCTCATTCATATAGTAAATATTTGAATCATATTCAAATATTTATCTCTCTCTTTAAACTATATAATCTATCAATATACATTATATTTTATAATATACGAAGATACGTTATAACGTATCAACATACATTATATTAATTGTATCTTATATAATTAATTTCCTTTAATTAATTTGAACAATTCAAATTAAACCAAAATTAATTTAATTCTCATTAGTTCTTATTGAGCTAATAAGGGGACCTTATGGACCTATAGATTGAAGTTCCAATGATATTTGATTATTTAATTAAACTCTTTAGTTAAATTAATCAACCTTCATTAACTATCAGCCACTCCACTAAAGATCAACAACTGCACTTTTCGTACTATAGATATATTTTTGTGTCGATTGGATATAACCAATCAATAATTCGTTGACCTTTCACAAATTGCTCGTAAATATAGTTGGATCAAAATTATCGTTTTACCCCTGTAGTTATATCTTTTGCTCATAAATATAGCTGGATCAAAATTATCATTTTGCCCATGTAGTTATATCTAACTCCTTAAGTACTGATCCTTCTAATGAACAATTAGTCGAAGTCTAACTATAACTGAACCCCCCCCCCCCCCCTCTTGGGCTAGGAGAGGGTGAGACGCCTCATTGTTCAGCTCCAAAATCATCCTTGAGGGGACAAATTATCTACTTACCCTAACATTCTGGAAGGAGTGAATTCCTTCTTGTGTAGTTATGCTCCCAGCTCCCAATCAGACAAATACCCAAAATGGTAGACATATTGACTCGGCGAATCTAACCACTCTCACCCATACAGATCAAAAGATTGTCCTCATAGGCAGGAGTTCACAACTCACTAAAGATTAAGGTCAAGTTACCTATGGTTATCCTGGTGAAATGTAAGTCTTTTCTAGCAACAACATTATAAAGAGAGACTCAACATTTTGTGGATCGATCTTATACAAACTCTTTGTATAGGATACCCCCTCACATGTCTCCACATGAATGATTAAGATCAAATCATTTGTTAACACTTTACAATAATTGTAACAATTGCAAGGCGGGTTGTATAAGTAGTGTTACCAGGTTAAGACACCCAACCTTATCCATATACTACAAATCTTTTAGGTTATTACTTAAACATGATCCACTTGTATGACAATCACATACATATTTAAGTTACATAAAATAACCTTGGATCTTTCATTTAGGGTTATTTCATATAAAACTAATCAACCATTAATTCAAATAACATATAACTATGAGGCTTTAGGGCATACATCCCAACAAGTTGACTAAAAAAAGGAGCTTTCTTTATGTGGAGTAAGGCTTGCGAAGACAATTTTCAAGATCTCAAACAAAAGTTGGTTTCTGTACCAGTTCTTACGGTACGGAATGGATCGAAAAGTTTCGTTATTTATAGTGATACCTCCAAGAAAGGATTGGGATGCATGTTGATGCAGAAATGTCACATCCCGCCCTAGACCACCCTCTTAGCCTAGAGAAGGGTATGACTGCAATAGTTATCAACCCTTAGGCTGACACTTACTACCTAAAAACTCTTGTGGAATAACTCTAATACCAAATACAATTCATATGCAATGAGATGTCTTTAGGCCCACAATTTATTAACTTAGAAACATAATATGTTTAGAGTCATTACAACACTAGAATTACAAGTCCCAAAACCCACAAACCCTAGTCCCTATATGAACAATAGTAACATGTGTACAATATTAACCGTAACCACCTAGCAAACGGTTACAAGTCTTTTATTCCTTTAGTGGCAGAGCAGATACTGAGCTGTCTTCAGAGGATTTGACCGCTACCTGTGGGGGGGACAAAACATTTGAAAACGGGGTGAGCTTACGCCCAGTGAGTGACCAAGAAAACATAGTAAATTCTCATGCATGATTTCAGTAATGAGTTTTTAACTGAAACATAAACTTTTACAGTACTTGTACTGCAGCATAAACATTTTCCAAGCGTAAAACATGTAAAGCTGTTTTAAACATAAAACAATAAAAGCATTTCTCAAATCAAAGTACTTTATAACTGGTAAAATAATCCCAACACCAACTGCTAGTCCAGAGAGAACCCTTTTGCTCAATTTCTGACTTTATTTACCTGTGGCCATATTAGGTACTACTGCTCAGATACCTTCTCCTTGTACTTCAGTATCGAACTACTAGGATACCTTCTCCAACGTACTTCAGTATCCCATTGGCTTGGTACCTTCTCAAACGTACTTCAGTACCAATAGATACCTTCTCCATGTACTTCAGTATCTAGTTGGGTGGATGCCTTCTCCTTGTACTTCGGCATCGCATTTTACCAAAACTATTTATAAACAACTTTTCTCTTTAAAGCATGTACAGTATAACACATATACAACATGGCTTTAAAGATGATAACGCATGCTGGATAAAATCAACATATGTAAATAGTTTTTCAACAATATGCATGCGTTCAAATCACAATTCAAACTTGCTTGGAAACCACTTTATAAAACTAGTAGGCATGAGAATTATTTTTGCAAACATGATTTATGTAAATATTGTAATCAAAACAGTTTAAAAACATTTTAGTTCGAAAACATTTCAGCCACTCACCTCGAATTCTTAGGAACTTTTCACTCTAGTAGCTCCTCGGGTCCCTTTTTCACCTCTAGAATCCAGATTAAACTTACAACTTAGATTACTCATAGTTCCGAACCTTATTTGGAACTACTTCCTTCTACAAACCTATTCTAAAATGTCTTAGAAATCTTACCCTAATCTTTCAGCTCAGAATTCCTCGTGGTTTAGTCGGAATCTTAAAATCTTCAAGACTGGCCCAGACTGATCCGACAGTCTGACCCTTCTGCCTTCTTCTCAACCTCCAGCCCAGTTCCTTTGAGATTTTTCCTCTGGCAACCCTACTCTGAAAACTAGACTTCCAGAGCTTTCAGATGGCTTTGAAATCACTCCAAACTCAGGAGTAGATTGGATGATCTCCTCATCCAAAATTGACACATTCCTCTGAACCCTCACTGCCCTCTACTTTCTCTACGAAATTTATGATTTTTGTGTGATTTGAAAATGAAATCCCAACTCCCTATTTATAGGCGTTCAAATTGCTCGTGGGATTGATAGCATCTACTTGGCTGCATGGCCAAATGTTTAATCCTCCCTTTATCAACGTAAGCTGACTTCACCTTAGTTCAATGTGTTCTTCCCAAATGCATCCAACACAATTTCTTAGAGTTTAAGAATTTTTCTTAATCGGACACCTAGATTTTAATTGACGTTTGCTCTTACATCTTCAAGCTTTGTTTGTATTCAAATTAGGGTTTCCAATGTATAATCTACAAGAACGCAGCCAAATTCAATGCATATACACTTGCCCGGCCGTTTGATGCATAGGCGAGGCCCTTCGATCGCATGGGCGTGACGTTCGAATGCAGCACCGGACAAGGCGTGGCTGACGCACAAGTTACTCTCGCTCTCTTCACTCTCACTCTCTCCCACTTTCTCTCTCAAAATCTCGCTCTCTCCAACTTTCTGGCTCAAAATCTCGCTCTCTCTACTCTCGCTCTCTCCAGCTTTCTCTCCAACTTTTCTCTCCAATCTTTCTTGCTCAAAATCTTGCTCTCAATGATCTCGCTAGTCTCGATCTCAATGATCTCTCTCTCAACGATCTCGCTCTTAGCTACTGCGAACATTGTTTGTCTCCATGCAATTTCTACACGATTGTGTCACTAGTCACTTGCCTTCTAGTGCTTTATGCACAACACGCATTTCACATAAATTTTCTATACTTGGCCTATTTTTTCCCAAATTTTCCAAACTTAAATCCTTATTTTTCTTTTCGAATCCCCATTCCACACTAGCTGTTTCATCATCCTACTTATTATACAAATTTCATCACAATTTTACCAATTAAAGCTCAACTTAATTTATTCAAAGAAAAATCTACTTAACACTTAGAAATTTCCTTTCCCTTAACTTAGGATTTAACTTTCACTTAGTTAATTCCTTTTATCACTTGCTTAAGTAAGGAAAATAGAAATTCGGGTTTCACAAGCAGGGTCATCAGTTGAAGGACCATGACTGAAACTACCCTACACATGACTTAGAGTTGACAACAATGATTTTTTATTTAAATACTTAGAGACATTATTTGTACGGAGAGATGATACATATTTCCACAAGCCAGAAGAGCTTGAAATACTTCTTCACTCAGAAATAGTTAAATATGAGACAATGCAGATGGCTAGAGTTAGTGAAAGATTTTACCTGTAGATTTTATATCATCTATGCAAGGCAAATGTGGTGGCAGATGCTCTAAGTAGAAAGATACCTCATTTAACAGCTTTAATTACTAAATAGACTCATCTATGGAAGGATTTCGAATGAATTGAGATTGCAGTAACAATAGGGGAAGTATCACTACATGGTTGGCACAGTTGATGGTGCAACCGATCTTAAGACAGAAGATTATTGATGCACAGCAGGGTGATCCTTACCCTGCTGAAAAATTTTGCCAAGTGGATTCGAAACAGGATGGTAAGTTCTTAGTATCCTCGGATAATGGTCTCCTTTATCAGGGACACTTATGCGTACCTGCAGATAGTAACCTAAAAAATGAGTTATTGACAGAATCTCATATTTCCCCATTTTTTATACGTCCTGCAATACCAAGATGTACCAGGACTTGAAATGATATTACTAGTGGTATGACATAAAGAGAAATAGTAGAGTTTATTAGTAGGTGTTTAGTGTGTCAGCAGGTGAAGGCCCCGAGACAAAAACCCACAGGCTTGTTACGACTTTGAGAACACCAAAATGGAAGTGGGATAATGTGTCTATGAATTTTATTGTAGGGTTTCCATAAACAGCAAAGCTCTTTATGGTGATTTGGCTTATAGTAGACAGACTCACTAAGTTAACCCTTTTTATTCCAAGGAAGTCAACTTATTTGATGAATAAGTGGGAATAATTATTCATGAAAGAGGTGTTGAGATTGCATAGGGGTGCCAGTGTCTATCGTGTTTGATAGAAACCCTCACTTTACATCTAGTTTTTGGAAGAGTCTCATTTTAATACAACCTTTTACCCCCAGACTGATGGCCAAATGAAGCATTTCAACCAAACATTGGAAGATATGTTATGCACATGTTCAATGGAATTTTCAAGGAGGTTAGATTAATGCACATGTTCAATGGAATTTTCAAGGAGGTTAGATTAACACTTACATTTGATGAGTTTGCGTATAATAACAGTTACCAAGCTACTATTGGCATGTCGCCATTTGAAGCCTTATACGGGAAGGGTTGTAGATCTCCTGTCTACTGGGATGAGGTTGGTGAATGGAAATTGTTAGGACTTGAGTTAGTGCAAACTACAAATGAAGCGATACAGAAGATTAGAGCATGAACACAAACAACTTAGAACAAACAAAAAAATTACGTCGATATCAGGTGTAAAGACCTGAAATTCAGGGTAGGTGATAAGGTGGTTTTTAAGGTGGCATCTATGAAAGCTGTTCTAAGGTTTGGAAGAAGGGCAAGTTAAGTCCTCGATTCATTGGGCCTTTTAAGATCCTGGAGCGAATTGGTCCTGTGGCTTATCGGTGAGAATTTCTACCATCTCTCTCTGCAGTTCATAATGTTTTTAATGTCTCCATGTTGAGAAAGTATATAGCAAAACCATCTCATGTAGTAGATTATGAGCCCTTGCATTTGAATGAGAACTTGAGTAATAAGAAGCAAGCTAAGCAAATTTTGGCTCAAGAAGTGAAGACGTTGTACAACAGGGAGATAACTCTAGTCAAAGTTCTTTGACAGAATTATCAGTTCGAGGAAGCAAATTAGGAGTGAGAGGACAAGATAAGGACTCGGTACTTAGAGATTTTTCACAATTAAAACTTTCGAGGACGAAAGTTTCTTAAGGAGGGAAGAATGTAACATCTCGAGTTTTCGAAAAAAAATTAAGTTATTTATCTCAAATTATTGGGTACAATTTCCCTTTCATTTTAAGAATCTAGGATCAAATTGAGATAATTGAAAAGCCTTATTGGATAAACTGAATTTAGAGTGTGTTTGATGGCCTCGTAAGAGAATGGGATTGTAATGTAATATAATAAAAAATTCATGTTTAGATTGAATGTTTTGATTCCGATTTGTAATACAAAACTTATTCCATTCTGACAGTTTTTAATCTAACCCTCTTTCTCATCATTTTCATGCTTTACGATCTCATTTTCGTTCTGCCTTCGATTACTCATGTTTTCCAATACTTCTCTGACTCCTAGTAATCCTGATAAACACACCTTAATTGATTAAAGATTTGAATTAATTATCTTGGAAAATATTAGGTTTTATCTCATTTTAATAAGGATAATTGAATTATTTGGATTCGATGGATTTTTTTAATTTTTTTATTCTCATTTGATTAAAGATTTTTTAATTAAGGAGAAAGAGGAGAAGAATTTGGAAGTTAGAAAGGATTTAAATTTGAATTGGAATTTAATAAGGAAAAGGAAAAGGGTTTTTTAATATAGATATATATACGTGCTTAGGGTTTGAGAAAAGGAAATATAGTTAATTACTGACCGTCGATCTTCATACGATCTTATTCTACCCGATCTCCACTTTGTTAGTGGTGTTAATTGGTGATTTCATGCGACCTACTACCTTTAGACGTGTCTCCGTTGCAGGTCATCCTCCACTGTCGAATGTCGTTGCCTTTGGTCACCGTCAAGGTCGCAATGTCACACGCCTTTGTCGTTTATCGTGGCCACTGTTTTGATTGTTGGGGTTGATGTCCTAAATCTTGTAGGTTTTGTAGTTTGTAACGGTAATGTACAAACATTTTATTTTTTTTTAATAAAATATGAGATGTTTTATTCGAAATTTAGAAGCATTAACCCACAAACCAATAAACTAACATCCAATATTATCATTTGTAGCTTAAACATGTACATACAGACATACAGGTGGATCATGTTTAAGTGATAACATAAATGGTCTGTAGTAGATGGATAAGGTTGGGTACCTTATCCTGGTGACACTACGAATACGGCTTGCTTTGTAGATGTTACAATTGTTGTAAAGTGCTATAAATGATTTGATCCTGATCATTCATGTAGAGATATGTGAGCGAGGGTGTTCTATACAAAGGAGTTTGTATAAGACTGGACCACAAAATGGCTAGTCGCATTATATAACATCGTTCATAATAGAAACTTACATTTCATTAGGATGGCCATAGGTGATATGACCTAAATCCTGAGTGAGTTGTGAACTCCTGCCTATGAAGGCGATCCTTTGATTTGTATGTGTCAGAGTGGTCAGAAAGTCGACTCAATAAGCCTGCCATTTTGGGGATTTTTCTGATTGGGGAATTGTTAACACAATTACACAAGATGGAATTCACTCATTCCCTAACGTTTGGGTAAGTAGATAAATTGCTCCCTTAAGGGTTGATTCCAAGGCTTGGACAATGTGGCGCTACACCCTCTCTTGGCTCGAGAGGAGTTTGATCATAGTGGGACTATGACTTATTGTTCATTAGAGGGATCAGTGGTACTTAAAGAGCTAGATATAATGGATGTTGAATAACTTAATTAAAGTAGTTTAATTAATTATCCAAGTACTATTGGAGCTCAATCTACAGGTCCATAAGGCCTCCTTTATAACTCAATAGGGATTATTGAGAATTAGTTTTGGATTAATTTAATTGTTCAAATTAATTGAGAGAATAATTATATATGATATAATTAGTTTACATTAATTATATATGATATAATTAGTTTACATTAATTATATGTGATATAATTAATATAATGTATTTGATACATTATCATATAAAGTTTATTTTGAGTGGAATTAAATATTTGAATATGATTCAAATATTAATTATGTGGATTGGTTTCATATAATTAAATTTAGTATAAATATGATTTATATTAAATACCACAAATGAATGAGAGAAATAAAACTATAGGTTATATTGTATTTGATACAATACTAAAACTATAAGTTATGTGTTATATTTGATATAATATATAGTTCAACATATATTATGTTATCATATATATATAGTATTTTATTAATTAATTTGTTAAATTATTTTATTAAATTAATTTTTTGATTAATTTGGGAGGGAGCACTCCCTATCTTTTTTCTCTGGTGGAAGACGTGGTGTAAGGGGTTGATTTTTAACGTATTCATCTTCTTTACAGAGGAAAGAGAATACGATTGATCTCTCTGGATTAACCAACACTCACAGAAGAAAATCTTCTCTTCTCCTCTCAATCTACTCTCCCTCTCCAAAAATCTTAAATCCCACACAACTCCTAAGAATTCTTTTCCCTAAAGAGAATATAGAGGAAACTCTTGTGGTGGTGGCCATCTTGGATCGTGATTGTTCGTGATCGTTTTTTGGAGAGGGGATTTCATGAAGAAGGTTCTAGTTCTTCAAGGGTTGTTCGTGATCGTTTTTTGGAGAGGAGATTTCGTGAAGAGGTTCCAGTTCTTCATGGGTAAGTCTTTCTTAAACCCTAATTTATTTACCCTCTCTTGCTTGCTATAATTTTTTTCTGAAATATTGCATATTTGTGTTCTGTAAAATTTCTTTTCTATGAATATAAAATTTTAGGACCGATCCCTACTTCAGTAATGGACCTTAGGGTTCCTTCATTGGTTTCTCAAAATCTTAAGTTTTGGCTTAGGTTTTTGGTGTTTTCTTGTGGGATCTTGAATTATTTTGGCTACCCGTTGGGTATGAGTTTAGATTCATGGTTTTTATGGTGATTTTGAAGGTCGGATTTGAAGTCTTGAGGTCAAAGACGCATTGTCCAGCGATACCAAAGGTTGAATTTGGGGGAATTTTATATGTTTTGGGGCTTTGTGACCCGTGAAGTTTGGGTAATTTATGTTTGAAATTAGGTTTAATAATTGAATTTTGAATTGGATTTATGTTCTAGGATTTTAGTTCAATTAGGCTATTGAAGTTTGATTGCTATGATAACTTCTCTAAACTTAATTTGAGGTAAGTGATACCATTACTGGTGCCTTCGTGCTAGGCACCCTAGTTCAAAAGTATCAAGTTATATAATGGATTTTAGAAGTATGATTTGAAATATGTGTTACTCTTTTTTATGCATGAAAGTTATTATGATTATGAGTATGTTGAAACTGAAGGATCTCTTAACAAAGAATTCCATGAGCGCGTACAGATCGCTCCAATTTCACCGTGACCGAAATACACCATATACATTCAAACGCACAGTTATGCAAACAAACAGTAATTAACGATATGCTTTGAACAAGAAATAACAAGGGAGAGAGTTCTCGTACCAGTTGAAGACGCTCTTTGAACTATGGAACTCAATGTAGCAGAAGACCTCTGCCCAAACAACCAACGCCCAGCAGATGTGTCGACTACAGCAGAATGAACAACCGCAAACACACGAACGCAGCGGGGATGACACCACCGAAAGGAGCCTTAGGTATTCTCGGAGTGAGAACCCAAAGCGTGGTCTTCGATGAGTTTTGTAGAGGTAGGAGAAAGAACTGATTGTGTAGGCGATAAGCAAGTGTGGGAGAATATGAAGCTATCGCATAGCAAAATGCTTATCGCTTAGAAGAAACTACACGATCGTGTAGATTTTACTGAACGGTCGTTTAGAAAATAGTAGGCGATTGTTTAGCAAACACAACACACTATACGATCGTTTAGGAAAGCTAACCGATCGTTTAGGACTTAGTGTGCGATCGTTTAGGCACTAGGTAGGCGATCGTTTAGGCGCTGAGCGATTATCGTATAGGCTCTCGAGTTTAAGTGATTGATTACGTTTTCACACCAATGCCAACCTTCCGATCTTTTTTCGAACCCTTCAAAATGAAACAAATTTCATTTTTATTCATCAGTTATAATAACCAACGTTGTTCCCCACTAACACACATCCGAGAGAGATTTTAGATTAATTATCATATAATTAACCAATTAAATTATTAATAAATATAATCATATTATATTTTTACCCTATAGTTTGATATCATATATCTACTTTAGTAATTTCTCCTCTACTTGATATAAATCATATTTATATCTAATTTCCTCCAAAATAATGTATCTCATACATTTAGCCAATTATATCATATATAATTAACCAATCCAATTATATCATATATAATCGAACTTTCTCTTGTCAATTTGAACATTTCAAATTAACCCAAACACTGATTCTTGACTTTGTCCAAGCTACCCAGGGGACCTAATGGACCTGTGGCTTGAAGCTCTCCAACGATCCGTGAATAGCTGACTAAACTCTTTAGCCATGAGATCCACCATCCTTTGTTAGGAATTCCACTAAAAACCAATAGATGAACTCTTCTTATCACAGATATATTTCTGTGTCCATCGGATATAACCAATCATGACTACGATGACCTTTCACAGATGCTCGTAAGTACAGTTGGGCCAAATTACCGTTTTCCCCCTGTAGTTACATCTCACTTCTTAAGTACCACTGATTCCTCTAATGAACAATACAACATAGTCCAACTATGTGTGAACACCTCTTGGGCCAAGAGAAGGTATGTGGCGTCACACCGTTCAAGCCCCGGAATCAGCCTTTAAGGGAGCTATCTATCTACTTACCTCTGCCTTGGGGAATGAGTGAATTCCATCTTGTGTAGTTGAGTTCCCAGCTCCCAAATCAAACGAATCCCCAAAATGGTAGGTTTGAATCGGTAACCTGGCCACTTGCACCCATACAAATCAAAGAACCACCCTCAATGGCAGGAGTTCCCAACTCATTTAGGATTGAGATCATGTTACCTATGGTCATCCTAGTGAAGTGAAGTCTCTGTCATGAACGGTGTTATATAACGAGACGTTAACACTTCGTGATCAAATCTTATAAAACTCTTTGCATAGGACGCCCCCGCTCGCATGTCCCGAACACAAATGATCAGGATCAGACCATCTGTGACAAGTCACAACACTTGTGATCATTCCACAAAGCGGGCCACATCCGTAGCATTACCAGGATAAGGTTTCCCTTCTATATCCTTATATTACAGACCATTTTGGTTATCACTCAAGACATAATCCATTTGTATGTCACCACATACATGCTTGAGTTACATACAGATAACCAGGGATTTTAAGTTTATTGGTTTGTGGTAAAGCAAATAAAATATGCAACTGAGCAAAATACAAGATGTGAAGTAAAATATCATATATTATACAACACAAGCATTCGTACAAACTGTTTACAAACTATAGGACATGAGACTTTAGGGCATCAACCCCAAAAAAATATATATGTTATGTCATGATTTGGGTTGTGGAACCACTTATGAGATTTATGTATGTGATTCATGTTAGACCAGTAAGAGTGATCTACCATCTCAACTCGAGCATGTTCTAATACAGTGGACCGACGGGTCTAGTTCCATGATTTGACAATGTGCTTTTAGACCACTAGACATGTGAAACCCGGATCTCAATTTTTCTACTTAAGCTGGTAATTAAGGGAATTAACTAAGTATGAGTTAAGTCCTATATTGGAGAGAAGGAAATTTCTAAGTGTTGAATAGATTTTCCTTGAGTAGCTTTGAGTTAAGCCTTAATTGGTGAAATTTAACTAAGTGAAGTCAAAAGGGACCATGCGTTTGGTGTTAACGCATGAGATGAGGCTAAGTGTAGTATGTAGCCAAAGGTAACCATGTGTGAGCTTGTGAGGTTGAACGCGTGATTGGTCGAGGTGTTGATAAGAGGCGTTGCCCAAGTTGCTTATGCTTTGAGTTCACATGAGTGAGAGTGGAGAGAGCGAGAGAAGTTTGAGCGAAAGGCACTAGACAGATGATCGTATAACTATGTGCGGGTGTTGATGATGTGCTAGACGGTCGTGTAGCTTCGGGTGGTGCTAAATGATAGGGCTACACGATAAATGATGACACTACACGATCAGTGTGAGTGCTAGACGATAAGCATGGAAGTTGAACGATAGTGCTAGACGATAGCACTAGACGATAGCGTTAAGCGTTGAGGAGGCGCTAGACGATGAGCTTAGATGCTAGACGATGCGCGGGCGCTGAGCAATAAGCTACACGATGTCACTACATGATGAGGTGAGCGCTACACGATAGGCTAAGCACTAGACGATGGGCATGTGTGATAGATGCAGATGCTGGGCGATGGCGTTGCACGATAAGTAGACGCGTTAGACGATAGGCAGATGTGTTAGATGATAAGGCATCGGTGCTACATGATGGAGCTAAATAATGGGTGCAGCAATAATGTGATAGGCTATGCGCAAGATCGTTGAGAGCGAGATCATTGAGAGCGAGATCGTTGAGAGCGAGATGTTTACTAAAGGATTGAGCTACACGATGGGCGTTTAGTAGACCATGGAGCTAAGCGATGAGTGCAAGAGCTGCATGATGGACTAAGCGATGAAGCAGTGTTGAGGCTTACGTTACGCAAGGCTGATGAGCTCACTCGGACAAATGGCTATACTGAGAGATGGTTGAACTTGGGTTAGTAGAAGTTGGACGAATAAAGTTTCATACAAAGGAAGTCTTATGCATGAGGAAGACAACACAAATAGGTGTGTGGTATGAAAGTAGGTGAATGTCAAGGCAATAGTTGGTGGCAATACATGGTGCAAACACTTCAAGAGTAGGAGGTGTCTTGCATTGGAAGACGTAAGAGATGAGAATGATCATTTTCTTTAACCTATAAATAATACCACAAGATGTCTCTTCCATTCACAAGCCAAATTCTCTTCAAAGAGGGTAAGGAAGAGTATTAGAAAGTAGATTTGAAGGAGACCATGCGTCAAACATGAACGGCATGCGTCGGTCATGAAGTTCCAAGAGGAGGAGATCCTGTCGAACAGTGAAGTCTAGAAGTAGCATCAACTTGAGACGAGGATTTCTCATAGAATACTCATCTGTTTGGAGTGATTCTAAAGCCACCTGAAAGCTCTGAGAGTCTAGTTTTCAGAGTAGGGCTGTCGAAGAAGAAGCTCAAAGGAATCGAGCTGAAGAGTGAGAAAAAGACAGAAGGGTCAAGTTGTCGGTAAGCTTGGGCGAGTCTTGATGTTTTGATAATGCCGGCCAAATCACGAGGAGTTTTGAGCTAAGATTTTAAGGGACCAAAAGGGAGCCCGAGAAGATAAAGAAACTTCTAAAGAGAAAATTTCCTACCTAACCAAGGCGAGTGGTTATTTTTCCTGTAAGTCTTAAAGCATATCTTTGAATATATGAGTTTATGTAAATGCTTATGTTATGAATGAGTAAGTTAGCATGAGAATGAGATTATGTGACCGGGATGGTCAGGGGGTCAATAGACCTAGTTCTTAAGCCCAAGTGGAACTTCACGGGATGGTCAGGGGATCGGGGGGTCTAGTTTCTGAGCCTAAAACCCTTAGGCATGAAAGCGATAATTCATTTTTCGAATGGAAACTGTGGGAGGAATCTTGCATGGGATGGTCAGAGGGCCGACGGGCCTAGCTTCTGAGCCCATGAAAGGGAGAACTATGTGCACATAGGTTATGAATGTGAAATGTTAATTATCTACCATGTGTGTAGGTAGAGTTTGAGATCAGACTCATTCAAGGCTGAGGTTTGAGTATTAACCTCGTATATATGATATGCTTGTTATTTATGAGCTGAAATAGACTCTAGAAGTTGTTTACCACTCATTGAGCTTTGTAAAGCTCATCCTTTTCTTTCATGTTTTTCTTCCCAGGTAGCGAAAGGTGAGAAGTTCCAAGGTGCTGATAAGGTCAAAGTCTGCCACAAGCCACAGTCACTTAAGAGTTTTTGTTGTAAACTTTGTAGTTAAGTATTGGAGTTGTATAAACTTTACATTGTTGTAATAAAATGAGCCTAACTTAATCAGTTGTTGTATGTCTCCTTGACTTAAAATTTACTGAGAGTAAAGAGGTTCAGATGGGTAGTAGAAAGGGTGGTATCTGCGGTCCCTCACGCCTTTCCTCGGGCTCAGGAGGCGGGCTTGGGGCGGGGTGTGACAAGACATACATGAACCAACGAGTTCATTACATGTTACAATTACGTGAATCGATAGGTTCACTTTCATGTTTTTTAGGGTATGCCATCAAGCCACTAGACATGCGAGTTAGGGCGAGATAAATTATCTCCTTAGATGGTCATATAGGGACGGTTATAATACGCATGTCCCACTAGCCTCAAGTATTCACTACATGTGATTGCTTAGCCTGATCCCAGTAATGAGGTCACTTACTGAGTATTTTATACTCATCCTTTATGTTTACATATTTTTTTAAGTAAGGGCAAGGATACACAGGCGAATGATAAGAGAAATCCATGATAGTACCAAAGGGACCAGACAAACGCTTGAGTTCTTGTGTTGTTTTCATGTTTTCCTACTTTTCATGATTTATATTTTGATAGAACTTAAGTATTTGAGATTTTTTTTTTTTGTTATATTCCCTTGTTTTAAATTTCTGCTTTTAAGTCTACCCCGAATTAAAACGCTATGAATCTTTGAGCTAAAATTTGGTTTGAATTCTTTATTAATTTAAACATGCCATCTTTCTTTATTTTAAATATAAATGTATAAGTACAAGTTTGTGCATGCATGAAGTAACAACCCTATTAGGTGTCTTAGAAAGTTGGATCGTTACATAAATTCTCTAAAATAGTTCTTTGTTTAAAAGAAATTAAATTTGGAGAGTTTCATGTATTTCTGCAATTTAAATTTTCCAAGAAGAGAATACTACAATTACTCCAATTTTAGAAGTTCTTTCAAATAAAACTTCTATTTTTAAAACTTAAAAAATGAAACTTGAGCTAAACTTAGAAAACGAAGAGTTCGGCTAAAAAATATGGATCAATTCTATAGTATAGCAAAGCTTTACAAAATAGATCTCAAGCTTGGTAATTTTTAGAGGAGAATTCATCCTCTCTATAAACTACACGAAGGTCTGGTCAAAGATCTAAAGAAGGAAAAAATCAATTAGTGAGAGATTTACACAAAAAGAAAAACATTAAATAAATATGGGAATGTTAAAAATATTATAATATGTGTTAGATAGATACCAAAACTTAGTGTCAAAAGTAAGTGGCCTCCTTCCATTACCACATGTGTTGGCCATATGTCATACAAGAATCTATGCTTGATGTCCAAATGCGCCACATTCTACTTGCCAAATCCCTTAAATAAGTGGTCATTTGTGGATTTTAAAACACATATATATTGCGCAAAATCCATGAATTTTTTAAAAAGTGGAGAATCTTGAGAAATTTTCATATTTTATATTTTGTTATTTATTAATTTTATATATTATATTATATTTATTTTAATATTATATTTTATTGGTATACATGTTTTTGTTATGCTCCTCAAGTTCACAACACATTATCAGCACAAACTCTTATTGTTTCCTCCGTTGAAGGTAGGTCCTAAAGGTAGGTCAATTTTTTTTCGCTTTATTAAATAAATTAAATGTTATTTTGCATATTTAGTACATAGTAAATTTCTAAAATAAATATCATTATCAAGAGATCCATATAAATATGTCATGACTACATTCATAAGATACATATCCAGACTTTCATACACGATTATGTCAATTAAATAACTTAGAGTAATTGCATCCACCATCGGAAAATATGTCTCCTCATAATCATTATCGGGTCTTTGTGAGAAACCTTGTGCAACTAGTCTTGCTTTATATCTTGTGACCACATTGTTTTCATTTCTTTTCCTCACAAATACACATTCATATCCCATAGGTTTGACAACTTCTGGTGTTCGGACTACTGGTCCAAAAATTTGAGGTTTTGAAAGTAAGTTTAATTTTGCCTCTATTGCTTCCTTCCACTGAAGCCAATATTTTCTATGTCGACATTCTTCAATAGATTTTGGTTCAAGATCCACATTTTCATATATCATATCAAGAACCACATTATACGAAAAAATGTTGTCAATAACTACATTCGTTTGGGTATTTACATCCTCAACCAAGTCTTTTTTACTATTAATTATTTTTCGTTTTTTAGGATTTTTATCTTTGGAACCCACTGTTCTAGGTTCATTAGTAACAACATGCTATGTTGGAATATCAATTTTCGATGGAACGTTTGTAGCTATTATATGTGATTTAGTTACTTTCTTTGCATCTAGTAATTGATTTACTATATTTTGCAAATTAATTATTTTCTGAACTTCAAGTTCACATTAATCTGTACAGGGATCTAAATGAGACAATAACGATGTATTCCAAGTAATTTCTTTTTTCAACTTCTAAATTCCTCCCCTTAATGTTAAAAAATTTGTCTCATTAAAATGACTACCAGAAAATCGTGTAGTAAATACATCACTCGTTAGGGGTTCAAGATATTTAATAATTGATAGGGAATCATAACCAACATATATTCCTAATCTCCTTTGGGACCCATCTTAGTACGTTGTGGTGGAGCACTTGGAACATATACTACATATTAAAAAAATTCTCAGATGGGAAATATTTGACTCATGATTATAAGCTAACTATAATGGCGAGTACTTATAATAGCTACTGGTCTAATGCGTACAAGTGGCGCTGCATGTAAACTAACATTTTCCCATACAGATGAGCGAAGCTTAGCTCTCATAAGTAATGGTCAATACTTATCCTGATTGACATACAATAATTATCAAAAGCTTGTAAATTCACCAGCATTATCAAGAAGAATAGTCTTAATTTTATAATCAGAAATTTGTATTCTTAGCTTAATTATTTGAGCAAGTAATCTTGTGAATGCAAGATTTCGACTTGATAATAAGCACATTTGTGACCATCGGCTGGATACAATTACACTAAGATATTTAATTGACCTAACTCTGTATGAAAGTCTGGATATGCATCTTATGAATGTAGTCATGACATATTTATATGGATCTCTTGATAATGATATTTATATGAGAATCCAGAAGGATTTAAGGTACCTGATACATATAAATCGAATTCTCGAGAATTGTATTCAATAAAGTTAAATAGATCACTATATGAATTTAAACAATTGGGACGAATGTGGTATAATCACTTGAGTGGATATTTGTTGAAAGAAGGATATCAAAATAATCCAATATGTTCGTATGTTTTTATAAAGAAATCATAGTTAGGATTTGCAATTATGACTGTATATGTTGATGACTTAAATATAATTGGAACTTCTGAAGAGCTTTCAAAGACAATAGAATAACTTAAGAAAGAACTTGAGATGAAAGATCTTGGAAAAATAAAATTTTTCCTTGGTTGCAAATTAAGCATTTAGCCGATAGGATATTTGTTCATCAGTTAACCTACACAGGAAAAAATTGAAAATGTTTTATATGGACAAAACACATCCATTAAATATTTCAATGGAAGTCCGTTCATTGGATATAAAGAAAGATACATTTCGATCTTGAGACGATAATGAAGAACTTCTTAGTCCTGAAGTACCATATCTTAGTGCAATTGGGGCACTTATGTATCTTGCTAATAATACAAGACCAGATATTGCATTTTCATTAAATTTATTAGTTAGCACTACAACAAGAAAAACCACCTTTCTTGACGTTTGCAATTTTAAATACTTGACGTTTTTATGAAAAAATGTCAAGAAATAGGTGATTTTAAAGAAAAAAACGTCAAGAATTGATATTAACAAGTCGGGATTGTGCATTTTTCCTGGAAAATACAGTACTTGATGTTTTAAAAATGTCAAGTTTAATTAATGATTTCTTGACGTTTTAAAAATGTCAAGAATACGAGGCAGTGTTGCAATGTTAAAAAGTAGCATTGCAATACTGCATATTTTGATGAAAAAATGAAAAACGTGCAACGCAACGCTCTCAATAGCTTTGCAATGCTACAGGTTTTGACGCGTACGAGTGTGGTCACATACGCTCAGAATTTCGTTCTCCCTCTTAAACGAACCTGATCGACCACATTTTCATTCTCCCAATTTGCTGCTGCCCTAGCTTCCCTCTCAAACGAACTTGACCAGCTGCCTCCCATGGAAGCATTCATGCTGCCGCCGCTTCCCTGTTGCCCTAGCGTCCCTCTCAAATGAAACGATGGGAATCATCATTTCGGAGCTTGGGTTAATTGGGTTTGTCGAGACGGAAAGTAGGTGCTTTCTCAGAGGAAGAAGGAATTCGACAGGTAAATTTTTCGAAAGCCATTGTAAAACTTTTTGAGTTTGGTTGTTATTTGAGTGATTAAGACATAGAATTGTTGGTTCATTAGTTATGATTGCCATGGTTACACACAAAAAGTAAAACCCAATGTGCTTGATAACTCCATTCATGTCATAGGATTCTTAATTCCAACTACCCAAGTAATCAAACCCTTCAAAATTTTCCCCAATCCCCCAAATCCCCTCCCTTCAAAACTGGTCTTTTGATTGTCGTTTCTACTGTATTGTTGGCATTTGAATTGGCTGTATGGCAGAGGGAAAGGATGCCCATTAAAGGCTGCAAATTTTGGAGAGGCAAAGGAATGCCCACCAAGTGTTCGATAAAAGTCCCCACTGAACTTTTTAGTGTAGGAAAAGGGTTGTCTGTTGCCCATGCGCAGGGAGCAGCTTGGTGTAGTGTATCAGTGTATGAGACATGACAGAAGAAGGAGAGTGGGGGGTGAGCGTGAGTTGCATATTTTATGTACTGTATGTGCATATAAACTTTTTGGTACGATGGTGATTACTATGACTTGTTTCTCAATGGAGTCTTTTGTTAAATCATATGCATGACTAGCTTGATTTTATGTTTGGGCAGGCTCTGGTTGATGATGTCTATTAATCTATTTATATATGGCTTATACATTAAAAGATGATGGTTCCGAAATAATGAAACTGAATGATATTAGGTGGAGAACGATCATTTTCAACACTATGCTTTGCTTTGGCATTACACGAAATGACTCAAGCCCCATTTCGAGTAATGGATGAGTTTGATGTGTTTATGGTGGACTACTGTCTCATTCTTGTCATCCTTTTCTATATTTCAAATATATTTCTGATATGGATAACCAAAGAGAATGTTGTCTAAAACTTATATTTGAAACATAAAAGTGTTGAGTCTTTTCACAAGTTTTCCAATAAGTTTACAGGATGCACTAAGTCGGAAAATCAGCTTAGACACTCTTGTGGATTTTGCATTGGCACAAGACTCAAAATGGATATTTATCATGCCGCATGACATTAGGTAATTACAGAGATATTAAATCTTTTCAGTCTCACTTGGTATGTTTGGAAAAAAAAACAAAGTTAAATGGCAAGTTTAGTTCCTAAACTTATAAGTTTTTGCTAATTGGTCCATAAACTTTAAAAATGTTTAAATTTGTTTTCTTTACTTGTTCTTATAAGAACCTGTTGGATGCAAATATGGAAGATGAGGGACTAAACTTGTAAATAATACCTTGAGAGATAGAGAGAAATTATTTTGTATGGAGTATTCTTCTTAATGCTTTATTATTTCATTTCAAATTGTGCAAATTTGGTATCTGAAGCTTGATTTTGGAATCGTTGAATGATTTGAGGATCAATAGATTTGCCTTGTCATTTGGACCAATGGTTGAAAGGCGTTGGATCTTGTTGGATTGGTAATTCACTTTGGCAAATTCATGACCAAGATGGGGTAATCAAAGACCATCAAGCCTTCGATACTAGTTTTAATATTTTTTTTTTTGGATTTGGTTTATGATAGTGTTTGAACATTACTCTTTGTAATCATCATTCATCAAATTTCAATGGTGGAGAACTTGATTTTCTTTTTTGTTAAACGGGTGGAAATTTAGTTTTCTTTGTTGTTGAATTCATGATGTTAAAGAAGTGAAGTTTTTATAAAGAGATATTGGTGGAAATTTGGTTGATATATAAGATTGAAAATGCGTGTACTGTTTGATGAGTGTATGTCATATATATACCAAATGTGATTGTTCGATCAAAATACAGGAGCAATTATAGGTAAAAATGTCAACATTGTAGATTTTTCTAAAAAAATCACAAGCAAATTTCTTGACCTTTTTCCCTATCAAGAACGTTCATATTCTTGACATTTCAAACATATCAAGTGTCAGTGTTTCTTGACGTTTTTTAAATGTCAAGTGTCACTTTTCTTGACGTTTTTAAAACGTCAAGAAAATCAACATTTTTGACACTGGATTCCTTGACCTTTTTATAAATGTCGAGAAAAGTTATTCTTGACATTTAAAAAACGTCAAGAAACACTGCTTTTGTAGTAGTAGTTCTTCTTCAACAAAAAGACATTGGAAGGAATTAAGCATATACTCTTTTATCTTCGAGGAACAATCGATATGGGTTTATTTTATTCAAATAAATCAAATTTCAATCTAGTTGGTTATGTAGATTTTGGACATTGATCTGATCCACACAAAGCTAGATCTGAAACAGGTTATCTGTTCACATGTGGAGAAATTGCTATATCATGACGATCAGTGAAACAGACCATAACGTCAACTTCTTCAAATCATGCAGAAATTCTTGCAATTCACAAGGTTAGTCGAGAACATGTATGACTAAGATCAATGACTCAACATATTTGTGAAACATGTGACTTGTCTTCTAATAAAAATCTTCTAACAGTTTTATACAAAGACAACACAACATGCATATCCCAAATTAAAGGAAGCTACATTAAAGGAGATAAAACAAAGCATATTTCACCAAAATTTTTCTACACTCATGATCTTGAAAAAAAAAATGGTGACTTCACTGTACAAAAAATTTGTTCGAAGGATAACCTGACAGATTTATTTATAAAATCATTACTAACCGCAACCTTTGAAAAATTTATGCACAACATTAGAATGTGGAGACTAAGAGATCTTAATGATGTTTTCATGAGGGAAAGTAAATATATTGTATTCTTTTAGGAGTATATATTATATGAAATATGTACTCTTTTTACTTCACTAGAGTTTTTTCCCATTGCGTTTTTTCCAGTAAGGTTTTCATGAGACATATTTCATATATATATATAATGAACATCTAAGAGGAGTATTTTAAATATTATAATATGTGTTAGATAAATGCCCAAGCTTAGTGTCAAAAGCAAGTGTTCTCCTTCCATTACCACATGTGTTGGTCATATGTCATGCAACAATCTATGCTTGGTGTCCAAATGTGCCATATGCTACTTGTCAAAATCCCTATAAATAAGTGGTCATTTATGGATTTTAGAGTGCACATATATTAGGTAAAATCCATAAATTTTGGAAAAAGTGGAGAATGTTGAGAAATTTTCATATTTCATATTTTGTTATTTATTTATTTTATATATTATATTATATTTATTTTAATATTATATTTTATTGATATCCGCTTTCTCTTAGGTTTACCCAGGGAAGAAATTTCTTGATGAAGGGAGGCGTGATTGTGGCGTGCATAGCCGCAATGAATTGCATCCCAATTGTTGGAAGATATTAAATTGCATCAATTTGTGAGGCAATTTGGGAGAACCTTCAAATTTTGCAATCAAATTAAGGGAGATAATTTGGGACAAATTGCAGAAATTGAAGTGCTAGTTTTGGAGGCATTGAAGACATTTGTTCTTGTGGTGACACTTATTGATGAAGCAATAGATTTGAAGTTGATTCTGTGAGTTCTTGTTGAGGAAGAAACTTACCACATCTCTTTTTAATGGACAACTTATTTTATTTCAAACTTCCTCGTTGAAACTCAGTTTTGAAAAACTGAATATGTACTTTATTTCAAACTTAAATTTGAATAGATTTTTAATTTAAACCTCATTAACAAAAAAAAAATTCTTAAAAAGGGAAAAAATCTTAATGAAATCAAATTAAATTTAACTAATTCAACTCCGAGGTCGGTTTCAAGTGTAGGTATTTTCTCGCGATAATTTAATTATCTCAACCTAGACAAAACTGTCAATAAATAGAGTTTCCTTGTAGCCAAATTCTATTTAAATATCTGAACTAAAGAATAATTTGAAATTCAATTGAGTAACTTGAAACCTTATTTATAGAAAATTCTTCGTTAGCTAATTTGAAGTACTTTCGAAAATGTCAAATAATTAGAATTTTCCATCAATATTAATTTTTAAATTGAAACCTATTGTATTTGAAGTTATTTAGAAATTTCAACTCTAAATCAAAATAGAAAGAAACTTGAAATTGAATTAAAAATTCAAATTAAAATCATTTTGCAACGCCAAATTAACCATATTGATATTTAATTTAAAAACTCCCAAATGAAACTAAATTTAAATTCAAAATTAAAGTTAAATTAGATTTTATTTAGAAATTCTAAATTAGAAATCAAATTAGTACTTATTTGTAAAATTCAATTAAAGTGAATTGGAACAAAAGATTTGGAATGGTAAGTAAATCTTTTTTTTTTTTTTTTTTTTTTTTGCTTTTAATTTTAAAGAAAATAAAAGAGAGAGAAAAAAAACACATGAATAACAACCATAACAAGATAATGGAAAGTAAATGGTGGGACCACTATCTAAAGCATAAAGACTATTATATTGGACACTTATAAACTAAAGTTTATAAACCTTTTAAAACACGGATTTAAAAGTTTAGGGACTAAATTTGCGATTTAATTAATATTTTTTTATATATATCGAGATACAAATTTAATGTTAAATAAACAATTATTCAAAGGCTTGAAGATAAATTATCCCAATTCATTAGATATACACGATCAACTTCAGATTTTATATATATACACACATATATATCTTCTCAAAGGGATGAGAAAATTGGAATACCAGGTAAAGTAGTTCCTGCATCGACAATGAAAATGTTCCCCGAGACGTATTGGGATGAGTCATGCAGTAGATATTGAATGAGTGTCGTTATTGCGGGTTCGGAAGTTCCTAATGTTTGTAAAGGAACTATTCTTTGTACTACATTCTTAAGCCAATCTTTTTCCATAAGATCCTTTGTAATTTCAGATTTAAACAGGCCAGGAGATATAGAATTCACTCTGATTTTGTGTCTTCCTAATTCCATGGCCATTACCTGTTTTTATCATAAAACAAAAATTTTTCAAAGTCATATTTTTATGTAATTTTAAATGAAAATTAGCTTAACCATACATTTTATAGCATAGGACTTAGATACTTCCTAACCCTATGTTTTGTACAAAACTTACAAATTTATTAGTCCCATAAATACCTAAAAATTTAAGTCAATGGACCTCTGTAATTTTCAACAGGGTTAAAATTTCACTTTCAACAAGTTTTATTCCATTTTCGTTCTTCTACTTTAATTTTCAAATATTAAATTTTAATTCTTGTATTTTCAAAAATCTTAAAATTAGTCTCTACATTTTATTTTTTGGTTGATTTCCTTTTTTAAAAACAATTAGTATCTTACTATTTCCTTTATAAGTTGTGAAAATATATCTGTATAATGCATTTTCTTACATGAAAATTATTGTTGTTATTTAACCAATTTTGATCAAAAGAATTAATTTGAAATTCTAAATTTAAGATTTATTGAAAATACTTGCATGAACTAAATTTCGACCGTTAATTGAAAGGACCAAGACTGGAATGGAACAAAAAAAATATAAGTATGGAAATGATATTGTAACCTTTTAATATATATATAACACTCTCTCTCCTGGTTCATTTGAAAATTTGTAAAAACACTTGTTCAAACACAAAAATTTCTAAAATTTGATGTCATGTTAAATCGCACAAATCAAGTGTTTAACCTGATGGATAGAGGTGTTCAAATAACCCGACAACCCGAACAACCTGAACTACCGAACCCAAAATGTAAGAGTTGAGTTAGGTTAGTTTTGTACTTCGGTTGGGTTGGGTTGAATTTTTCAATTTTTATTGGGTTGGGTTGGGTTGGATTGGGTTGTGGGTTGGCTAAAAAAAAATCTAGGTTGACCCAACCCAACCCGAATTTTATATATATATATTCCTCTTTGTTTAAAGTTTAGTTTCTTTGTATTGATTAATTTTTTAATTTTCAATATTTTTCTTTTAAAATTGTTATGATATTTGTCTTTGTTTAAAGTTTACAATAAATATCATAGATATTTGGTATTTAGCATCTTAATTTTATGAGATTTTAGTTATTAGTCATGTGTTGTATATAAATTTATATATTTTTCATTAAAAATAAAAAAAATAATAAGTTATAACCCAACAACCCAGCCCGAATTTTAAGGGTTGGTTGGGTTGGAAACTTTATTTGGGTCATTTGGGTTGTCAATCAAACCAACCCGAATTTTTGGGTTGGTCCAAAAAATACCTTCAACCCAACCCAATCCAACCTATGTACACCCCTATTGATGGGTGCAATAAATATATAAGTATGTATTAATACTTCAACCCTTTTCCTCACTTGTAAACTTGAAAATTTGTAAAAGACTAAACAAGTTAAGAAACAATATTATAGGGTTCAAACACAAAAACTCCTGATCACGAGTAACCCAAAAGCTTTAAGCGGATGGATTCTGATAACATTTAATAAAAACTTCCCGGTCGATCGAGAAAGATATAATCAAATTCATTCACATGCTTCTTGTAAAAACTAAAAAGAGTAAAGAAGTAGTGGAAACACGAGAAATTTGTACCTTTGTTAATGTGTTTAAGGCTGTCTTTGAAGAAGAATAGGCAATACATCCAGATTGTTGAACTCTATTAAGACCAGAAATGGAAGAAATATTGATGATGGAACCACCACGATTGGCTTTGTTCATGTGAATGCATATATACTTTGATACCAACCAACATCCTCTAACATTTGTGTTCATTACTTCATTCCATTCCTCTTCTGATAAATTCATTGGAGACTTTACTGTACCTATGTGTGTTGTAGATTTGGTTTAAGTAAGGGAAACAAAACCCTAATTATAATTAACGAGCGAAAATAATTATGGATATATGACATTTTTGTAGTTTAGAATTATATATATTCCATACATTTCACGACCTGTTTGATAAAGTTTATGTTTCTTTATTTCTTGCTTCCTGTTTTCAAGAAATAGAATCACAACTCATGTTGTGTCTATCTCATTTCATGTTTTTTTAAAAAAAAAAAAAAATTATAGAATAAAAAGAAGCATAAATAATTTGTATTTGATAACTATTTTGGAGTTTCTTTTTCTCAACTTGGGTTTTCTTGTTATTATTGTTGTTTTTTTCTTTTTTTATTTTAATGGTTTAACATGGAAATTAAAATTCAAACTAGAAGACAGTTTTTTTTATCCAAGTAACAACTTGGTTCCTTAAATTCAACTGTGATGTTTGATATGCAACGATTTAGTTTAAATTAATTTAAGGGTAATTATTTTAAATGGTAAGACAGCTGAAAATATTTTTAAGTATAGTAAATGTCACTGTCTATTAGTAATAGATCATGATAAATATCTATCACTGACATTGATAGATGTCGATATATCGTGATAGATATCTATAGCAATTTATCAATAATAGACAATGATATTTTACTATATTTATAAATAAATTGGCTCATTTTTGTTTATTCGAAAAAAAAAATCCTTAATTTAAGGATTTTTTTTGAACCGTATAGCTTTTTAAGTAGGTAACACATTTTAATAGTAAATGTGATTTATAGTTGGTGACAACTTAATCTATTTTTAAAATAGAAAAATCATGTTAAAGACATCTAACCAGAGAAAATAATAATAATAAATAGTAAATTCCTGCCCATGTGCAAGGGAAAAAAAAGAATAATAAGATTTGACATGATTTAATAGCTTTCCCATCCAAATCCACATTAAACAAAGTTTTCGAAGGGAGACTAATTCCTTATAAATGTGATATTACACTTCTAGATGGTTAGGTATTACAGTTGAAAATAAATGGTAAAAGACTTTATAAAGACACACAAATAAGTTTCTTGTTTGTTGTTTCTATTTTAAGTTTTTAGTTATAACATAAATGAAAAACAATTGTTTTGTCATTATTAACTTGTAAAATATAGCTGATGAAAATTTTAAAATAAATATGTTAAAAAAAAAATCAATATAATTGTTTTGAATTTGAGGGGCATAATAAAAACACAGCTGGTAATAAAATATAATATTAAAATAAATATAATATAATAATAAAATAAATCAAGCATAATATATAAATAAATAAAATAAAATAAAATAACAATATAAGAAATGAAAAAATTCTCAAAATTCTCAATTTTCCCCAATTTGTATGAAATTTGCCCATATGTGATTTTAAGAGTATTTCTTTTTTTTAATAAGTAGAACAAGAAATGGAGAAATTATCAGAAATAACACTATCAAGTTTTCTCTTTTCAAAACTAGCACATTTTTTGAAAACTCATTAAACTAGTTTTTCTTGAGTTGGAACATCGATATTTAGTTAAAAAATCTACTTTTTCGAATTGGTGGATCGTTTTGGACTTTATTGGTGAAATAAAAAAAATTAAGATTTGAGAAAATATAAAGAATCTTGTTAATTTTGTCTGAGATACCCAATATTCTTTATATCTCCCAAATCTTAATTAGTTTTTTTGGAAAAATTTTGATCTTTGAATCAAAAGATTTGAAAAATTAAGTAAGATTTGATATAAAATTGAGAAAGATTACTAATATTTAATATTGAGAAAATTGGATAGAATCTTGGGTTAATGGGTGACGATTTTGTCAGAAAGTCCAAAATCATCTATAAATGTAAATTTCTATGGTCGAACTCGGACGAGATGGACAAAAAAAAATTATTGTAACCAATTTTTAACGAATGATAGTAAAGACCCAAAAAAAATGCTTAAGAAAACAAAGTACCTCTCAAACCAGCATTGTTAACTAAGGCATCAATAAAGCCAAAAGAACTCCAAGCTTTTCTTATGCACTTCTCAATACTCTTTCCATCGGTACTAACATCAAGCTCCAAAGCCACAGCTCGACGGCTCTCCACTGTTGCCATGGAAGAGGACGACGAGGCTTCCAATGATGAGGAGGTCGAGAAATCGAGTCGATTAATTTCATCACAGAGAGATTGGAGTTTATCGATACGTCGTGCGGCAGCAATGATTTTGCATCCAGCTCTGGCAAGATCAAGGCAAAACTCTCGACCGAGCCCGGCCGAGGCTCCGGTCACCATCACTACTTTGCCGTTCAAATTGTTCCATGGCTCGAGCTCAAGAGGAGAATGTGGTTGGATAGCCATTACTTATGGTTTCTGAGAAATGAAGTTATGAATTATAGAAACTATTGGGGTACAGAGAAGGAGTTGAGGGATAATGTTGAAATGCAATTGGGAATATGTATATATATTGGGAAAAGAACAAATGAGGATTTAATATGTCACAAAAAAATTTATTTCTTGATGACGATTTGATATAAATTATAAATAAATTAAATAATTAAAAATGAAGTGTTAGATTCAAGTTTGAACTTGATTTGGTTGTTATTTTAGTTAATAAGAGTTTTAGATATTATTTTTTAGTGATATATTTTTGTCTTTTTTATAGTAATCATTTTAAAAGAAAATAGTACTTCTCAACTTTAAATAATGCATTTAAGCTTGGCTACGTATATAAATATATTGTAGTGGACATGTGTAGCATATTATCGGTGTAGGTGATCAAACTAAATATTGTTCAATAGGCATAAAATTCGAATCTCTTACTCTACATATTATGTATTGAACTGAAAAAAAAAAAAAAGAAAAGAAAATTCTAGACCTCTCACGACACTGGTTGGAGCATCAGGAGAGAACAGTCATCTAACCTCATTGCTGATTTCGTCAATCCCAACCAGTTGCTCCGCGGCCGTTGTTCGAATCAAACACAGACGATGATGCTCACGCTGCCCGCGACTGCCTAAAAGATGTCGCCAACCCCAATCGCCCAATCTTCTCTCTTTCTCGATTCAGTTTGAGTTTTATGATTTTTTATTTGTTTCTGATTTTGTGTTTCTCAACTTAGTTCTAACTGTGAAATGATTTGTATGAGTTATGTTGAGATATTTGGGCTTGAATTTATGTATTATGCATATATTTAGCCTATAATTAGAAAATTTGGTTATCGTCCTTTCTATAAATTCTCTATGTAAATCTCAAGTTGAGCCCAAGTTCTAGGGTTTATAATTTATCTGATTTCTACCTCCGTTGATCCACCGTCAATGCAGGCAGATCCATACCAGCGCACAACCCACACATTGCCTAGATGTCAAACCCATGCCCAATCTCGCCCACCGCTTAGCCATCTCCATTTTCTCCATCGTGGAGGGTTTCAAAAGTCTCTTTGGTTTATTTAATTGAAACTGGTTTGGTTCAGTATAATCGGTTCAATTTTGATTTGATTTGTTTGATCCAATTTTGTTTAAAAAGAAAAAAAAAAAAAAAACAAAAGCTTCGTTCATTTTGATTTGGTTTGGTTCAATCAAGCCTAGTTTTGGTTTGACTTTGTTCGTGGGTTTCGGCTCTTTTCTGTTCCATTTTCAAATCTAGCATTCGTAGATCTCAGTTTTCAGATCAAAAGTTCGTGGATTTTGTTTTAGATCTCTATGTTGGTCTCTATTTTCAACTTAGAAGTTTGTGAGTTCCTGCCTAGAAGTTCTTTGTATTCTAGGAGTTCTCTGTATTCTACTTCTTCATGGGTTTCTGTTTTCCACCCATATCTAATGTGTTTTGATTCAGAATTGCGCTTCAGTTTTAGTCATCCAATTACTTCAGTTCATCCTAGGCCTTAATTTATGTATTATGCATATATTTAGGCTATAATTAGAAATTTTGGTTATCGTCCTTTCTACCAATTTTCTATGTAAATCTCAAGTTAATACAGAAATTATTCATTCAAATATTGTTTCCGCAAATTAAAATATTGCTTTTTTGACTTTAAAGTGGTTTGTTTTAATAATTTCAGGAATTGTTTATGGGTGGTGGATGAGGAAAAAATTTTAGCGATTTGTTTGAAGTAGAGTATTTAAAAAAAATAAAATAAAATAATTCTTAGTAAGTTGAAATTTTAGATAAGTTTTTAGACTAAATTTCTTATTTATATGCTTGAAATCAATTTTAGATAAGTTTTAGATTTAAATGTTATTATTTTGAATTTCATAGTTAGATAGGTAAGTCTTAATATCAAGTTAAAATATTAGATAAGTTTTGATTAAATTGGTTTATTTGTATGTTGATCCAGTGGGTTTATTTTTTATGGTTTATTTTGTATATTGATTTAACTGATTTGTTTTGTATGTTGAGTTAATTAGTTTGGTTTTGCAGGTTAAGTTCAATAGTTTGTCTTTATTGTTGAGTTAAATTGTTTGTTTTCATGGATTCTTTTTCAAGGCATTGGAAAAAGTAGCATTTTTATGGAATTTTTTTAAATCTTTTTCTAAAGTTATTTCAATCCTCCGTCGGAAAAGGTAACTTTTTCCGATACTAAAATAGGTGACCATTGAAAAAGATTAGACATCAAAATCGTGAATTTACTGTCGGGATTGGTAATTGTCACACCAATCTTATCTTTCTATCAACGCTAATAGAAAAATGTCGGAATAAGTACTTCTTCCAACACCAAAAGACCAATTCCTAATTATTTAATGTAAAATCTTTTATTTTTGACAAAGAGGTTTTTTGGTATAGGAAAACCTTCTCTCCACAAGGCTTTTTCGATGACCATCCCAACGGTGAAATAGGCGTCCAAAAAGGTTTTTTTAACGTTTTTTTGGTCCATTGGAAAAGGCCAAATTTCTTCTAGTAGATCAATGTATTTATTAATTAGTTATGAATTTTCAGTATAATTGTAATGAAATCAATGAATTTGAATGAGTTAGCATGAGAATATTATTTTATTGATGTTTACTTACCTATGAAGGGAATAGCCTAAAATTGTAATAAGAAATCCATCAGTAGTGTTTACTTCAATCTGAAGTGGAAATAAAATATATGAAATTATTAAAACACCCTTTCAAATTTTCACCCAATTTAACTAAAAAATATGTTATAATTATTTTAAATGTTATTTTTTTATTTACTTATTCAGATTTTTATACCTGATTTTTTTTTAATTAGATCATGATTAAAAACAGGAAAAAATAAATCTGATTAAAAATCAAATATGGGAATCTCACTATCACATCTCCCTGTAAGGGAGAGATTGCTGGTTTGAAGAGAGCGAGAGCGACATTTGTTTTTAGTTAAACTTTGAATAAAAAACCCACCCATTAAAAACAAATTTATGAAATTGAAAGAATTTCGAACGGGAAAATTTCTAGAAATTTTTGCTTTTCATTTGTTTTTCTTTTTTTCTTTTCAATTTTAGATTATCCTATAAAAGAAAATTTTCAAACCCTACAAATTTTGACCTCGTTTCTTTGAAAGAAATTCTTATTTGAAGTCGAATCTTTACCAGATTTTTAGGTGCATTTTAACAAACGTTCTTTCCATTTAAAAACCACCTTGAAGTCGTCGTTTTTTTTCTCTTTAAAAGAAATTTTTATTCTTTTTTTCTATAGTCAATGGCAGATCTATTAAAGGGTCAGGGTATGTGTCCCCTCACATCATTTCTTATTACATATACATATATTATTTTTATTAAATATAAAAAATATTTCTTTATATATTGAACATATCTCAACGTGTACCCCCTAAGCCATGAAATGGTATTTTGCCTTAGCGATGGTGGAGGAACCCGATAAGTTGGAAACTAGAGTTTAATTCCATTGTGAGACCATTTTTTCTTTTTTATTTTAGTCAATTTTTGTTACTTAAAGTTTCATATATATATATATATTATATATATATATATATATACATATATCTTCATGTTTATATATAAATATTTTTTAAATTTTAGACTCATTTGGTTACTATTTGATTATTTTTTCTTAGTTTTTAAAAATTAAAACATATAAACACCAATTTTACATATAAGTTTTTTTTTACATATAAGTTTTTTACTATGTTATTTACTTTACTATTATTTTAAAATCACATTAAAGTTAGCGCAAGTTTAATTTTTAGTGTTTAAAATTATGACTAATAAGTATCTAAACTTTTAATTTTAACTTTAATAACTCCCTTATAAATGTCTAATAGATATATAAACTTTAATTTAGTGTATGAAAGTTTCATAAAATATTTGAAATGCTTAAAAATTAGTCGTTATTAGATAAAAAGTTACTTTTGTTTCTAATTGAACCTCATAATTTCAATTTTGTAGCCAATAGTTACATTATTTTTTAAAAAATAATGTAACTATCGAGATTTAAGTTGAATATTATATCGATCCATTTAAAATTATATTTAGCTAAACTTTGTACCCCTCTTGCATAATATCCAGGGTTGGCAACAGGACCGGGACAGGGTGGGGGGACGTCTCCTGTCCCCGGCCCTGTAGGGGAATTTGTCCCTCATTCCCGTCCCGTCCCCAGATGGGGTACCAATAAATTCCCCGGTTTGACCCATCTCCGCTAGGTCGGATTTTTTTGCCAACCTTAATAATACCCTGGTCACCACTACCTATGATAGCATGGGATTTTAAATGGCTAAGAGGAAAGATTTTTATTTTTTATTTATTTTTTATTTATTTATTTGTTTTTTTGCCTATGTCGGACATTCCCAATAAAAATTGAACAAGTAAAAAAGATATGTTAAAAAAACTAGTTTATTTTTATTTATTATTTTAATGTTAGTCTTAAAAAGCACAAATTTTGTTAGGTTAGAAATAGTTTCCCCTTTTTTCTATGGATTGGTGCTACAAAGTATTGAATCATTAGCTAGAATTATTGATTCCTATTTGTAGACTTATTAAAACTTTAAATACAATTTTGTAAACTTGTTGGGTAATTAAGATACTATCTTAGGGCTTATTAGTTAACCATTTGGACTTTTATTTTTCATTTTAAAATATTTATCCTATTTCTACTCAAATTCTTACCACAATTTTAATATTTCTGTGTTAAAAGAGTTGAACGGTTAGTCAAATTCAAAAAAGTAAAAACGGTCTTTTTAAAAACTATTTTTTATAATTTATAAAATTTGGCTTGGATTTTAACATATTGATAGAAAGTATATAACTAAACAATAAGTTTAGAGGCGAAAGGGATGTTTGTTGACTTAATTTTCAAAAATTAAAATAACAAAATCAAATAATTATCAAATGAGATCTTTATTATTTGAATGTAATTTCTTAACGTATTGATATTCATGTATTTGGTGGACTTATTAATTAATTTTAGTTTAATTTATTGGTTATTAAATTTAGACTGAATCACAAAAAGTACTCTTGAATTTCTTTACAAAATAGAAAAATTATTTTAAATGACAAAATTGCTGAAAATGTTTATAAATAATAACATAATATCACAAATAGACAATGATAGACCGTGATAGACTACTATATGTGTCTATCATGACTCGCATAGATGTAAATAGTAGTCTATCACGATCTATTGCAGATATATAATGAAATTTTGCTATATTTATAAATATTTTAGTTTATTTTTCTGTATTTGAAAACAATCCTAAAAAATACTCATATTTTTTCTAAAGTTGCAACACTTTTTAATCTTTTTATAAAATGTTTCAAAATTACCCTTGAAGTAAAAAAGTCAAATAAAATTTTACATGAAATTTTGAATCTAGGAAGGAGTGTAGCAAGTGACTTGAGATGGTGCTACTAATACCCTCCTAGCATGGTATATTTCAAGCAACGATTATCTAATTTTTTTTATTAAAAACATATAATTGAGTTATTTCCTAATCTTATTTTTTTTTTTAATTTTTAAAAAATTAAGTCTATTTGATTTACATCTTTCTTATATACAAAAGTTGAATTCTTAGCCAAATTATAAAACTCAAAAAAAAATTCTTAGCCAAATTATAAAACTCAAAAATAAAATTTTAAAAACTAATTTTAATTTTCAAAATTTACCAAAGTTTTTTAATGGGTAAAAAGTAAATAACAAAACAAGAAATCTAGAGATGATAGTGAAGTTTGTAGAGTTAACTTTAAAAAACAAAAACTTAAAAACCAAGGTTCAATTTGATATTCATTTGTTTTTTTTTTTAAAAAAAAATTAAATTTATAGACATTACTTCTACCTTGTTATATACATTTTACTAATGGTTTAAATAACTAAGCCAAAATATAAAAATTAAAAAATAGATTTAATTTTTTTTTTAATTTTAAAACTTTTACTAAAAATTTATACAAACTAAAAATAAAAAAAAATAGATTTAATTTTTTTTTTTTTTTTTTTTAAAAAAACGAAATAGTTACGAGTGGAGTTCTTTTAGGACAACAAAGTACGAGGTTAAGGATATCCAATTTTCTGGCATACATGGGTCCGTCGGCGGGAATCCCTAAACAATGGGAGGAGTGAAAGGAAAAAGATCCATGTTAGCTAAACGAGGTTCAATCCCTCTTAATTCCTAAACTTTTATAAAGATAATAATTCAATCCTAAATTTTTGTTTGTAATAATTTAGTTTCAATATTTTGTTTAATAATTTAGACATCGTTTGGTAACTATTTAATTTTTTGTTTTTATTTTTAGAAAATAAGTTCATTTCATCTACATTTCTTACAATGATTTACATTTTTACAATGATTGAATTCTTAGCCAAATTACAAAAATAAAAACAACTTTTTGAAACCTAATTTGTTTAGTTCTCAAAATTTGGCTTGGTTTTTTAAACCATTTGTGAAAAGTAGATAACAAAGGAAGAAATTTGAAAGTGGAAGTAGTGTCTATAGGTGTAATTTTAAAAAACAAAAACAAAAAACAAAATGGTTACCAAAGTGGGCTTTAGTATTTAATATTTATTATGTAACAATTTAGTTTTTGTATTTTAAAATTTGTAATGATTTAGTCTTTTTGATGGGTTTTTTTTAACACTAGGGACTTAATTGTTACAAATTTGAAAGTACAATAATTAAATTGTTACATACTAAAATTCAAGAACTAAATTGTTAAAAAACTTTGGTACATGGACTAAATCAAAAGAAACTAAAGTTCAAGAACCAAATTGTAATTTTCATGAAAGTTTAGGGGCCAAAAGTGTTTTTTAACCTAAGAAAAGTTATTATTACTATTATTCTAATTATATATGTATAATATTTAAAATTTGAGTTTCTTTTAAGGGGAATTTTCAAAAATAGAAAAATAAGTGAAATTATTTACACAAAATAGCAAAACTTAATATTCTTTGATAGAGACGGATAGAAGTTGATAGAAGTCTATCAGTAATAGAAACTAATAGAAGTTGATAGAAGTCTATCAGTGATAAAAATTAATAAAAGTCTATTATTGATACAATGTGATAGTTGCTAATAGAAGTTTATCAATATCTATCAATATGTTTTTTTGCTATTTCTATAAATAGTTTGACATTTTTTTTAGCTATGAAAATTTTCCTTCTTTTCTCATTAAATTGAAGTTTTATTGTTTAATGACATGAGTAATTTATGCACATACATACAAAGATATGTATATGATTGAATCCCTTTAAAGTTTTATGTATAGATAATAATATTATACCAAAAATTTGATATGTTTGAACCATTTTTAAACTCTTATGTATAAATTAAAAAATAACTTAATATGGGATTATATTTTATTCCATTTAAAGAGTTTAAGAAACATTTAATTTATATTGAAAAACTAACTATTTAATTAAAAAAAATTCTTAAACAATCATTTCATTGATTTTTTCTTAAAAAAAATTAATCTCAGAATAATTTTCAAAAACTCAAACCTTACAAATTCTTCGGGGAAATTTTCATATCCACCTCCGTTTAAGTGAACATAAAATTTCGTAGAGATGAAGAATGAAATGGAGTGAAAAGAGAGACATATCTTCAGAATAATCTCTTGCTTAGGGAGATAACATGAGAGCATTCTATGTTTGTTTATTATCTATTACATGTAAGTTTAATTATTAAAACTGGGGAGAAACATGTTTTCTAATTTATTAATTGGATTTTAATTACGAGAGCTTGGGAGACATATGCTCATTAATTTATTATTTGAAATTAAATGATGAGAAATTGATACTTGAGACACACTAACTCGTGCTCATTAATTAATTCATCAATTGAAATTTTATCATAATGACGATCGAGAAGCACATATTTATCAACAAAATTTCACTTACCCTTTTTTTTTATTTAGTTTAATTTTTATAGGGATAAGAGATTGAACCATTGATTATTGGGATGTTTAATTCACATCTTATCCACTATATTACGTTTCAATTAATATTTCTTATCTTATTACTTTTAATAATTTTTTCGAAGTTAATATTGTTGGTGTATAAACCTCATTAGGTCACTCTTTCCCTTGATCTAAGTTGACCTGCAAGAGAATTTGTATTGATGTGCTACCAAATCAAGTACACTCTAATGCCTAAGTTAATTAGTACATGGACAATTAGCACAACTAATCACATGAAATATTGTTTATTCTTTGAGGTGATGGAACAACATTATTTATTAGAGTCAATAATATATGGCATCTACTTGGGACATATTCAACGTTGGTGATGTTAACAAATATGTGATTGTCAAGGTTGTAGTGTTTTGGTTTGAGCTCGATTTAGTCATTTTGGCTTTGTCGAATGGGTGATTCAAATCTTGGGGAAAAATGAGATTTCCTATACTTTTTGAAAATGAAATTTTTTTCACCCTTTGCTAATATCAAATTTAGATAAAATTACTAAAACAGAACCTTACGCACGTGGATTGAAATCTCTCACCCTCGTTCTTGGTTCCCTTTCTAATCTCATAAGTTTGTTTGTTTGTTTGTTTTCATTTATGTTATAAGAAGATGTTGATTGGGGTTGAATAATTGATATTTTGTGTTTTTTACTTTAAAAAAAAAAAATCTCGATTGGATTCTCAAAGAAGGTATGTAAAATTATTGTGTCTCATTTACACCCCTAATATATCATGATATTTACGGTCGATACTTCTTAAATTAAAATTAATATATTTTGTTTTAGGATTTTTATATTTTTGCATGCAAACTCATCATTATTTTTGTATTGAAAATATTGTTTTTCTTCTACACGTCCCATACGTCCCATATTAAGCTAGGTCCTATAGAGCATATCATTTTACATTTATTTATCCATAAATATGTCATGAAATGCGTTCATACAATATGTTTTGTCTCTTTGAATCTAGGGATAGGTGGAGAAAATTAGGACGTATTTGATAGACAATCTGAAAACAAAAATTTGAAAATAAGAGATTTATAGTAGGTTCAGAAATTAAATTTCAACTTAAACAATTTTTCAAAATGTATTTGATAACACATTTATAAACCATAAAATTAATTGTAGTTACTAACTAAATATAAGATTGAATATAAAGTAAAGCAAGTATTGGGTGTATCCTTGGTTTTAGGCATCCCACTCTTGATACACGCATAAAAAGAAATTATAATATTTAAAAAAGATGTAAGAAAAATTTTCATGCGTCAAATTATGATCGGACATTTTGGTTGAATACACAAAGATAAGTGCTACTTGGATTGAACCTATGTATTTTGCTAAAAAGTATTACTGATTACTTTACTAACTATTTTTATGCTAATTTTTTTGTATAATTATTATTTTATAATATCATATAATATATATTACATATTTTAATTTAACAAAATAATTGAGTTGATAAGATGAAATAATATATTTTTTTTTATTGTTTTAATCTTTTCTAATATAGTTATGCATTTTAAAATTTTGTATTCAAAATCTGGATATGTTTAAGCATAAAAATGCATTATTTTCAAATTTTGCACTATTTGGATTACAAAGTTGGGAAATACTTTTCGAAAACAAAATCAAGGTTACATACCAAACACATATTCACTGAGCTTAGTGAACATAAAAATACAAAGCATAATCTGAATTGCTTGCCAAATAAGGGTGTTCAAATTACCCGATAACCTGAATAATTTGGATCCAACCCAAAATGTAAGGGTTGGGTTGTTTTAGTTTTGTTCTTGCATTGGGTTGGGTTAAATTTTTCTATTTTTGTTGGATTCGGTCGGATTGTGGGTTGACTAAAAAAATTAAGTTGACCCAACTCAACCCAAATTTTATATTTATTAATAAATTATATATATATATATATAGTGAGAGAGATTTGGTATTTAGAATTTTAAAGTTTGATTACTTTGTATATATATAGATATTTTGATTTTAAAGTTTGACTACGGTGTATAAATTAATTTGTGAATTTTTAATATTTTTCTTTTAAAGTTTTTATGATATTTTTCTTTGTTTAAAATTTGCAATAAATATCATAGATATTTGGTATTTAGAATTTGAATTTTATGAGACTTTAATTATAAGTTATGTATTGTATGTAAATTTATATATTTTTAATTAAAAATAAAAAGTAAGTTATAACCCGACAACCCAATCAAATCCAACCCGATTTTTATGGGTTTAGTTGGAGACTTTATTTGGGTTCTTTGATTGCCAACTCAACCAACTCGAATTTTTTGGATGGTCCAAAAAAATACCCCCAATCCAATCCATGTACACCTACTGCCAAACAAACTTTTAACAATTGCAAATATACTTTCCCATATTTTATGTTTAGATGTTTAATACACAATAATTTATATCCTTTAGATTTCTTGTATAAACTTAGAAATACCCACATTTATCGACAATAGTATCAATGTGTATCCATGCATATATACGCGATATATGAGTTTGTGGATAGATGGAGAATTTAGCAATTGTGTATTTTTATTTTATTAATATTATTGTTTATGTATATGACCCCTACAATTTGTTTAAATAAAATTTAAAATACAGAATTTAGCAATTGTGTATTTTTTAATTCATAGAAAATACTATAAAATGTTCTAATAAAAACAATAATTTTTTACGTGTGCAAAGAGATATAATTAAAATATTTAATCTCATGGTTTTTAAAGGATAAAATTTGAATGTTACAACAATTTAATCTAGCCTTCAACCTAAATACTACAAGATTTATTGCATTAAATGTAAATACGTCAAATATCAAAACCTTCATATTTTAGAAATGTATTGTATTAAAATATCAAAAATTGTGGATGAGAATTAGAAAAGGGATAATTGGTGTAGCTATATTCATCAGGGTGGGACGGAGAGTTGAGGCGGGGAAGGGGACAGAGAATATAATCCTCGTCCCTGCCCCTGTTAAGCGAACGGAGAGAAAATTCTCCCTGCTTCCTCCCTCATTCCTTGTGTAGTTAATTAGGGATTTCTCGTCTAATTTGGGATGGGTCTCACCAGGGGAAATGGACACCTCTATGCCCAAATTAAAGAGGGGTATATAGAATGAACACGGTTGGCGAGATTTGGCACGAGCGAACGGTTTGGTAGGCACATGACGACATTGAGCGGCTGAGGTGGCGGCACGAGGGGGGTGGTGGCGAGGGTTTTCACCAGGGACAGGGGGGGGGGGTGTCTGCGCGAGGAAGAAGAGGGGAAGGAAGGGAGAAAAAGAAAGAGAAAGAGAAAAGAAAAGGAAAGAATAAAAAATATATATTTTTTATTTTATTTTATTCTTTTCTCAATCCACATAAATTCTTTAAATTCCCTTCCTTTAAAAAAGAATTAACTCCTGCCATTCATTTCCAACATAAATAATTTCCAACGTCAACAACTAAATTCCCACAATTACACTTAAAATCCAAAATTCCAAAAACGCCCCCAATTAAAAGAAATTACTGAAACTACACTACTAACAAAATTTGAGGTGTTACAAATCCTTTATCTCCTCGGGTCAGAGCATGCCTAAAGCCATTTTGGTCATAAGACAATATTCTTGACGTATACCCTGTTAGCCATTTTGGTCTTTTGATAAACTTCTTTAGCAGAGTCATCAGTTTGAAGAAGCAACTTAGGAAGCATGAAGACGAGATGAGAATGAAGTACTCAGAGCTCATTCAAGATTAAAACTTTAAGTTATGTGGTCGCATCAGATTGATATCCACCAATTTTCTATGAATCGAGAGCAACTTTTATTCAGCGTTGTTTTCAAGTACTCTTAGAAGCCTAAGTAATTAGTCCTATATTTCTATAATTAATTAGATCTTAGATAGATTCTTGCAATCTCTTAGTTCTACGATGTGCCTTACATCTAGACTCTTAGTCTCGTATTCTTTTGTTAGATCTATTTAGATATTAACTTTCCTATTGGGTTTTATGCCCTAAAACTCGTAAATAAAAAATGTAAGTAATTAACTGTCATCAATAAAGAGTTATCGATGTTATTTCAATAAGTGTTATTAATTTTATTGTATTTTTTATCTTAATAACCCTAAATCCAATAAACTAACATCCTAGATTGTCTTATGAGTCTTGAACTGTATGTGGAGACATATGAGGATCAATGTTCAAGATACAGCTTAAACGGTTTATAGTATAAGGATAAGGATGGGTACCTTATCCTGGGGATACTATGTATACGACCCATTTTGTATTTGATACAATGTATACGACCCATTTTGTGTTTGATACAAACTCTATGATCCGACGCGTTCGTGTAGGTGAAAGCGAGTGGGGTATCCTATGCAATGAGTTTTCATAAGACCGAGCCATTAAATAATAAACACTAGATGTAGCTCTGTTGACTAGTTAGGTTTCTATTTCAATAGGATGACGTAGGCAACTTAGTCTTAATCTTGAGTGTATTATGAACTCTTTTTTATGAGGGATTGTCCTTTGATTTGTATGGGTGTGAGTGACCAGTTCGCCAATTCAATATGCCTACCACTTTAGGAACAAGATCGAGTGGGGAGCTGAGAATATAATAATACAAGATGGATTTCGCTCATTCCCGAATATAGGGTAAGTAGATGATGAAGGATCCCAATGAAGGGTCCTTGAGCATAAGCAATGGATCATCCGAAACCCTATTTTTACAGAATTCGATTTTACATAGAAATATTCACAATTATGCATTTAATTTCAAAATAATACAACATGCAAAAAGTGAAAATGCAGAAAAATAAATTTGGGTTTTAGAAACCCTTACCTTTGAAAATGTTCTTCAAACGAAATCCCAAAACCAAAATGGGCACGACCACAAGAATGACCTCGGTATTCTCTGGTGAGAATTCAGGAGGTGTGGGCTTTGGTGATTTTGGATTGAGAGGGAGGAGGAAAGATTGAGAGGAAGGAGGAAAGAAAATTTCTTCTTTGGGATCTCTTAATCACATAACTATTCTGTGTATTTTGTTACAGGACGAAGAAGACCGAAGGAGTACACTTCACTCCTGCATGTTTTGAGAGAAAAAGGGGGAAACTCTCTCCCTAAAATTGTAATTATTAAAATTAAAATAAAATAATAAAATTAATTTTAATTTTAATAACAGACTTTAATATATATATATGTGTGTATGTGTGTGATAACAACTTTATCATATTATATATATTATTATATATATTAAACTATATGTTATTTCAAATATTACATATAACCTATAGTTTAATATTGTATCCAATACAATATAACCTATAGTTTAATTTCTCTCATTAATGGCTTTTAATATAAATCACATTTATATTATATTCAACTATATGAATCCAATTCATATAATTAATATTTGAGTCATATTCAAACATTTATTTCCTCTTATAAATACTTAATATTATAATGTATAAAATACATTATAATAATTAATATTATATATAATTAAAATTAATTAATTATCTCATATATAATTAACTCCCTCAATTAATCTGAACAATTCAAATTAATCCAAATACTGATTCCCATTAAATCCTGTTGAGCTACCAAGAGGATCTCATATACCTGTAACTTGAAGCTCCAATGGTATGCGAATAATTAACTAAACTCTTTAATTAAATTATTCACCATCTGTCGGGCACTCCACTAAAGACCGATAGTTGCATTCTATACACTACAGAAATATCTCTGTGTCCATTGGATATAATTAATCAACAGTACGATGACCCTTCGCAAATTGCTCGTAAGTACAACTAGACCAAAATTATCGTTTCGCTCCTGTAGTTACATCTAACTCTTTGATCTCTCTAATGAACAATAAATCCTAATCCAACTATGATCAAACCCCTCTCGGACCAAGAGAGGGTGCGACGTCACATTGTTCAAGCCCTGGAATCAGCCCTTAAGGGAGCAATTTATCTACTTGCCCTGACATTGGGCTGACATTGGGGAATGAGTGAATTCCTTCTTGTGTAACTGTGTTCCCAACTCCCTAATCAGACGTCCCCAAAATAGTAGGCTTGTTGAGTCGGCGAACTAACCGCTCTCACCTATACAAATCAAATGATCGCCTTCATAGGCAGGAGTTCATAACTCACTCAGGATTCAGGTCATGTTACCTATTCACTTAGGTGACATAACTCGTAAAGGGTATTGAGGTAATTATGTCTTGAATAGAGTTTGAAATGTTCAAATTCACTTAGGAAAATAGTAAAACGTATAATGATACATTATAATATAAAGTTTATGTTTTAATTAACCTTTATAATATAAATTTAATTTTGGATATGATTCAAATTAATTTATGAGAGAATTAAACTATAGGTTAATATCAATGCATATTAGATGCACACTAAAACTATAGATTCTGAGAGAAATACAACTAATATTATTCAAATGTAGGCTAAATTGGATATTTGATATTTAATTTGGTAAATAATTCATTGGAGAATTATTTAATTGTTTAATTTAATTAATTTAATTAATTCTATAGGTTATGTGAGATATGTTAATTTAAATAGGGTTTAAATGGATATATTAATTAAATTGGATTTAATTAATTATTTTTTATTTTATTTAATTTATTAAATTAAATATTAATAACTCTCATACATGGGAGTTATCAGAAGAGAAAGTTATTAGTGAAAGAAAAAAAAACTCTCTCTAAAATTCTCAAGAAATTCACAACGGTTTTTTTTTTTTTTTTTTTTTTTTTTTTTTTTTTTTCCAATTTGAGATTTGTTCCCACAAACCATTAACCTCAATTTCTCAAAGAATAGGGAGGTTCCCAATTGGTGGTGTTCATGTATTCTATCCCAATGAGAATTGGTTGTTTCATCTAAGTCATCAACGAAAGTAAGTGATAGTTTTCCATTCTCTGTAAAATTAAAATCCAAAAAGCAAAGCATGCTTAACCTAATTTATATAGTAGGTTGAGTTTGTTTTTCTCTATTTTATTCTGTATGGTTTGTCAGTGTACTGGTATTTTGGATTTTAGATTCATTTCAAGTGGGTCTTAGTTCTTCCATTGCATATCCCTACAATTGGTATTAGAGCAACTCGTATAATTAATTTAGAAATTTCAAAATTTGCATTGTTTGGTGAGTTGAATTGCATTCTGGAATGTGGTTTGCGAATCAATGTTTGCGGTATAATTTGGTCTTAGATTTATATGTTTTGATTTGATCAATTTATAAAGGCTCCTGCGTTTTTTAGCGTTTTATCATGTAAATTGAGTCTTTTGTAAGTTTGTGTCTAGAATTTGGGCTGTTTGCGGTGAAGATTGAGACTAATTTTGGCCAAAATGGATTTCCAGAGGCCGTTGCATTTCGTGAGGGTTAGGGTTTGCAAAGTGCTCATGGTGATGCGGTATGGGTTGGTTTGTGGTCCAGTTTGGCTAGGTTCAAGTTGGTTGGGTTCGATTCGTGCTGGGTTGGCTTGGTTCGGGCTGGTCTGGTCTGGTTTGGTTCTGGAGCGATAGAAGATGTTTTAGGATAATTTTTGCAAAAATGAATGTAATTTATTGCTTTATTTTATCCTATGGGCCAAATTACCTCGTTCATTTGCCATTTAAATATTTTATGGATGTCATTTAAATAAATCTCACCAACATGCTCATGCATTTTAATATATTATAAGAGTTATAATGTATGACATTAATGTATGATATATAATTTCATGTGTTATTCAATTTATTTTGTCATGTTAAATATATGAAATTGCAAAAATATGATGTATGACATTACTTAGGTAAATATAAGAGTCGTATTTATTAATATCTTATGTATGCTTGTTAGATTTTCATGAATTGATTGTTATAAGTGTTATATTAATAAAATTGAAAATCAATTTGCACTGAGCATGACACATTCGTATAATAATATAATTGTTATATTAAAGCCATGAAATGCATGTGATATAGTTTTCTAATTAATTAGAATTTGATTGTTAATTAATTAAACCATAGAAAGCATGATTATAGGGTTAATCATTAAATTTTGTAATAGTTATAAATTAATGATTAGTAACCGTCAACCTATAATAAAGAGTTGCATGCAAATGTAGGATCTTAGGGATTTGGAATTAATTTTAATCGTCAACCTATAATGGACGAGATTGACCTGAACTGATAGCTTCTTCATTAACTCTTGATAAAGGACCAGGTTCATTAACAACTCTTGTCGATTCTTCAACAACTTCATTTAATACTAATTTGCTCTGTGGTTTATGATCTCTCATGTAGTCTTCCTCCAAGAATCTAGCGTTTTTCGATACAAACACCTTTTTTCTTGTGGGTTGTAGAAAAAGACCACCTCTAGTTTCCTTAGGGTAACCAACAAATTGGCCTAACCTTGAACGAGGTTCCAATTTCTTAGGATTTGTCACTAGCACATATACAGGATAACCCCAGATTTTGAAGTAGCGTAAACTAGGTTTACGCCCCCTCCATAACTTGAAAGTTGTTTAAAAAACACTCTTAGAATGAACATTGTTTAAGATGTGAATTGCAGTCTCTACTGCATACCTCCAAAACGAATTAGGCAATTGAGCATTGCTCATCATAGAATGAACCATGTCTAGTAAGGTTCTATTTCTCCTTTCTGATACACCATCCTGCTGAGGTGTACAATGTGCTGAGAGCTGGGATTGGATTTCATGTTCTATCATATAGTCCTGAAATTTTAAATCCATGTACTCTCCACCTCGATCAGATTCAAGTGTTTTAATCATTTTTCCTAATAGGTTTTCAACTTCAGTCTTACATTCCTTGAACTTTTCAAGGGCTTCAGACTTATGTTCTACTAAGTATAATTAACCATACCTCAAATAATCATCTATAAAGAGATGAAATGTTCGTACCCTCATCGAGCTTTTACATTCATTGGACCACAAAGATTCGAATGTACAAGCTCTAAGGACTCTTTGGCTCTATAATCTTTTCCACTAAAAGGTATTTTAGTCATATTTTCTTCAAAACAAGATTCACATTGAGGTAATGAATTATCTTCTAACCCACTTAAAAGTCCATTCTTTCCAATCTCTCAATACTATCAAGATTTATGTGACTTAATCTAAAATGCCAAAGATAGGTATTGTTGTTACTTGGAGAAATTCTTTGCCCTTGTGTTTGAGTGTTAGCAGTTTTAAACATCTCATGATTTAATAGTGCTTTTGCTTTAGTTGGTCTTAAAACATGCAAGTTGTTTTCTAATTTAGCAGGACAAATAAATACACCATTTTTCATAATGAATACCTCACTAATTGAAAAGAAAATCAAGCATACTTGTTCAATTAAACACATAAATACAAGGTTCCTTTTAATTTTAGGAACAATATATAAGTTTTCTAAAAATAAATATCTATTTAAAAGAAAAAATCTTCGTAGCTCCCACTGCACGAGCTGAAATGACGTCTCCCGTTCCAATCTTAACTGTCATTTCACCCTTCTCGAGTTGCTGGAAGGAACTAATTGCCTGTAGAGAAGAACAAACATGATCAGTAGCTTGCAAATCATTTCGAGCAGGGATTGGAGGAAACTCTTCCATTAAGACGAACAGCAGATCATCTATAACTAGAATCGTATCAAGTTAGATTTCTACATCGCATAGTTTTCACCGGTTAACTTTTCGTTCTTTAGCAAGGATATAATTGTGGAAGACATGCTGAAAAGAATAACAAACAATTAACCGTATTAGTTATATTTGCCTTAACCCATTACACAAAATACAAGCATCCAATCAATTCAGCAAAAACAAACAATCAAAGAACCCTAATCAAACTATTGATTTAGTTTTTGCAACGATACTTCAGAGGTTTATAGCAATAGCCACTAAAGGGTGATCAGCTACCCTTCCCTTGAATTGAGACAATCTTGGCTAATTACTAATACCAGAATAACTCTTTGGCTAATTACTAATACCATAATAACTCTTATTCCTATAGTTCCTAGCTATCATTTTTTCAGTCAAGGCATCACTAACTAACTTAATTCATTCGTAATTGTCACCCTACTATTTTTGGATCCTAGAGGTATGCTTCAATAGGCTACCGTAAGGAAAGATAACTGTTAAAGATTAACCTAAGAACCCTATCCTTTACTAGAGTTTGCATTATTCCGAATCATATAATCAGGCCCTCCAAAGTGGTGGTTGCTCTAGGACGACTCGCAGGCAGATCATAGGAATCTCACGGTGCAACCTAATGGAGGAGACGGTAGGATACATTGACATGCATCCTACTCCCACTTACTATGAATACTTTGCCTATTCACCTTGGTATTGTCCCATGCAAACACTTTCCAAAGGGAGGTCGCACCCAGGGCGACATGAAACCAAACATGGATCTCACGATGTGAACTCTTAGGGTCATGAGAGCTAAAAATTTATTTATCACATATATAATTTTTCTCCCATTAAAGTATTCTACTGTTTTTAGGATTTTATTATACTTAGTTAAATTTCGACTAATGAATCTATCTAAGTCTATGCCTATTATAACTCTTATAATAAGGTCTTTACTCTAATGTTCTAGGTGAATTAAACCATTTAATTAACCTAGTGACATTACATGCTAATTGGACGAAGGTTATCTGAACTCAAGTTTCGGGTCAGTTCGAGTGCCTCGACGTAGTGAGGAGGTTGAATCAAAACCTGATCATTACTTGGGTTTGACTGAAACTCAAGTTGTTATAGCAGATGATGGCATTGAGGATCCATTATCATATAAACAGGCAATGAATGACGTAGACAAGGACCTATGGGTCAAAGCCATAGACCTTGAAATGGAGTCTATATAATTCAATTCAGTATAGGAACTTGTAGATCTACCTGAAGAGGTTAAACCCACAAGGTGTAAAGGGATCTATAAGAGAAAGAGAGATGTAGCTAGAAAGGTACATACCTTTAAAGCTAGACTTATAGCAAAGAGTTATATCAAGAGGAAAGGGGTTAACTACGAGGAAACTATTTCCCTTGTTCCTACGCTTAATTCTATAAGAATTCTCTTGGTCATAGCCACATATTACGACTATAAGATATGGCAAATGGTTGTCAATACTACTTTTCTCAATGACAATCTTGAAGAGAGCATCCTTATATCTCAGCCCAAAGGGGTTCATAGCCTAAGGTCATGAGCAAAAAGTTTAAAGCTGAATCGATCTATTTATGGATTGAAGCAGACATCAAGATCTTGGAACATTAGATTTGATACTGTGATCAAATCTTTTGGTTTTGACCAAAACATTGATGGACCTTTTGTTTACAAGAAAATCATCAACAACAAAGTAGCTTTCTTGCTATTTTATAAGGACAATATCCTACTCATTGGGAATGATGTAGGGTACCTTACTGATGTTAAAAACTTGCTAGCAACCAAATTCCAAATGAAGGATTTGGAAGATGCGTAGTATGTTATTGGGATCCAAATCATTAGGGATCAAAAGAACAGAATGCTAGCTCTGTCTCAAGCAATTTATATCGATAAAATGTTGGCCCAGTATTCTGATTTCCAAACTGACATGGATTCTAGGAAATCCACATTAGGATCAATGTTCACTCTAAACAGGGGAGCTATAGTACGGCGTAACATCAAGCAAGGATGTATTGTAGACTCCACTATAGAGGCTGAATATGTAGATGCTTGTGAAGCAGCAAAGGAAGCAGTTTGGCTCAAGAAGTTCCTAAGTTATTTTGAAGTCATTCCAAACATGGACTTGCCTATCACCTTATATTGTGAAAATAGTAGGGACTAGCCAACTCAAAAGAGCTTCTCAGCCACAAACAAGGAAAACATATTGAGAGAAAGTATCACCTGATGTGGCAGATTATACAACGAGGAGATGTGATCGTCACAAATATTGCTTTGGAGCACAACATCGCTAATCCATTTACAAAGGCTCTCTCAGCTAAAGTGTTCGAGGGTCATCTAGAGAGTCTAGGCCTGCAAAACATGTACATTGTATAATCTAGGGCAAGTGGGAGATGTGTAATGGGTATATGGATGCCTTAGTTTAGTATTTGTATACCATTCCTGCTGTTTTGGGTTATTGATATTATGTACATCCCACTAACTAGAGTTTTAGTTCAAGTGGGAGTTTGTTCGGTCTTATGCCCTAAAACTCGTAGATAGAAATTGTAAAATATTGATTGTCATCAATAAAGAGTTACCGATGTTATTTTAATAAGTGTTATTGATTGTATTGTATTTGTTTTATCTTAATAACCCTAAATGGTTAAATAATAACCTAAATGGTTTGTAGAAGATAGATAAGGCTAGGTACCTTATCCTTGTGATACTACAAATACAACTTGCTTTGTAGATGTTACAATTGTTGTAAAATGCTACAAATGAATTGATCCTAATCGTTCATGTGGATACATACAAGTGGAGGTATTCTATACAAATAGTTTGTATAAGACCAGATCACGAAATGAATAGTCTCTCTATATAATATCGTTGCTAGAAGAGACTTACATTTCACTAAGAATACCATAGGTGACTTGACCTTAATCTTGAGTAAGTTATGAACTTCTGTCTATGAGGACAATTCTTTGATTTGTATGGGTGAGAGTGGCCTTGTTGGCCAATTCAACAAGCCTACCATTTTGGGAACTTGTCCAAGTAGGGAGCTGGGAACACAACTACACAACATGAAATTCACTCCTTTCTCGACCTTAGGGAAAGTAGATAAATTTCTCCCTTAATAGTTAATTTCGGATCTTGAACATTGAAGCCTCAACCTCTCACTGGCTCGAGAAGTGTTAGTTTATAATTGGACTATAAACTGTTTGTTCATTAAAGGGATCTGTGGTATTTAAGAAGTTAGATGTAACTACAAGGATAAAACGGTATTTTAACCTAGTTATAGTTATGAGCAATTTGTGAATAGTCGACTCACTATTGATTGGTTATATCCTGGACACAAAATTAAATCTACAATGCAAAGAGTGTAGCTATCGGTCTTTAGTGGAATGACCGATATTTAATGAAAATTGATTAATTTAATTAAAGAGTTTAATTATTAATCTTATATCATTTGATCTTCTAATCTATAGGTCAATAAGGTCCCATTGTTAGCTCACTAAAGGATATATAAGAGGAATGATTTGAATTATTCAAATCAATTGCATACTAATGAGATTAATATAATATGGTTAATTATAGATGTGATCTACAATCAAAAGAGAAAAATATTTGAATAAGATTCAAATATTAAAGAGATGTATACATATAAATATATGATAATTATATGTTGATTAATTCTATATTAAATATGATTTAAAATAGTCTTTTAATTTACTAATTAATGGTTAATTAATTAATTAATTAATTTTTGAGAAGTAGAGATAAATAAACATGTGATGTTTATTTATTTATTTATTAATTATATATATTAAATTGGATTTAATATATATGGTTATTTAATTATTGGACTAGTTAATTAAATAAAAGTTATTTAATTAAATTAGAACTAGAGTATGAATAGGAAAGGGAGAAGGGGGTCACCCCTCCTTTCTATAAATAGGTCTTCATGACCCAAGTTTGTGACACAGTTAAATTGAGAATTCTAAATCCTAGTCTCCTATTAGTTCTCTCAAAATATCTCTTGTTTTCTCTACTACTTCTTCCTCTTTCAAGTCTTGGAGACCACACATCCAATTCTTGGGATCCTAGAGAATAACAAGGTTTCACTTATGGTAATGTCCCTTGATCATTGAAGAGACGTTCCGGAGAAGATGTGGAGGAAACCGTGAAGAATTTGGGAATCTACAAAGGTAAGGTTTAACTTTTCCCTCTTTTCTTCTCTTAAATGCATGGTAATCTTGATTGTTTATCCATTGTGTTATTATTTTTTAACCGTATTTTGTTTATGTAAAATTGAAAACAAAATTGAAAAGCGATCACACGCTTCTGCTTGAGATTTGATCCCTTCGTTTGTAGCTATGTACATTAGTTTATGTGCGCTTTTGGATCCATCAGTTTATGCATCTTCAAGTCCATCCGGTCATGTGTGTTTTCAGGTTCACAAAATTTATGTGCGCATTTGGGTCCACTAGATATTATGAGTACATAGGACGGGTTAAATTGTTCACTTAGATGACTATCCATGTCTTAGCTTTTGCACACTAGTCAGGTTCCACTAGTTATTGACATTCAGTTGCATGTGATTACCTAGCTTGACCCAGTAATGGGGTCACCTAATGTGGTTGCATAACCTGAATACTAGTGTAGTGCTTGCACACTCGTTTTTCTTTTTCTTTTCGAGCTTAATACATGTGGGGTGTGGGTATTTAAGACCTGTCTGGTAGGAAATTAGAAAACATAAATTTGAAACAAGAGATTCAATGAATACATTATTGTATTTCATGTTTTTAGATATGTGTTTGTAGCAGATTCATAAATTGGATTCTAATTTAAATAATTGTCTAAAATGTGTTTAAATCATAAAACTTGTTTTAGTTACCCACTAAATAATAGTTGACAATCAACAATTATTACTTTATTTAATAAAATGTTTTATGTCAATTTTTTTATATAATTATTATTTTGTAATATTTTATATTTATAATACATTACATAATACATATTTTAATTTTTAAAAATGAATTAAGTTTATAACATGACATACTATAGTTCTAAATGTTTTTATCTTTCTTTAATATATTTATGCATTTTAAAATTCAACATCAAAATCTAGATACAATAAAAACATAAAAAGATTGTTTTTAGAATTTGCACTGTTTGGATCACATAATCCAAAAACAGTTTTCAGAAATTGAATCTGGGATATCTGCCAAACACATATATACTAGTCTCAGTAAATCTGAAAACATAAAACAAAATTTGAATTGCCAACCCAACAAACCCTAAATATTTTGAAATCTCCTTGTCGAAAGTATGTATGTTTGGCTAACTAGACTATGCTTAGATTACAAGAAATCCTATCTAATGGCTTATTTTACATAACACAACTAAAAGCCTTAAAGAGTCAAAGATACTGTTTGGAATTTATACTTTGATATAATAAAATACGAAAGCTAAATTATATCTAAAGTTCGCACTTCTACTAGTTAGAGTAAAAAAGATTAATAATCATAAAATAACAATAATTAAGAGAAGGAAAAAAGAGAACAACACTAAAAATATACTGGCTCACCCCAAACTCGGGATTACGTCTAATCTTCTGCAATTATAGGTTCTACTATGATGAAAATTGTAATGGTTCTAAAACTCGCACCACAAATTTCTGTCAAATAGCCCAACACGAACTATTTGGTCCTATTACCACAATCCAATACCTTAGGATTAACAACAAAAGAGAAACACACCAAAAATAAGATAATTCTCTCTTAAAATATGCCTACTGCTGCAGACCAAATAGGAGATTTAGATGGGGAGAGGGGATTTAATTGGGGAAAAGGGTAGCTTTCGAACTTATTTAGGGAAAAGGGGGAGTTTTTTTGTCCCCATCCGTGACGCATTCAGGAATATATTATTAATTTTTCCTCCGTACGCCGCATTAAAAAAAAAAATTAAACCGGTCAGAATGTGTCTGTTACATAGCACGCGCATCAGAGTGACTCACTCTGACGCGCGCGGTCAGAATGCGTCTGTTCAATAGGCGCATTCTGACCGAATTTGGCGTTTTCTCCCCCGTTTCAGCATAAAAAATCTCACTTTTTTCCTTCATTCCACTATTTTCATCTTCTCCTTCACAAATTTCATCTTCCTTCACCAATTTCATCTTTACCTTCACCGAAACCTTCATTTCATCTTCGCTTTCATCACCGAAGCCCTCATTTCATCTTCACCCAAAACAAAATTTCCTTAATTTCTTCCACATTCTTCATTTATTTTCAAATATCGATCATTTTCTACCTTCATTTGTTTTAGTATAGTATTTTATTTGGTAAGTTGATATATTTTTGTTATTTAACTTTGAATTAAGTTTTTGATGATCTTTACTGATTTTTTAAATGTTTATTTTGTTTACAGTGGATATTATTCAAAGTTTATTTGGTAAGTTGGAATATTTGGTAAGGTGCAAAGTTTTTTTTAGTAATGTACAATATTTTTATTTTAATAAGTTGATATATTTTTTATAATTGGTTATCATAAGGAAGAATTACATGTGATTAACTAAAACGAATTAAAGAAACTGTAAGTTTGTTGATATATTTAATAAGTTGATATATTCTCTGATGTTGTTTTTCTGATTGGTATTTGGTTGATATTTAGCTATCAAAATGAGTATGTCTTATTTGGTTAAATATAATAAACTGTAAGTATGTCTTTTTATTATGCATTTCAAATTATGATAATTATTTTAAAAATATAGTTTAGAATGTTCAACTATGATTTTTAAAATATTACATCATAGTCTCAAATTATTTATGTTTAAACATATAAACAAATCATTAATAAAAAAGAATTAATGTTCTTAATGGGAAAAAATAAATCTAAAAATAGGTTGAAAGAAAATTTTAACAAATTCTAAAAATAGGTATTTAAATATGCTCTTGATGGAAAAAAAAAATTAATTCTTTTTAAATATAAAATTTATATTTTGGGTCTTTTTTTCATTTTGCCAAAATGGTATTTGGTTGATATTTAGTTATCAAAATGAGTATGTCTTATTTGGTTAAATATAATAAACTGTAAGTATGTCTTCTTATTATGCATATCAAATTATGATAATTATTTTTAAAATATAGTTTAGAATGTTCAACTATCATTTTTAAAATATTACATCATAGTCTCAAATTATTTATGTTTAAACATATAAAAAAGTCATTAATAAAAAAAAAATTAACGTTCTTAATGGAAAAAAATCTAAAAATAGGTTGAAAGAAAATTTTAACAAATTCTAAAAATAGGTATTTAAATATGTTCTTGATGGAAAAAAATAAATCTTTTTAAACGTAAAATTTATATTTTGAGTCTTTTTTCATTTTGCTAAAATTTTAAAATTTATTAGTAGTTTTTAATGTAAAATTAAGAATATGTGGAGAAAAAAATAGTGATATTACTTTATTTTGTGGAGAAAATTAAAAAAAATAAAACGAATTAAAGAAAGAATTTAAAGTTAATAGAGGTATTGATTTTAAACTAAAACGTTCAATTATTTATGTTTACGGATGACTATTAATATGTTCCCAATGCCTATTATTTTAGTAAAAAAAATATATTACATAGTAAAAAAATATCCATAATTTTGTATTGATTTTTTTTTTTTGTTTTTGTTTTTTACAGTGGCTATTATTCCTGAGAAAATTCTACAATCAAGTCATTCAAAAGGTATGTATGTAGTTATTTACCATTATTTGGAATGATGTATTCATTATTGAATATTGAATATTTGAATGTTAATATTAATGTTATTGTTAGTAATATTGTGTTGTTGTTGTTGTTATGTTTACTGTTTATCTGTGAATTTATTTTGGATTCTTCACTTTAATATTGTAAATTTTATGATGATTAAATAACAAAGATTCATGTCAATTTAAAAGAATATTTATCATTGATTTATGGTCAAATGATAATACATGTCTTAATATTTTTTTTGTTTATAAAAAAAACATTCCTTTATTTGTACATATTAAAAAAAACTAGCAATAACACATTAATATAGTTGACCTAATATATACTTACAAATATTATGATAAATATCAGATTGCATTTGCCAAACTACGATAGACGTTGTGGAATTTTTAGGTTATATGCACGGAAACATTGTTAATGGGCCAAACGGGATATAATATGATAGGCAACCATCTCTTCGTATAAACATGCATCGTCAAGTTAACTTCAACACATTAATCGATGGATTATGTGATGCACTATCCATAAATAGAGATGATGGAGTAGAGGTAATATTTAGATATGGTAGTTATGTAGCCGGATCTACTTTCTATATCTCCATCTCATTACAAAGTGAACCTAATGTACGGTTCACGATGAGCAACGCTCCATACCCTCCAAATAGAGTTGAACTATATATATCCCAACCCAGTGTCCCAAGTCCAACATCAACGAGAGAAGAAGTTGAAACTACTGTTGAGTTGGAAAGCCATGATGTGGAGGATGAGCAGTGTGATCTAACTATTGCCACAAACGACGAAGAAGTTGAAATAGATGATGATGATATCGATCTAGATCAACTACCTGGTCAATTTTATGGCGTACATGAAGTTCCCAAAACATTTACTGAGATAGACCTGAACGAGATGACCATTGAACCTAATTCGACAATGGGGGAAGACAGTAATATGGGGTCTGATTCACTGTTTAAGGGGATGATATTCAATTCTAAATTGGATTTAAAAAATGCAGTGAAAAACTATTCAATCATTCGACGTCAAAATTTTGAAGTCATTGAGTCGAAGAAAACAACATGGGATGTCAGGTGTAAGAGATATGGAAATGGGTGCACGTGGAGACTTCGCCATGTTTGCCGTAAAAAACATGATAAATTTGAAATTACCTAGTACAATGGCCTACATTCTTGTGTGTATGCAAGACCGAGTCAGGATCACAATCAATTGGACTCGGATCTAATTGCATCTGAGGTAAGCAACATAGTGAAAAAAAATCTGTCAGTTAACATCCAAACATTACAAGATATTATCTTGAAACAGTATGGTTATTTCGTCGGTTACTGAAAAGTGTGGGACGGAAGAAGAAAGGCAATTGCGACGATATTCAGAGATTGGGTCAAATTGTACAATTTGTTGCCCAAATGGACGAATATCTTACAAATCACAAATCCCGGTACAGTCGTCCATTGGAGGCTAAATGAGGTGGATTGTGATGAAAGACTTGTAATGTTCAGTAGCGTGTTTTGGTCATTTGGACTTGTTATCAAGGGTTTCAAGCATTGCAGGCTGCTACTTCAAATTGACGGAACCCATTTGTATGAGAAGTATGAAGGAACATTGTTAATAGCTACCTCAATAGATGCAAATGGTCACGTCTATCCAGTTGCATACGCCATTGTACCGGAGGAAAGTGTTGACTCGTGTGGCTGATTTTTAAGGAATTTATGGGATCATGTGGTGCATAGAAGAGAGGGAATGTGTCTAATTTTATATAGACATAAAGGCATTATATCTGTAGTCATAAACCCTAGCAACGGTTGGGTTGGAGTACATCACAGATTCTGCTTGCGACATGTGGCAAGTAATTTTAACGACAAGTTCAAAAATAGTTTATTGAAGAGTTTGTTGTATAGTCAGGATCAAAATTTCAAGTTCGGAAGTTTAATGATTGTATGGCCGAACTTCAAATAGCAAACCCTAATTGCTTACGATATTTTGCTTCCATAGATCCTAAGCAGTGGACACAATCACATGATGGTGGTCATTGTTATGGATGGCTTACCACGAATGTGGTTGAAAGTACAAATGCTGTCCTGAAAGGAGCTAGAAAGCTACACATCACTGCACTAGTCCAAGCAACATTCTATCGGACCATTGCTTATTTCGCTGCTCATCGTGTAGAAATAGAGACTACTCTTGATTCGGGAGAGTGTTTCACGAGGTAAATGATTCACTTCTTAGTTACCCACATTCTTATACTGACTATCGAGGTATTCTAAGTAATTTTCGTATTTGTCATAGGTATGCGGTAAAGAAAATAAGTCGTTGGGAACAACGTGCAACCAAACATTCCATCAACATATTTGACCATCGAACATGGTTGTGTGAAGTCACCACCTCAATCAACCCAATAACACTAAAGGATGGAAACACACACCGAGTAAAGTTAAGTGAAAGAACATGCACATGCAATAAGTGGCAGAGTTTTGGAATCCCCTATTCTCACGCTATGGCTGCGTGTAAAACCATTGGGGTAGACTACTTTTACTACATTGAAGACTATTACAAAATTCTCATTTATCTGGCATATTATTCACCCCAGCTTGAGCCCATCCCCGATAAAAAAATGTTGGTCTGATCCTAACTTCCCAACTATTAATCCAGACGAATCACGAGTTAGGAAGGTTAGCAGACCATGTACTTCTCACATGCAAAACGAGATGGATTGGAGGGAACGTTACAAGACACGGTGCAAAATTTGCAAACAAGAAGGGCATAATAGATGGAATTGTCCCAATCGTGCTCGTGATGACTTAGTTATTTATTTTTAATTCTCATTGTATTTAATTGATTGTAACTTCTTTTACTTATTTATTCTTTATTAATTGTCATTGTATTTAATTGATTGTATTTATTGTACAATGAAGGGTGTATTCTTTATTAATTATCATTCTATTTATTGATTGTATTTATACAATGAAGGGTGTATTCTTTATTAATTGTCATTCTATTTATTGATTGTATTTATACAATGAAGGGTGTATTCTTTATTAACTGACATTATATTTGTTGATTGTAATCACATTGATTTTTACTAAATTTAATATTGTTTATGGGATCAGATGGACGGGGATGTTACCACAAGGCCATACAACAACTATGTTTTGTACTTACAACGCAACCATAGATCCGAGGCTGTTTGGGAAGACGAGCTTATCGATGCAATGCATTGTTGGCGAAGAAAGGCTGTTATTCGCAGGCACGAGAACCCAGACCCTCGTAAATTGAATTATCTACGAGCTGTAGGATTCTACGGAGTCTCTTGTATAAAATTTATACAACTAGACTGATATCTGATAACGACATTAGTGGAACGATGGCGCCAGGAAACACACTTTCCACATGTTGCATGGAGAGTGTACAATTACACTTCAAGATGTAGCCATCCAATTTGTCTCCCAATTAATGGAAGACCATTGATCGGGTCTCTAAATTATGACTGGGAACAACTTTGTGCTCTTCTTTTAGGCATAACCACGAATGAAGCCATTCTTAAGGGAGGTCGTCTAAGCCTGCCATGGTTAACTGATCAATTTAACAACTTCACCTATCTACCAGACCATGTAGATGAAGAGGACCTGCAACGATATGCTTGAGCATATATTCTCACGTTGATTGGAGGATTAGTATTTCCCGACAAATCCAACAGCAGAGTGCACCTGATGTATCTTCCTCTCTTGGTGGATTTTGATGTTGTCAGGACTTACAGTTGGGTGCTGGATGTCTTGCATGGTTGTATAGGCAACTATGCAAGGGTGCAATTATAGATGGAAAAGACATTGCAGGCCCACTTTTATTGCTACAAATTTGGGCATGGGATCGATTTCCTCTTTTAGGGCCTCAACGACTCCATAGATACGAGAATAATTTAGGCGATTGACCACTTGCAGTAAGGTAAGCATATTTACCTCATTATTGTTGTTTTCATTATGAAATACTAATAGCTAAAATTTAACTTCTGATTGTTGTAGATGAAATGATAACTATTCTGTAATTAGAGCACCTACACATGTTCTAGTACAGTATAGGCACATACTTGATACACATATGCCTAACCAGGTAATATTTTATTCATTTATATATCATATATTCATAATGTTTCAATCTTTTGGTGAATTCATTTTTTGACATATATGCATGTAAATTATTTGGGAGTCATATAATCATCTGATCCAACTATTGCTGCCATACGGCCTCGATGGCAATGAGATATGGACATCCAGATGTCCACTCATATGCTTCTTCGTTGTGGAGTGGCATCACCCAGACCATGCGATGCATCAATTTGGGATGTTGCAACAAATTCCTCAACCTTGCAACACGGACGCCCGACTTCATTCACACGATCTAAGGGGCAGGCATGAGCGAGACTGGATTGCATATCTGGCTCCTCAAATTACAATATGAGAAAATCGACACAGTTTGGTTGTGAATGGATCTCTTATTAACAACGGTGTAGGTACTGAGCCTGGATATATTGAATGGTATTCCACTGTGAGCAGGCGATATATAACTAAAGCAGAAGCATCCTATCACTTGTTGGTATGAGTTTATTGTTTACTATGATTGTTTGATTTTATTTCTTCATTGCACACCAAATAAATTTTAAAGTCATTAACTTGTTATTCAATTCTTTTTCAGGTCATGCTTCCAAATTTGCCAATATCTGCTCAAAGAGCCTTTCATAGACTCACCTCGATATATCAAGTGTGATATTTCGATGGTGACGTTCCAATGGAAGAACAAGGTGATCCAGCAAGACATGAGGATGTCCCTATTCGACCTAATGTTCGGAATGAATATCCAACAACGTCACTCGATCAATACACTTCCATGATGTCCTCTCCCTTAACATTTGATTTTTTTCCAACAACCCTCAGTACACTAAGCATGGAAGAAGGACAAACTTCACATGTCCAACCAAACATCCATGACCAGTATGTTACATATCGACAACGTAGTGAGAGTATACACTTTCCAGAGGAAAGTCAACCACCAAGTGTAAGAGGGTGTGGCGATCGTGGACACTATGTCACTTAACATGATCGATCTAGGCGTAATAGAGGATATTCTTCCAGTCGTGAATAAAGAACATTGTACATATGATTAAATTTATTAATGAAATTCAATTACGAAAATGCACTTGTAGTCTACAACACATCCTAAAGAACCTTGACTATTATTTACAATAGTCGAAAGTTAATATCTATATTTTTGCATAAGTTTCTAACAACTTTAAACAAAAAAAAAAAATTGAAATAAAAAATTAATATTGAGTATATCAAATCAATCATAGCAATTTCTTAATTTCAAAATAACATTATTGTTTATACGGTTAAAAAAACTAGTAATATTACTATCAAAATAAAAAACGAGATTAGCGAGATAGTTGATTTTAGGTATGAATATTTAGAGTTAAAAAAATAAAATATTATTAACTGTAAAAAAACATAAGTAATGAAAGAGTTGGTTTCGAGTTGTTAAAAGAATGAAAAAAATAATAGCAAAAATATTTTTTATTTTTTTTATTTTTTTTAGGCATGCGTCTCTTCAAGAAACACAGTCTTTTTTTAAAATTTTTTTTAATGAATATGTCTCTTCAAGAGATGCATTCAATGTGGGAAAAAAATATTGTTGAATGCGTCTCTTGAAGAGACGCATTGAGTACGGGGGGAAAAAAATAAAATATTCCCGAATGCAAAGACGCATTCGGATGGGGATAAAAAGCTCCCCTTTTTCCCTAAATAAGTTCGAAAGCTACCCTTTTCCCCAATTAAATTTCAAAACAACCCCCCAATCTAAATAACCCTCAGACGGTATAAACAAGATTTAAAAAAGAGGAAAAAAAACCTTCAAAGAAGAATGGTTGCCACCGCTGCAAATGGTCTACTTGATCACCTAAAATAAGGGGGCCCTCAATTTCTTTTTTATTTGTAGCACCCACTTCTCTTTATATATATATATATTGCTCTCCCTTTAGACAAGGCTAGGATAAAGGGTTGAGCAAAAGGGGCTCACCCTTAAAAGAAGAATAGGGCAAAGGGTTGAGCAAAAAGGGTCTCTCCTTCAAATATAGATTAGTTAAAAGGTGATGGCAAAAAGGTCCACACCTTAGTTTAGGTTATGATTGGGAGTTGAGCAAAAGGGTATCTCTCTCGGCTAATGATATGCTTAGATATGATATGTTAGAAGATTATATGAAAGCTAGGTTAACAAATGGAGATGAACAAACGTTTTATGTTAGCTTCCAGCTATGTGTGTGTGTGTGTCTTGGAGACAAAACAAAACGACAATCTTGCCTCCCACTACATTAAAACTCATCATCTTGGAAAATGTCAAGACTCAACTCCCACTACAATTGTTATCTTTGATCTTCTTGGCAAACTCCAAGGTTCAACCTAAAACCCGTAAAACCAACAAAGTAATAAAACAAGAAACTATCAGAATGTAATTGTAGCTCATCTGTTCTTGCCCTGAGGTATGAGCAAGCTATGTGGAACTATCCTCCATACATAAAAGACAGTTATGTACTCCCTCTTCAACTAAGTGGTATCAACTAACATCTTCTTCACTCCTAAACACATGTTCTTGAAGAAGATACATTCTGCAAATGGTTTGACTCCTTCCTTCAATCCTGTTGTCAAGAAAAGACTTTATTCTTGACCTTAGCAAATGCTTTGGTCTTTTACTTTGATGCCCTTACTCGCCTATACGACTTCATCAATCCATTCGTCTATCTGACAACTGGGGATTCGTGATAGCCATCAACTTCCTCTCTCAGGCTTCTCAATTGTTCTTGAACTCATGCCTTGATCTGACTTATCAACACTAGCTATCAATGTTGCTAGCTCAACTGTACCTCTACACCTGTCATCTAGAGCTTTAACTGGCATCCACCATCACTTTGATCCTCTAACAACACTAAATCGACATCTGTACAGTGTGGAATTTTTGTGGCCGACTACCATTGCTTGGGATTCCAACACGAGTTTATAATGGCGACTGCCAGACTCACACTTGTGCCCTTATTATCCAATTTGCCAATAGAGATGAGATTGAACTTCATCCTAGGCACAAACCTGACATCTCGTAGTACTAACTTTTCGCCACCCTCTATCTTTAAATTAATATTTCTAATTCCATCTATTTTGGAAACTCTACAATTCTCCATCCTCACTAGACCACAATGTCCTGATGTGAAAGATGTGAATAGACTCCTATTTGAAGCTATATGTATGGAAGTTCCACATCAATTTATCCATTCTGATGAGTGACTACTTTTTTGTGTGTTACTCTCAACATAGGCATAGACATCATTAATTAATTTTTCATCAGTTTCAACCAGATTTATCATTACTTCTTTAGTTTCAACTCGATTTACCTCCTGTTTTCTTTTCTGATCCTTTTCTAGTTTCCTACTGAATTTTGAAGTGACCTTTCTTACGAAAATAATAAAACTCTATCTCCTTATTCCTATTCTTCCACTTTTTATTACTGCTACTTAACACATCATTTCATAGTATATCCTGCCTTTACCTTTAGTCACTGCTAAAGCTGAACCTACAGCAAATTCTTTACTAATGTCCTTCTTAAGAATTTCTTCAGATATAGCTAAATCACAAATTCTCAAAAACCTTAAAGTGTTATTCCCAATTGAATTAGACACCGCAATTTTCATGGTCTCCCAACTATCAGGTAAAGACATCAATAACTAAATAGCATGCAACTCATTAGTAATTCTATCTTAATAAATTTTAACTGATTAATTAAAGTGGTAACCTCATTAATATAGGAATGTATAGAAGCATTCTCAACCATTTGCATGTTGAAATACTTCATCAGAAGATAAGCATTACTATTGGCAGATGGTTTTTCATACCTATTTATAAGCACTTCCATCAACTTTACTGCATTAGTCTCATTGGCTATAAGACTAGCAACATTCATTGACAAACACATCCTGATGATTGTAACTGCTTCATTCAAGTTCTCGCAATCTTCATCTGAGATCCCTTTCGGTCTCTCTTTTAATGCTTTATGCAATTTCTTGCAAGTCAAGAAATCTTTAACTTGCATCTTTCAATACCCAAAATTTTTCCCATCAAATTTCACGATTCCGTCAAAACCTCTTAGCTCTATTAATCCCATGACTTCTGAACCAAAATGCTCTGATACCACTTGTTGGGAATTTATACTTAGATATAAATAAAATACGAAAACTAAATTATATCTAAAATTTACATTTCCACAGGTTAAAGCAAAAAATATCAACAATCATAAAATAATAATAATTAAGAGAAGAAAGAAAGAAAAACACTAAAAATATACTAGTTCGCCCCAAACTCGAGACTACGTCTAGTCTTCTACAATTGCAGGTATTACTATGATGAAAATTGCAATGGTTCCAAGACTCACGCCACATATTTCTCCCAAATAGTCCAACACGAAATATTTGATCCCAGTACTACATCCCGATGTCCACAGTCGCACACCCAGGTGGTATAAACAAGATTTAAAAATGAAAAAAAAAACTTCGAAGAAGAATGGTTGCCACCGTCGCAGATGGTGTGCTTGATCACTTCAAATAAGGAGGTCGTCAATTTTTTTTGATTTGCAGCACCCACTTCTCTCAAATTTAAATATATATATATGTTAAGAAGCCAAACCATAAATGGGCCTAGTCCATTATCTCCACGACAAAGTTTTGTCTCCACATTCTCAACCGATACAATTTTTAAAACGATGGGATATTAATATATCTACACAAAATATCATAAAAGTATCATTTTTTGTTACACCAAAATGAAATCATTTTCAATTTCTCGACTTCATACGCCCTTAATCCCGTTGCTCGACTTCATATGTCCTTAATCGCGTTGAATATACAAACATTGTTCTACAATCTCACATAAATTAGAAGTGAAGAAGACCATATGGTATATGGGACAAACTTTCCAAAACCAGATTAAACAACTTTGCATCCTAAATAAATTATTAACTCCACATATTAATTAATTTTCGGAACTAAAAATTTATAGATTTAATAACTCTCCTCAACATTCTAAAGCTTCATAAAGTTTGAATAGGATAGTTGCTTGTACCAACATACCATATTTTGCCAACTTAAAGTGTGGCTTAATTGGTCAAGCCTCTAGGGTATTCTTCCCTTTTTAGGCTTAATTATTCTTTTTAAAAAATCATTATCCAAAATTCATCAATGAAATTTCCTTCCTATGAAGAATAATGAGTGTTATCCTACGCAAGGAAGAAAATAGCTACAATAATACTAATTAGGTAGAACATTGAAATAAACTAATCAAACTCAACCAAATTCAATCCATAACTCAAAGCAAAATGAATAAATGAATTTTTGAAATAGTTAAAATTACTTTTGTTGTATTAAAATTATTTCGAAAGACAAGTTTAATCATTCAAAATCAATTCATTGTTTAATTTCACTTTTAAATATATTATTCATACTATTAAAATTGATTTCCAATGATTAAAAGCATTTTAAATTTTCAAGTATTTAATCTAACTATTTAAAAAAAAGCAAATCTAACTATTTAATCACTATCAAACATGCCCTAAAATGTGATAAAAATATTTTCTAAGATTGGTCATATTCAAATCTTAGGGCCCGTTTGAATCGACTTGAGGAAAAAACGTGTTTTTTTTTTTAAAAATCCATTTTTATTTAAATCCTTTAGATAAAAAGAGTTCAAAAGCTATTTTGAGTGGTTGCCAACCACTCCATTTTTTTTTCAAAATGAGTTATTTTTTAAATTTAACACTTGAAAATGTGATCCAAACATACCCTTAGTATATAACTCCATCAACACTAACCTCATCTACATCCTCGGCTGCAATATATATGAAAAAAATAGATTATCTAACACACGACCAAACTTGTCACACAGGATGTTATAGCATTTTCAGAGACATCATAAATAAATGTATATTAGTGAATGATCACTTAGGCTCCCCCTAAGTATGAGACTCCTCTACCAGTATCTTCCTACCTTCTTGTGAATATCTCTTCACGTTATAAACTTAGACTCCCCTAAGTTAGAGAATCTCTTCTCAAGAGATGATATCTTAGATTCCCTTTAAGACCAACCAATTTTCCCATAAAGCACGCTTCAATGACGATCAATGGCACAACTTCAAGATCAACAAAGATTCCTAATCAAAGTTCAACCACCACAAAAACATAACTCGTTTTGAACGAATCAAGAAGATCTAGAGACGTTCAAGATCAACAATGGTGAAAGCTTCACAATCTCGTAGATTGACATACTTGTGTTTCTCAACACAAACACAAGGCAATGACTTGAATATTTTTCAAAACGGTCAACGCTAAAACTGAACAAACTCATCATATATATTTGGTAGGATTGAGAATATATTCAAGGAAAGAATAAATCCACTCTGCAAGGAAAAATATAGTAGACCACGAAATATGGAAAATTTTACTGATAGATAAGGGAAAAATGTTGTTCAGATTTGTCTGTTCGTCAATTAATAATGTCACAGACAATGTTACACATGTTGTATGACATGTCATAGAGGAGAAGAAAACACACAAGTAACTATGCATTACACATATCAACATCTAAGGAACCAATCTCAAGGAAGAATTAGCACGACACGGAACATGTTACATAAATATGTTGTTCAAGATTTGTTTGTAAAAAATAAGGCAATTATACTCCAATAACAAACGCTTTAATAATACAAATATGGAGAGGGTCAGTGTGGAAAATACTAAATAATTACGCAACACCTCATATGAACAAGGACGAAAATATTGATATTCGTATCAATATTATAATCTCAAATTTACGGATATATCAACAAATTTCCAAAAACAAAATTTTAAAAAATATTTCATTTTGATTTATGAAACTTCATAACAAACTTATTTAAGCAATAAACTACAACTTTAAGCATATAAATCAATAGTTAGAAGTCAAATATGATTATTAATGAATATGAAGTGAATATTTCATTGGTAAAGTTTAGGTCAAACAAATGAAATATCAAATACAAGCTTCAATAATAAGATAATGACCTAGAAGGTCAATATTGACATAATATATTTGATAATGACAATATTGCTCTCGAGTTATAGTATATTTAAATTTTTTATTATAATTGGAGGTATCATGCATGAATATCAACGTCGACCCTAGTGATACCAATATAAGAGGATACCTTGGATCAAACCAAGATCCATCTAAACGAGGATACTCTAAATAATGTAGATAATACATAAATTCTGAGTTTAAGTCTCCTTTGCTCTCACAGGGAAGTTTCGGTCTCTGTATGTGCATCAATGTGTTATGCCCACTATAACCATGGGACTAAAACATAGGTTTTTTGCAAGTTTTTTGTTCATATTTTATTAATTGAAACTTTAAACTTGAATTGATGAAAATAGTGAAATGATGTAAACATTCCCTACAAAAGTTAGATTAAAATATAAGTTTTTTTTTGTGTTTTATTTTCTATTTTATTTATTGAAAATAAAAGTTTTTTTATGGTAAAAAAATAAAACTCACATGGATTGAAGTTAAATATTGTAAAAATGTAAGATTCCTTTTAAATATAGAAAAGTATTGAAAAAAATATTTTTAAATATAGAAAAATTCCACTAACATTGATAGACGTCCACGATGTATCTAGCCTAGTATCCACAATATTTTTGTAATATGTTTATAATATATCCACAATATTTACACGAGATTTCTGTTAATACGATGTTACTCTCTCATATCTCGATATTGGTAATATTGTCAAAATATGTATATTAGCAAGCTAATGAAGATGATGACACGAATGAGAGACACATAAAGTTAGGTGGATTTTATTTTATTTATGATCCGATATCTCAGCAATTTCCTTTCTGTAATGGGCCATATGGGCCATCATTCTCAAACAGAAATGATGTGCGATATGGAATTAAGAGGCGGCAAAGTTTCATTGGAGCTAACATAAACCCACTTATTCCCATAGTTAACTTGGAAGAGCCCCTAATTTAGGTCATCAATTTTCGCAAGCGTCTCAAATTTGATCAATTATGATTGTAGGCGATCGGGGTTTTAGGCCATTTATTATAGATCGATGATGGGGACACTGAAATGGTGGGTTGGCCATGTCCATGAGGGAGGGATTCTAGTTTGGGTTACAACAAATTGGTGAACATTGCAAGTTCAATGATCCAATTGAACATAATAGCATTTTACGTATATTAAAAAAAATTGTTGCATGACCCAGTACAAGATATATATAACGAAATTGAAGGTATATTGTAAATTATCCATGGGCTAATTCGGTGTATAGATATTTTTATGTACAAGGTAGTAGCATGGCTTAATCTGTTGAAATTTTTTATCTTAAGTACAAGGTATTTGTGTAGTGTTGGGGTAACTAAACTTATTTTAACTACTTTTAGTATAAGATATCTGTATGAAAAGAATTTTAGGACTTGTATTTTAATAAAGTAAAGTTTCCAATTTAAGAAGAGTGTATGTGAGAGAGTCGATAATTCTGAATGTTCGAGTTATTGTGGATGATAAGAAGCTCCAAATTGAAAGGGACAGTATTTTTAAAAAGAATTTTAAGTATATAAGATATTTGTTTGGCATAAAACTTAAATGGGAGAAGAGAATGGGTGGGTTTATTTTTCTAGATTTTGTAGGGGGAAATCAGGTTTTCTTTGAGATGTATTGTATTTTCTCTCTCTTGATTCCACAAATGTATACCGATTAGAATTATGTTTTTTTTCCCTTATTTTTATGTTTTTTGTTTTTCGAACATTCACATTTTCTTGCCTTTAGGTAAACCCAGTTTTTATGAAAGATATATACCTAAAGGATGTAGTTTTTTTTTCTTGCCTTTAGGTCACATTTTGTATTTTTCTTTCATAAAAACTATATAATTCTTGATTTCTTAAAAAGAAGTATATTTTATTAATGCCGGATGAATAATTTGTTAATTTGGAGATTATGATTCCTTTCTTTAGGGCAGATTTCAACTTTTGGATTAGATTTGTTTGATTGGATTCGTTACATTTAAATATTGTGTAATTCTGACTATTGTGAAGGATATATTCGTCCATGTTTCCAAATAATTATGGTGTAATTTAATGTAATATTTTATGTTTAGACATTTTTAGGATAAAAACTATGATTAGATATTTTTCCAATTTTGATTTTAAATTAAGACATTTGTCTAGTTACCCCTTAAAATTTTTGGATTAAAATATCATTTTTATTCTCGTATGTTCAATTTCAACCTTTGTATTTACAATAAATCTTAAATTAAATCCATCAAAATTATATTTGATCTAGATTCGTTAAACAATAGTAATAATTTTCATGTAATAAAAATACAATATGTGAATATATTCCCAAAATTTACCATAAAAATGCTAGCAGATAATAAAAAAAAGTTTCTTCTTTAAAAAAATAACAAATAAATTAGTAGTAGGGACTAAGTTTAAGTTTAATTTTAAGTTTTATTGAAAGTACATGATTAATCTTTGAAATTACATAACTTAAACTTCAACAAGTGAGAACCAAAATTCTATCATAATTATTTTGCTAAGGTATTAAATTGTTAAAAAGAGAAATTGACTTCTATCAAAGTAGAAACAAAACACCACCAAAATAGAACGGATAGTAACAAACAAAAACCTACCAAACACAAAAGTAAATAAAGCTTGCACAGTTATATTCACATAACTTTTATTTTATTATATATGCAAACAATTTTATTGTTTATTATTATCTTTTTAAAATCTTTTTTCCCTGTTTGTATTATTCTTCACATGGTATAGGTTAAAGAGTCCAAATAAATTAAGGGAAGAAAGACAATAGGATTTCAATTAAATAATGGTACCAAAACTTTTAAGATACCCATTCACCTACCACATAATTTTTTTTTTTTTTTTTTTTTAAATAATGAAGTGGACATTATTTCAAGTAGCTAAACTAATGGAGAATCCTGAAGCTGCAATCAATTTGTGTTAAACAAAAAAAAGTACAAATTCAAAGAAATTACCTTTCAAATTTTCAGGTAGGAGATGATCTGACAATTCTAAGCCTGATCTTTCACTAAACAAGATCATCAACTGGACCATAAATATTCAAAGGGATGAGAAAATTGGGAAACCGGGTAATGTAGCTCCAGCATCGACGATGTAAATGTTGCCCGAGACGTATCTAGACGAGTCGTCCACCAGATATCGGATGAGTGTTGTTAATGCTGGATCAGAAGTACCAAATGTCCTTAAAGGGCTAGTTTTAAAGGCTACAGTATTTAGCCAATCTTTCTGCATGAGACCCTCTGTAATCTCAGATTTAAACAGTCCGGGCGCTATAGAATTTACTCTGATATTGTATGGCCCTAATTCAAGAGCCATAACCTGCATATTCAAACAAATTATAACATGAAGTACACAAGCAAGCACAATACAAATACTCAAATCAAACCATCCATGATGAACAATTAATTGCGAAAATTGAAAATATCATTGACCCATAAGTACACTTTACACTGCCTTCACTTGTGGACTTAAGCACATTATCTCCTGCTTTTATACTATGCTAAATCATCGATAGACCCTAAAGTTTAAGTTGATGGGTTATGGGAAATTTTAATTATATCAGCAATTTAACAATGATTGAGAATGTGTTTGGCTTAAAGTTAGATTTGAATGGTATGAGAATGTGAAACTAAGCTTATGTTAAGGGCTAATCCAACTATGAAAACACTCACCTCATGAGCTCCATGGTTCTACAAATTATAACTTCATAAACTATACACAAACTAACACTTCTAATGTAGCATTTCAAACACAAACTAGATACATCCATACTTCCCAACTTCAACATCTAGAGGGAAAACTAGTCCATACCAATAAACATATACCTTTGTCAAAGTGTTTATGCCTGCCTTTGAAGCAGCATAGGCAAGGCCACCAGGTAATTGGCCTCTTTCAATACCAGAAATGGAAGAAATACTGATAACAGATCCACCTCGTTTGGAGTCACGCATATGACTACACACATACTTTGATACTAACCAAGAACCTTTAAGATTTGTTCCCATCACTTGATCCCATTCCTCTTCAGACAATTCCAAAGATGTCTTCACTGTGCCTGTGATTATACAAGGAAATCACCGTTGAAATACAGAGTTAGCAAAATAGCCTTCTTCTTCAATCAGAATGAAGGAAGAACTCAGTTAAATAACCCTTCACTACTGATCTGGCCTAATAATTTTTCAGACTTATCACAAACATCAGAAATTTTCAACTCTTCTTGAAGATCAAGTCATAATCCAGATTATGCTGCAATCAATTGAATCTTAACTACTATAATCGAACTCCGTTAGACCTTCTACTAGAGATTCCGATCAAAACCTACCGAAATTTTGAATATCCTACCTACCTTTCCTCCAGAACTAAAGAGAGAATAAATTTGAAGTTCGAATAAAGAGATTACCTCTAAAACCTGCATTATTCACCAAGGCATCGATGAAGCCGAACGAATCCCAAGCATTTTTTATGGATTTCTCGATACTCTTTCCATCGGCGCTAACATCGAGCTCCACAGCCACGGCTCTAGGACCGGTAACCGGAGCGACGGAGGAAGATGAGGAGACATTAAGGCGATTGATTTCTTCACAGAGAGATTGGAGTCTATCGATTCGGCGTGCGGCAGCGACGATTCTGCAACCGGCTTTAGCAAGATCGAGACAGAACTCACGGCCAAGCCCCGACGAGGCTCCGGTGACCATCACCACTTTGCCGTGAAGGCAGTTCCAAGGCTCGAGCTGAGTAGCTGAAGATTGCTGCCGTACCGCCATAACTTCTGGTGAAGGAAACAGAAAGGAAGAAGATGATTGACTGATTCAATAAAAAGCGCTGCAGATTGTAGTGGAAATAAATAAGGAAAAAAAAAGGGAAAAAAATTATTTTTATTTATGTTTAATTATATTATCAAAGTGGCCTACTTTTTTATTAAGATCTTTTTTTTTTTTTTTTTTTTTTTTTTTTTTTTTTTTTTTTTTTTTTTTTTTTTTTTTTTTTTTTTACCGCTTTTCTATTATTCTGCAATCTGCATTATCTCCATTCGGTAAAATGAGTTTTGTTTATTTATTTATTATTCTTATTCATCAATGGTATGAAATTAACGATACTAAAAAATTGTACCTAACTTTAGGCGAAAATAATTTAATTTTAAAATATAAATGAAATGATATGAAACTAACCTCCAACTCCAATGTATTATGTTAAGAATTTTGTATAATTATTATTTTGTAGTATCATACATCTATAACACATTTTATCCTAACAAAAATGATCTGAGATGTAATCAAGATGACATTTTAAAATAATTGGTAAAAAATAGTGCTATTTGTCTAATATGATTTTTTTTGGCGCATTTCTGAAAAATATCCAAAAAAAAAATAAAATTAGGGAGTTTGAAGCAAGAAGTTGGTTATTATAGTTCTAGTTATTATAATTGGGTTATAATAGTTTATGTTTGGAGTGTAGATTATTTTAGTTTGAGTTATAATAGTATGTGTTTGAGGTTTAAACTATTTTAATTGGAGAAAGAAATTAAAATACTGTAGCAAAGAATAAAAAAAATGATAAATGTAAAATAATAAAAACTGTAACAAATAGTAAATAATGTAGCAAATAGAAATTTTGAAATAATGTTGACTATAGCTAATTATGGAATACAAAATAGTATTTACAGTAACAAAATGCAGTTATTATAGTCTTAGAACTGTTTTTACCCCCAAACACTATTAAATGTTAGCTTTTTTAGTTATTTTATGTCATAAAACGTGACTTTACTTTGTTTCCACATGTGGCCATACATGAAAATAAAATTATTATTTATGTCTAGATTTTAAATATTCATGTGATGAGTGATAACAATATAGAAATTTAAAAAATATATATATTCAATAAAAAAAAAATAAAGTTATATTTCACCAAAAGTGAATTCAACTAAACTAGTATAAAATATGTGTTAGCAATCAAGAGATCTATGGTTTGAAAACTTCATCTCATATTGTACTAAAAAAACAAAGTTATATTTTTATAATTTTATTGTTTACTGTATATGTTTGAAATTGATGGAAACACGAATATCAACATAGACTTTGACTTCGTTGTTGAAATAGTCTCGACTTTCAAGTAAATTTTAGAGAATCATGGAACCTATTTCATATAAAAAAAATATTAAATCTCTACTTCTTTAGCAAGAACTCAAGTTACACTGCCACGACTCAAAGTTTACAATACTCGGGTAATCTTGGAGAGAAATTCTCTCTCGATTTTCCTTGATCGATTCTGAGAGGCAATATGCCTAATTTATTATAGTTGCCCTAATTTGGTGAGAGATAAATAATAAGAATTACAATAAAAAAAAATCTAAATGTAAAATATAGATGGCTTAGTAGGGGTGTTCAAAAAATCTGATGACCTGAAAAAATCGATCAACCCAACCCAACCCAACCCGTGCAGTTTGGTTGGGTTATCAACTCATTTGGGTTGAGTTGAGTTCAAATAAATGAAAATTTTATGGATTGGGTTGGTTCATGAGTTCACCTAATATAACCCAAACTAACTCGAACCAACCCGAATTTATTATTAATTTAAATTTTTTTTATTAATTATAACACAATTATTTATACATATATTAATTTTAATTTTATTTAATTCTAATATTTTTTGAATAATTTATTCTTCAACAACTTTCAAAATTAGTTTCTTTGTAGAAAGAAAATTTTCACTATATAAATTGAAATTGAGTTGTTAATCTTAAATCAATATATGAAAATAATTAAATTAAATTTTTACATATTTACGTTTTGCTTCTTTTTAGAACAAAATTTTAAATAAATGACCCGATTAACCCGAATCAACCCAACCCAAATATTTCATGCTTGGGTTGGGTTGGGTTCATTTTTTAATAAGTGTTATTGGGTTTGGTCTAAAAAATCTTTCAACCCAACCCAACTCAACTTATGAACACCCCCTATGGCCTAGTTTTAGAGGCTAAGGATGGAATCTTCATAACAACTTCATAACAAAAAATTTCTTGACAAGTCCTTCAGACATGGCTTTTTTCCTTTGACATGGCATTTCAGATCTGAGTTGGCATTCTCTAACTCTTTAGCTTCATCCTTCTTGGCATTCTTCCTAATATCCCCGTCAAACTAGAAGGTAGGTCAACTATACCAAGTTTGGAACGTAGACAAAAGTATTGAGAATGAGTCAGAGGTTTTATTAGGCAGCCCGTTGTTACATTAAGGGACCCTCAAAGAACTTGATCCCTCACGAAATGGACATCAATTTCAATATGTTTGCTCTGGATGTGGCAAGGGCACTGGCGTTGAGATTATCACACCACAATATAGGAGTTTGAGACTCCTTCATGCCCATTTTGCCTAACAATTGTTGAAGTTGTATGATTTCAGATGAAACAGTGGCTAGAGCCCTATATTCTAACTCCATGTCGGACCTGACAACAGCTGTTTCCTTTTTGGATGACCAAGAGACTAGATTTCCACCCACATAAATACAATATGCAACAATATTGACATCAATGTATGCTCAATCAACATCGAAAAAGCCATGGAGATTATTGCTTGGTTGAAACAGAATGCCAACGTGTTTAGTTCCACTTATATATCTCAATAAACTTTTGATGGTCTACCAGTGGATGTTAGTTGACAATTGAAGAAATTGACTTAGGTGGTTGACTATATACACAATGTTGGGTTTGGTATGAGTGAGATATTGGAGGGCATTAATAGTATTTCGGTAGATGGATGGGTCATCAAGTGGAACTCCATCAGAGGATGACAAGTGCTTTCCTAAGATACTTAGAGTAGCTGCGGGTTTTAAATCTATCAAATTTAGTTTGATTAGATCCTTAATATAATTGGCCTGATTAGGAAGAAACCCAGATTCCAAATAGTGGATTTGAATTCCAAGGAAATAATGAAGAACTTTAAGATATTCTAAGGCAAAGGCCTTATCTAGAGCTTGAATCAGTCGCGTGATAAGTATTAGATTGTTCAACATATATCAGCAGAAAGATAACAAATTTATAATTTTGAAAGGTGAATAAAGAAGTGTCCGACCTGAAGTTTGAGAATCCTCATTTGAGAAGTACATTATGGAGAGTGTGATTCCAAGCCCTGGGCACTTGTTTTAAATCATATATGGCCTTGTCCAATTTGCATACATAATCTGGATGAGCATCAAGTATATAGCCTGGAGGTTGTGACATATATATATCTTCCTCAAACTTCCCATTGAGGAAGCCATTATTGAAGTCTAGTTGTTGAAGAACCCAACCTTTTGTGATAGCTATGCTCAGAACCACCATGATCATTGATGCTTTCACTACGGGATTGAATATTTCAAAGAAGTCAACTCTTAGATTTTAGCGAATTCCCTTGGCCACTAACCTTGCCTTGTATTTCTGTATAGATCCATCGACATTGCATTTCAATTGGAAGATCCATTTGTTTCCAACGACGTTGTAATTTGATGAAGGAGGTACAAGATTCCATGTCTTGTTTGTTATGAGAGTTGCATACTCACTATCCATCACCGCCTTCTGCTCTGGTGTGACAATTGTATCTTCGACCCTCGTTGGTTTTGTAAGTTTCTAGTTTGTGGTATTTCGTGGCACATAAACCTTGAGTTTAAATATGCCTGCTTTGCCTCTGGTTGTCATTAAATGAGTGGAGATGATTAAAGGTAGAGGATTACAGTTTTGAAGATTAGGTATGTAACGGCCCGACCCCCTAGGACTCAAGTTAGGCCGTTATTAAACACATGCATGCATGGAACTTAAAATGACACCATTTTTTAGTGAATTAAATGCTAAATAAATAAGGTAAATTCAAAAGATATTCATTAAATTCAAATATTGAAAATAGACGATAGGGTACCCATAAATCATAAATGATAATAAATAGGTCTGAAAATAAATCTTAATAGTAAGTTTCAAATATCAAAACTGAAAGTTGAAAAACATAAAAATAAATCTAAATATCATGAGCAGAAGTATAAAACTGGTCCCTAGTGGCTCATTAATGGATTCCTCCTTTCATTCACCGGTGCGTCCCTACCCTTACCTGAAACATAAACATGAGAAAGGGTGAGTATAAAATACTCAGTAAGTAACCCCACTACTGAGGTCAGGCTAGGCATCTATGTCCTCTAGATGCCTACCTCTAGTGGAACATTTAAACTACTCTAGTCCTCATGGGACACATACATACATGAAAAACTTATTTCTATACTACGGTAGTTAAGTATGCCCACTACTTCTGGTGAATCCCGAAGGAAACATAACCCAGTGAATCCCGAAGGAGACACAACCCCTGGTGAATCCCGAAAGAGACACAACCCCTAGTGAATTCCGAAGGAGACACAACCCCTGGTGAATCCCGAAGGAGACACAACCCCTAGTGAATCCCGAAGGAAACACAATCCCTGGTGAATCCCGAAGGAAACACAATATCTGGTGAATCCCAAAGGAAACACAATTTGGTGAATCCCGAAGGAAACACAATATTTGATGAATCCCAAAGGGAACACAATATTGTGAGCATCTAACTAATCAGTGAGGACACTATCACAATCTCAACATCACAAGTATCACAACATGGTTCTATAACATACATATAGTTCTCATCATCATGACTCTACAACGTACATATACCTCTTGTCATCCTAGTCTCATAACATACATATACATCTTATCATCATGGTTCTATAACATGCATATAAATTTCTTCATCATAGCTCTATAACATAATATACTCAAATCATACTAGTATTCAAACATCTCTATGCGCAACTAGTTTTTTAAACCTTCATGTCAGCAAGGCATACATAAACATCAAACTATAAATATATCCTCAATAAATCATAATTATCATTGCCTTGTACTAGGGCAGCTCCAGTAATAAGATCACTTACCTTGATACTAAATTCAGATATCGGTCCAAGCGGCAATCTTCAATAATAAATCTTTGAATTCAATTCCCCAATGAAGCCTGAGCAACAACCACCCTCAATATTCCAATCTCCAAATTCTTCCTTCAATCAGATCCTACTTCCAACTTTTAATCCTTTTCTCCCGTAAAATTTTCAATTCACAAAGAATTTAACTCACCCCCTTCCACAATGAAATTAATTCTTGATATTAATTTCAAATTAAATTTGTATGACATAACCCCCTTCCAAAATGAGATTAATTTTTTACATTAATTTCAAATTAAATTTGTGTGATATTAATAGTCCAATTTTCATAACTTCCCTCCGATTAAACCATTAAATTGAAACACCCTTTCCTTCCAAAATGAAATTAATTCCTGCCATTAGTTTCCAAATTGAATAATTTCAACGTTAATTCATTAATTTCCAAATTAAATAATTTCAACGTCAATCCATTAATTTCCAAATTAAATAATTTCAACGTCAATCCTTAATTTCTAAATTAAATAATTTCAACGTCAATAATTAAATTCCCGCAATTACACTTAAGTCCAAAAGTTCAAAAAATGACCTTAATTAATAAAAATTATTGAAATTACATAAATAATAAAAATTCGGAGTGTTATAAGGTAAGATTTCGGCTCTTTCGTGTTCAGATGGGGAGGTAGACGACTAGTTAAGGGTAAAATAATCTGAGGGTATCATGGATGGTGATGGGTTTATGTTAGTGGATTGAATTTCATTCGGACACGTGGGCGAGCTTATAGGTATGGGTATGGGCAGATGAGCTGATGGTGATTGGGCCAACGTGGGATGATAAGAAAGTGGGCTTGAGTTGAGTGGAACGGGTGATGGTGGATTGACCGGTGGGTTTGTCAACTCAGGTTGTGGACCTATACAAAGTGACTTGGATTGATCTAGTGAGGTTAGATTATTTATGATTGTAGAGAAGTCTGGTTGGGCTGTAAGATTGGGTTGGGAGTTTGACTATTAGGCTTTGATTCTAATGGATTTAAATGAAAAGTCTTGTTTATTGAATCAAACATGTCTGGATACGAATATTTTTTTGGAAGGATTGAGGCATTTATATCCCTTGTGAGATGGGCTTGGCCCTGTTAGGGTTGATGCCCTAAAGTCTCGTGTCTTGTAGTTTATAAATAGTTTGTACGAATGCTTGTGTTGTATAATATATGATATTTACTTCACATCTTGTTTTTTGCTCAGTTGCTTGTTTTATTTGCTTTACCACAAACCAATAAATATAAAATCCCTGGTTATCTATATGTGACTCAAGCATGTATGTGGTGACATACAAGTGGAGCATGTCTTGAGTGATAACCAAAATGGTCTGTAGTATATGGATATAGGAGGGAAACCTTATCCTGGTAACGCTATGGATGCGGCCCGCTTTGTGGAATGGTCACAAGTGATGTGACTTGTCACAGATGGTCTGATCTTGATCATTCGTATAGGGGACATGCGAGAGGGGGCGTCCTATACAAAGAGTTTGTATAAGACCTGACCACGAAGTGTTAACGTCTCGTTATATAACACCGTTCATGACAAAGACTTCACTTCACTAGGATGACCATAGGTAACATGACCTCAATCCTGAGTGAGTTAAGAACTTCTGCCATTGAGGGCGGTACTTTGAATTATATGGGTGCGAGTGGCTAGATCGCCGATTCAAACCTACCATTTTGGGGATTCGTTTGATTTGAGAGCTGAGAACTCAGCTACATAAGATGGAATTCACTCCTTCCCCGAGGCAGGGGTAAATAGATAGATAGCTCCCTTAAGGGCTGATTCCAGGGCTTGAACGATGTGGCGCCATACACCTTCTCTTGGCCCGAGAGGTGTTCACACATAGTTGGACTATGTTGTATTGTTCATTAGAGGAATCAGTGGTACTTAAGGAGTGAGATGTAACTATAAGGGCAAAACAGTAATTTGGCCTAACTGTACTTATGAGCATCTGTGAAGTGTCATCGTACTCATGATTGTTTATATCCGATGGACACAGAAATATATCCGTGGTAAGAAGAGTTTAGCTGTTGGTCTTTAGTAGAATGTCTGACAGTTAACGGATGGTGGATCTCATGGTTAAAGAGTTTAGTCGGCTATTCACGGACCATTGAAGCTTCGAGCCACAGGTCCATTAGGTCCCCTGGGTAGATTGGATAAAGTCGAAAACCAGTGTTTGGGTTAATTTGAAATGTTTAAATTGACAAGAGGAAGTTTGATTATATATGATATAATTGGACTGGTTAATTATATATGATATAATTGGCTAAATGTATGAGATACCTTATTTTGGAGGAATTTAGATATAAATATGATTTATATCAAGTATAGGAGAAAATAATTTAGTAGATATGTGATATCAAACTATAAAATAAAAATATAATATGATTATATTTATTTATTAATTAATTTAATTAAGTCAAAAATCACATTTGGACGTGGGTTAGTAGGAATGAGTCGGTTATTGTAACCGATGAAATAAAAATGAAATTGTTTCATTTTTTAATATCCCATCGTTTAATCGTCCAAAAGAATTCAAGAGCGCACGTTGGTGAAAAGAGAACGATCGCTTAAAGAATCGAGAGCCTATATGATAGTTTCCTCGCGCCTAAACAATCGTCCATCTCGCGCCTAAATGATCGCACACTATTTCCTACACGATCACATAGCTTCTCTAAACGATCGTATGTGCCGATTTTTCTAAACGATCGTATACCTTTTTCTAAACGATCGTTCAGTAAATCCTACACGATCGTGTAGCTTCTTCTAAACGATAAGCATTCTGCTACGCGATAGCATCTTTCTCCCTCCCACTTACTTATCGCCTACACGATTCGTGTTTCCTCTTTCATCTACCAAATTTACCAAAGACCACGCTTTGGGTTCTCATTCTGAGAATACCCGGGGCTCTTTACTGGTGGTGTCGTCCCCACGACGTTCGTGTTCGTGCTGCTATTGTTGACGCTACTGTTGAGCGTTGGTAGATCGCATGGAGGGTTCCACTGCGTTGAGTTCCAAAGTGTCGAAGACTGTCTTCAACTGGTATGAAACTCTCTCCCTTGTTATTTATATTTGTTGTTCATAGCATGCCGATAATTAGTGTTTGTTTGCATAACTGTATGTTTTGAATGTATAATATGTATTTCGGTCACTATGAGATCGGAGTGATCCGAACGTGCTCATGGAACTCTTCGGTAAGAGATCCTTCAGGCCCAAGATAGGTACACTTTTCATAATGAAATTAAAACTTATGAGTCTGGTAGGGTTGTAAACACGAGAAATAGCCACATCCAAAAGTCTTTAGGCTATTAATGTCCAGTTTTTTATTGAACATCAATTGAAGGGATGATTTACCTTTGAGCACCACTGTTTATAGCCCATTAATGAGGTAGGCAGTAGTTAAAAAGGCATCACACTAGCAAACTAGGGGCATGAAGGCCTATGCAAGAAGTTAGACCCATTTCAACTAATCGTCGATGTTTTCTTTCCACTTGACCATTTTGAGCTGACGTGTAGGGACACAAAAAACGTGAGATAATTCCCATGGAGGAACATGCTTGATGAACCTGAATGTATTCACCCCGTTATCAGATTGTAAGGCTTTAATATCTGCATGAAATTGATTTTTGATTAGTTTAATAAAATGATGAAATGTGACACTTTTTATTGTGACACTTTTTAAGGCTTTAATATAAGGACACTTTTTTTTGAGCTGTTGATATTGTGACACTTTTTTTTATTTAAGGGGATATATCCACACGAATCGATTGTAGTCATCAATGAAGGACACATAGTAACGATAGCCATTGGATGATGTCACAGGGGTAGGTCCCCAAATATCAGTGTGAATAAGATCAAACCGATTGGAGGCATGAGACACAAAATTTTAAAATGGTTGAGCATGGACTTTCCCTAAGTGACATGATTCACAAAACGTAACTTCTTCATTAGATATATCTTGAAGATTACACTCTCTAATTAAAGACTCTAAAACTTTGGTCGATGGGTGACCCAACCTTCTATGCCAAACAACTTATGATTAAACAACATTAATATTGAGACTAACATCATATAAAATTAAGGTTACTGAATGACTATTTTTATGCAATGGTTGTCGCTATTTCCAACCTTCCTGCTTTAAACCTTTAACAGGCTTGACTTCGACCTCATCCAAGCGATAGAGCCCATCACTAAGCACCCTTTTAATAGAGTTCGACCCGTGCCCTTATCCTTTATGAAATAAAAATCACCATGAAATTCAATAAAAATGTTATCATCTTGAGCAAGTTGTGACACACTCACTAGATTTTTTGCTATAGCAAGAACACATAGTATGTTTTCAAGATTAACAGTACTTTTTCCATCAGTAAGGTAAGAGTTTCCTATGCAAGAAATTTTTAATTTATCACCATTTCCTATCGTTACCACCTCAGTACCTCCATACTCAATAGGATTTTCAACATTGTTGAAGTTAGCAGTGACATGATTGGTAGCCTCACTATCAACATACCACTTGGAATCCCCTATAACTTTTGGCGTGGCAAAGAGGTTGGAGTTGTGAGTATTGACAAACGTAGCAAGGTTTTTATTTCCAGACGAATTGTTATTGCCTTTGGTCTAATTTTGAGCCAGAGAATATTCTTTGTCATATCTATGATAACATACCATAGGAGAGTGCCCATATTTGCCACATACTTGGAAAATGGGTCAGTTTCCATTATTGTTCCTTCCTCGGCCACATCACTATTGCTGCCACCATTGTTGTTAAAGGTACTATTTGATCCTCTTCGTCCAATGAATTGAGGTCAAATGTTATTGGGATTGTTTGAGAATTTAGGCCGATTTTTATTCCTATTGAAGACAACATTCATGGTTGCACTCTACTTAAATAATACAGAGAACCGGACTGCAAAATGATTAATATCTCTTTATAACACCATTGACTGATGAGATTACATTTCATAGGATGATTATAGGTGACTCGATTTTGATCCTGAGTGAGTTATGAACTCCTATCTACGAGGGCAGTCCTTTGATCTGTATAGGTGAGAGTGGTTAGATTTGCTGACTCACTAAGCCTACTATTTTAGAGATTTGTCCGAGCAGGGAGTTGGAAACATAGCTACACAAGATGGAATTCACTCCCCCCGTCTTTAGGGTACGTAGATGAAATGTTCACTTAAATGCTGACTCCGAGTCTTGAATAATAAGGTCATTCTCTCTCACTGGCCTGAGAGATTTTTGTTTATGATAGGACCATAAATAGGCTGTTCATTAGAGGATCAGCGAGACTTTAGAAGTTAGATGTAATTACAAGGTAAAATAATAATTTGATCCATCTGTAATTACAAACGATTCGAGAAGGGTTACTTATTGTTGATTGGTTATATCCATGGATACAGAAATATATCTACAGTGTGAAGAGTGCAAATGTGGGTCGTTAGTGGAGTGATATGCAGTTAATGAATGTTGATTAATTTAATTAAAAAGTTTAATTAATTAATCTTGTATCATTAAAGCTTCTAACATGTAGGTCCATTAGGTTCCCTTACTAGCTCACTAAGTGTAAAGCAAGAATCATTTAATTCTAGATTAATTTGAATTATTCAAATTAAATAAGAGTTTTAATTGTATGAGATATAATTAATGTAATGTATATAGATACATTATAATATAAAGTTAATTTTGAATAAGATTCAAAATTATACTTTATTATATGAGAGAGATAAATATTTGAATAAGATTCAACTATAATTTATATGAATTAGATTCATATAAAACTATAGGTTAAAATTAATATGAATGAGATTCATATTAAAACTATAGATTATGTGAGAGGATGTTATTTGAATATGATTCAAATGAAATTAAATATATGATAATTAATTAATTAATTAATTGTTAGTTAATTAAGATTTATTTAATTATATATTAAATTTGATTTAATATATGAAAATAAATTTATTAAAAATAACTCCTAAAGGAGTTATCTTTTATGTATTAGTGGATGGGAGTTGTAACTCTTCTTCCATTCATCTCTCTTACTTTAAGGTTAAGGAGATTTTTTTTGGGAGTGTTGAAAAAAGAGAACATTTGGTTGAACATTATTTACTTTCTGAAAAAGAATTATCTCTAACGAAAAGCTCTCTCTCTCTCACAAAATCTCTTCCCTTCCAAAGGTTCCCACAAATTTTGATTCTATCCGTAGAATAGCAAGGAAGATTCGATGGTGGTGTATTTGTTATTTTCGTGATTGTTCGTGGAGTTCTTGGGAGTTCGTGCTGTGGAGAAGGGTTATGCTAAGAAAGACTTCAAGAGGTAATGTTCCTTTTCCCTTTATAACATGCTTATGGGAATATGTTTATCATATGTCTATTATTTTATTTCCCAGTTTTTCAGGTTTTCTAAAATGAAATCTACTAGCACACATGTTCACACGCTTTTGTATTGATATTCAATCCCTTCATGTAGATCGATAGGTTGTTTAAAATAGCCCGTCTACAACATTGCATGATTGACTTAATTCATAAGTGAAATCGATTAGTAATTTAGGCTATCCAAGTCTAATTGTCTTAGTAAAATCCTCTAGGCTTAATGTGGATGTTAGATTTTTATGGATGCTATCAAACCCAGTTAATTGAACATCTACTTTAATTAAGAACTTAATTAATCAATAATTAGGGTGTTTGTGACTGTGATTGTGACAAATAGGCTAAGCACTTTAATTACAAGCAACAATTTCTCGTGTTCTATGATCAACCAATTAAATGGGTGAATTCAATTATCTAGGTTTTTTTTTATTTAATAATTTGCGATCTCATTTTTAATTCTTGCCTTTCCTTCTTGCTATTTATTTTCTTGCAATTTAAATTCAACAACAGTTACAACAAACCCCCTTGAACCATAATTGAACAAAAACACGAGCGCTCCTTGTGGATTGACCTGAACAACAATTGTTACTTTTTAAGTTTGACTCTTAAGTTTATAAATTTTATTTGATAGGACTTGAGAGTATTTGAGACCCTCTTAGGATAAGATTAACAATCAATCATGATATCTAATTACAATCAAACAATGAAACATAATTTAAGGATGATTTTAAACCTATTCATGTATGAATGAGTCCAAATCCTTACTAATTAAGCCTGCACACCCCAAAATGGTTTTATAAGGCTCTCAATTTGTTTCCCCCTAATTTGGCTCAAAGGCTCAAAAGATAGGCTTCCTAGCTCACAATTTGAATGACATACTCAAGAGAACCAAACTTTTATTCTATCTTTATCTTTTTTGTCTTTTTTTACTTTACACAAAAGAGGAAACCTTATTTAGACACGTCACCTTCTTTTTAGCTTGCCCAAATGAGTTACGTGAAAGACATCCAACTACATATCCTAACAAAGAGCCAAAGCTTACTCATTCCTCAGGGATACTTTAGTTCAAAGGAAAATTACGAGCATTATAGTCGCCTGATGCTCGGAATTATGTAGTGGAAATATGGATGATATGTGTTGATGGATTTGTGTTGTGCACTCAAGTTTCCCCAGTGGAATCCAAGTGTAAATTCCACTGAGTTTCCTGGTAAGTCCAGGGTCGAACAAAGGGACTTGTAAAAATAGATTGCGTTGGTAATTTTTATGAAAACTTTGTGGTAACCAAGTAAATAGATAAAGTGTTGGGTATGTTGTTGCGTTGATAAAAAAAAGAAATAAATAAAGGCGATGGATTTGAGAAAGACAGTTGCATTGATAGATGCAATGAGTATGCGATAAACGAGTTGAGAAGATCTTTAACTAGCGTTACTCGGGAATGCGTCAGACTATGCGATCATGTTATAACCATGCACATGTGTTGAATGCAAAGTGTCCATAGAGCTTATCCCTAAGTTTCTACTCTTGTCCTATGCGTTGATGCAAAATGCATGAAAGCAAGGTAACCGCATACAATCATATCTTATAGCTAAGATGCATGCGATGCGTTAATAACAAAGTGCTCATTCCTAAGCACCTATCTCTTGTTTATGCGTTCTAATCTGGTTCTTCCAAACCTAGATTCTGGCCTAACCTTCCCAAGTCTAGATCCTGTCCTTAGACTACCCTTCCAAGTATCTTTAATAGATGAATGAAGCATACATAAACAAGATAATCACAAATAATGAAGATTTCCTCGTTATGCTAGCTAATTTCTTCTCAACCCATTCAACTAATTTAGCTACCCATGCATGAATAACAAAGAGTGAACAGATATGGAGAAAGAAATTCCATTCTTATAAATGAGTTGAGTACAAAATGACAATGGAAAGTAAAGGTAGAGAGCCTGGTAGCAATTCATTACTGACCGAGACTTTTTATATTGAATCTCTATTCTGATCTACAAATGTTCCTACTTCCACAAGTGTCGGCCCTCTCTCTGTCTTGGAGCTTCCAACGCTTTCCCAAGCTTACCGAAACGATCTACCGACACAACTTGCTTCCTCGCATCTGCTTTAAAACGAAAGTAAACTATGGACAAAGGTGTGAAATTGTGGAAGAAGAGATTGTAAAGGGCGTAAACGTGGTGAACTGATTAACCCCTCTTCTGAAGAATGCACTTGGTATTTATAGAGTTTCCATGGTGAAAGGCGACTTCTCTCTCCTTGTTGTACAGATGGGACAACTTTAATTCCTTATTGATGCGCCCGATAATTGTCACCGATAAAGCTGAATGTACTTCGTGACCGTTATCGGCTGTCAACTTAATTTGGATCCGACTGTCATCAGATTTCTGTCCCATCGCACTTAATTATTCTTTCACCTGGATGCGTCCACCATGTTGTGCTGACCAAGTTGCGGTGATCCTTCTCGGGCGAATGTGTGCGAGCATGGTCAACGCAAAGCCTTGCGGTAAAGTTGTGCTCGACTAATGAATTCCTATGATCGCAATCCTTGCATTGCGTTAACGCATATTCTGCACAAAAATATAAAGATCAACTGTTCTAATGCGTTGGATGCATGCAACCGCAATATATAGAATTTATGCTTAATGGACGCAATTTAACATATTTCATCAACGCAATCCAACATTGTTTAAGAACTTAATGCTATGATAATGTATATTTCTGTCCGTTATCATCACCCCAGGTTAATCATATCCCTGAGAAAGAGTAATAATCCCCTTAAAAAATATAATACAAACTTACTTTTGCTCTACAGCTGTTTTTCCGTTTACAATTTTCTTTTACTTTACAACATGAGACTTTTACAACAAATTTATGAGCTAAATAATACCATTCTAAGCATGCAAGACCTAATTTCTTTAGAAAAAGGACTTAAAGATGCATGAGAGGTAAGTTTTTTTTTTTTTAAAAAAAATAGGCTAGAAATTATGATCATGCTCTTTAAAAATCATCTCATATAAATCTAATCACAAAGAAAGTGCATCATCAAGTCGTCATCATTACGAACCAAACAAATGAGCAGGCAAGTAAATCAAGCACACATAAAATTATAGTCCGAGCTCAAATGCTCAAGGACTCAGTAGATCACAGATACCCTACCCTTAACTAAAATAATATGTTGTCCCTAATGTAACCCTAATCTAAATCCAATGAAATAAAAAAGTCGAGGAATCAGAAGACTCTCCTGAAGATGTTTTTTGCACGTAGTCTTTGAGGTGTGGTATAAGGCTCGCTGCTTCAATTGATGCTTTTCATTTTAGGGGTCCCTATAAAAGAAAATAAGAAGTTAAAATAGAAAGTAAATAAAGAAAAGCAGTAAATTTTTCAGTTGGTTCCTCGGGAAAGTTTTTAACGTCGGTTGCTCGACGTGGCCTGTCCCCTATCAAGGCACAAAGAAATTCTCATATTTCTATAGTCCATTCTTAAATGGGTCGATATAACCCGGTAAGGTTATAAGACTCCCCGCACATTTCAGTAACTTTATTATATGGAATTTCAGTAATTGTTATTAGTTGGAGGACATTTTTGGAATTCTGGACTTCAAGTATAAGTGTGGGAATTTAATTGTTGGTGTGAAATTATTCAATTTGAAATTCAAATGAAAAATTAATTCTTAAAATGGAAAGGAATTTAATAGTATAAAACGAAAAGGAATTAAATGTAATTATATTTACTTCCTTTTTTGTTTTTTTATTATTATTATTGTTATTGTTTTTTTTTTTTTTTTTTTTATAAAAAGTCAAACCCCACCCCCCTTTTCTTTCTCACGTTCGTGAGCCCGTCCGACGCCACCCAAAGCCACCACGTCAGTTTCTTCTTCTTAACCTCTGTCCACCACTGCTCAAGCATCGTTCGCTTTTGCCGTCACTGGATCTATCGATTTGTGTAAGATTTCTGTCGTTTGAGTTGTTTTCGGTTGATTCTTGAATACTCATTTACTTTTGGCATCAATTGGTTGATACCCATTGTGTTTCAACTTTGGATTCAAGTTTGTGAAGGTATTGAGGTGTTAGTGAAGTTGGAGTTTGTTTTAGCGAGTTTTGGTAAGGTTTATGCTTTGATGACCCTCTTGTGGATTAATTTTGGTTGTTGAAAAATTTTGGTAAAGTCACTTGGAAGTGATTTTTTTTTTGACGACCACTGCTCAAGCATCGTTCGCTTTTTCCGTCACTGGATCTATCGATTTGTGTAAGATTTCTGCCGTTTGAGTTGTTTTCGGTTGATTCTTGAATACTCATTTACTTTTGGCATCAATTGGTTGATACCTATTGTGTTTCAACTTTGGATTCAAGTTTGTGAAGGTATTGAGGTGTTAGTGAAGTTGGAGTTTGTTTTAGCGAGTTTTGGTAAGGTTTATGCTTTGATGACCCTCTTGTGGATTAATTTTGGTTGTTGAGAAATTTTGGTAAAGTCATTTGGAAGTGATTTTTTTTACGAAGCTACATATGGATAATTTATTTGAGACATTGGTAGTGAAGTATGTATTTGATTCAAGCTTTAATCATGTAAGCCTAATTTCAAATTATGATTAGGGGGTTGATTCAAGAATTTCATTCAAGATGAAGAAGAGTTTGGTTTGCTAATTATTTGGGCTTAAAATTGGAGGTTTGGAAGGTGAATTCGAATTGGACCACACCTTAGGTAAGGTTATCTGGAAATATTTTGTAATATTTGGGTGTTTGGAATTTGGCCTTAACTATTAATTTTAAAGCTTGGTTTATGTTTAGGCTTGATTAAGGATTCAAGAATTTCACAAAGATTCAATTGCTTTTTGGTTCGACCTAATATCAAGGTAAGTAATCTTACTACTGGAACTGCCCACGGGCCAGGCATTAGATGTATATTAGCATGTTAAATGAAGGTTATGGACGATTGATATCATGAAAGATTGATAGTATAATATGATTAAAGTATATTCTGTTACGAGATTCAAATTATTTATTTATGCACATAGACACTTGAATGCTAGTATGAGATGGTATGTGCTTCCATGGTTGTATTTGATCTGATGATGTTGAGGTATACATGTATGTTGTAGAACCATGATATTGAGGTATATGTGTATGTTGTAGAGCCATGATGTTGAGGTTTATATGTATGTCATAGATTCGTACAGTGATGATTATGATGTTGAGACTGTGCAAATGTTCTTATTGATTAGTTAGATGCCCATTAGATTTTTTGTTTCCTTTGGGATTCACCAGTTTGTGTTTCCTTCGGGATTCACCAGTTTGTGTTTCTTTCGAGATTTACCAGTTTGTGTTTCCTTCGGGATTCACCAGTTTGTGTTTCCTTCGGGATTCACCAGTTTGTGTTTCCTTCGGGATTCACCAGGTTGTGCTTCCTTCGGGATTCACCAGTTTGTGCTTCATTTGGGATTCACCAGAGGTAGTGGGCATACTTAACTACAGTAAGATAGGACTCAGTCTCCTTCTTGTTTCATGTGCATATGTGTCCCATGAGGACTAAAGCAGTTATATGTTTCACCAGAGGTGGGTATCTAGAGGACATAGATGCCCAGCCTGACCCCAGTAATGGGGTTACTTACTGAGTATTTTATACTCATTCTTACTCATGTTGTTGTTTCAGGTAAGGGTAGAGATGTACTGGCGATGGACAAGCAGAATTCGGGATCGAGCAACTGGGACTAGTTTTTACGCTTCCGCATCATTAAATTTAGAGTTCTTTTCATGTTTCTCTTAATGTTTAGTTTTGATGCTTGAAACTTATTATTCAGAATTGTTTTTCATACTTATTTATTAACCTTTATGATTTATGGGTACCCTATTATTTTTTTTAATATTTGCATTTAATAAAGGACTTTTGAACTCCCCTTATCTATTTAGCATTTATTTCATCATAAAAGGGTGTTGTTTTAAGTTCCATGCATGCATGTATTTTAGTAACGGCCTAACTTAAGTCCTAGGGGGTCAGATTGTTACACTTCATCTTTTGAAGAAAACTAGTCAAGTCGAATTTGTGTTTTTCTTAATAAGAGAAAAAAGGTAAAAAGAAATAATTAAAAGAATCAAGTAACTCTAAAGAGTCTAAAGAAAGAAAATACGTAAGAGTATTATGAGAAATAAAGGAGGTTTTTTTTAAAAAAAATATACGAAATATCGGACGTTAGAACATGACGAGATTTTTCAACTTCTAACTCTATCACCTGAATTTTGTCATGTTTTGGCTCGGGATCCTCCTCCGCCTCATAAGCTTGCAAGCATGACGTAACGTCATCACTTGAGGGGTAGTACTCTGCCATAAATTCTGCCTCAGAGGTATAGGCGATTGGTTGCTTTGGTTGGTTCTCCAATCTTTTCATGACATCAGTCAACTGGGCTGGTCAGCCATGCTTTGCAGCCGAGCTTGAGTGTCCTTATGAAACTGAAGGGAACCGTTAGTAAGTTCGAATGCCAAGAACTCCAAAGTCATATATGGGCACGCTCGAGGAAGCAGTTCCTCCTCCTCCATCGTGTGGACACGGACTACCTCATGCCTCTGGGCCTCAGGCAAGCTAAAGGAATGGTCTAGCAACGACTCGTCTTACCTCCCAATTGAAGTTGCAAGTTGAGCAACGAGACCACTAGTCAGGAAGCTCCAGGACCTATTGAAACTGAAAAGTATTGTCAGGAAGCTCCAGGACCAAAGCGTCTAAAGACTTATCTAACTGGAAAGATTGAGCATGAGTCGACTAGTGGGGTGTTGTGAAATCTTGGATGTCTAAACTTTGCTGCCATCTGAGTATCTATAGTCAAGGGACTCCTCCCACCTGGAACGGTGAGGCTTGTAGTCCAAATGACCATAATAACTCTGCCTGGAATAGCCATGTGGCACTATTCCATTACAACCGTGGGCTTGCTACCTTTGCTTGTTATGAACTCTGTCCCATCACGTGGCCAACCAAGGAAGCTAACTTGGTAATTTAGTAGCTAAGTCCACTTACCTCATTTTCAGGACCTGCAACTTGGCTTTCATACATCTAAGATCGATTCAACTATCTTGTCATACTCAACTGACACAAAAGGAAAACAAATCAAAGAAAAAGAATCTTTAGCTAAAAATTGGCTAAGAAGAACTAATTTTCTTCCCTGACAACGGCGCCAATTTGACGAACAGAAATTTGTCAAGGCTTCCATCCATAAAAAAATATTTGTAATCACAAACTAACTACTTATACTACTAGATAGCACAAGTTTCAAGTCTGGGTAGAACCATAGGGAAGCATGGAGATTAGTTCCTCAAGGCCATTTTCAGTTAAAGTGGTAAATGGGAGGGGGAAAGGGGGATGCATAGAAAACAAAGTGCAAGAAAGTAAAAATAGAAATGCAATAGAGACAAGTATATCTAAATGTAATTTTAGCTTCTTGACTATGCCCAACCCAATTGAGTGAAATCCAACCAATGGTCCTAATTACCTAATTAGCTAAACATGTATAGGTGAATCCATATTAAACATATTTAACTAACCACATTATGCTCTAGGGATTACGTTAGGATAAACATTTAATTTCTATCGTCTAATTAAACATTCAATACGACTTCTCCTAGGTCGATAGGATAACTTCGTTATAGACAAAAAAATTACAAGCCTATTTAATCTATTACTTCTCAAAGATTAACCACCAATTTCATGTCATATTGTAAGTTAACTTAACACATTCAATCATAAATCCTCAAGTAGTTTGCTAGAGAATCAAGAGAAAATGTATTCAAAAAGCACATTTAGATGGAAAGAAACTCATAGCCAAGATATAAGAATTACATTCAAACAAATCTCCCAAAATTATATAGAATTCATCCCTAATGAGTTATTTCCTTAAGTGCTGATTCTAGGTCTTGGACAAAGGATACACACACTCTCACTGACCTGAGAGGGACTTAGTTTATGGTAAGACCATACATATATTGTTCATTAGAAGAATCAGTAGTACTTAAGGAGTAAGAGGAAATTATAGGGGTAAAATGGTAATTTGACCTAGCTGTAATTACGAACTCGTGAAGGATCGATTTACTTGTAATAGTTAAATCCATGGACACAAAATGTAACTGTTGGGGTTGATGCCTTAAAGTCTCGTGTCCTATAGTTTGTAAACTGTTTGTATGAACACTTGTGTTGTATAATATATGATATTTACTTCACATCTTGATTTTTCTCAGTTGTATGTTTTATTTGCTTTACCACAAACCAATAAACATAAAATCCCTGGTTATCTGTATGTAACTTAAGCATGTATGTGGTGACATACAAGTGGATCATGTCTTGAGTGATAACGAAAATGTTCTGTAGTATATGGATATAGGAGGGAAACCTTATCCTGGTAACGCTATGGATGCAACCCACTTTATGGAATGGTCGCAAGTGTTGTGACTTGTCACAGATGGTATGATCTTGATCATTCGTGTAGGGGACATGCGAGCGGAGGCGTCCTATACAAAGAGTTTGTATAAGACCTGATCACGAAGTGTTAACGTCTCATTATATAACACTATTCATGACAGAGACTTCACTTCACTAGGATGACCATAAGTAACATGACCTCAATCCTGAGTGAGTTGGGAACTCCTGCCATTGAGGGCTGTTCTTTGATTTGTATACGTGCAAGTGGCCAGGTTTCTGTTTCAAACCTACTATTTTGGGGATTTGTCTGATTTGAGAGCTAGGAACTTAGCCACATAAGATGGAATTCACTCCTTCCCGGAAGTAGGGGCAAGTAGATATATAGCTCCCTTAAAGGCTGATTCCAGCGCTTGAACGATGTGGTGCTACACACCTTCTCTTGACCCGAGAGGTGTTCACACATAGTTGGACTATGTTGTATTGTTCATTAGAGGAATCAGTGGTACTTAAGGAGTGAGATGTAACTACAAGGGCAAAACGATAAATTGGTCCAACTGTAGTTACGAGCATCTGTGAAGGTTCATCATACTCATGATTGGTTATATTCGATGGCACAGAAATATATATGTGGTAAGAAGAGTCCATCTATTGGTCTTTAGTGATATGCTTGGCAGTTAACGGATGGTGGATCTCGTGGCTAAAGAGTTTAGTCAGCTATTCACAGACCATTGGTGCTTCGAGCCACAGGTTTATTAGGTCCCTTAGGTAGCTTGGATAAAGTCGAGAATCAGTGTTTGGGTCAGTTTGAAATGTTCAAATTGATAAGAGGGAGTTCGATTATATATGATATAATTGAACTGGTTAATTATATATGATATAATTGGCTAAATGTATAAGATACACTATTTTCGAGGAAATTAGATATAAATATGATTTATATCAAGTGGAAGAGAAATTACTATAGTAAATGTGTGATACCAAACTATAGGATAAGAATATAATATGGTTATATTAATTTATTATTAAATTGATTAATTATGAGATAATTGGCCGACATATTCTCCTCAATCGTGCGTTAGTGGGAGCAGCCGTGTTTGGTTATGGTAACCGAAGTATAAAATGAAAATTTGTTTCATTTTGTAAAAGTTCGAAAATTTGCAATCGGTGTGGAAATATAAATGATCTCCTAGCTTGAGAGCCTATACAATAGAGTCTCGTCGTCTAAATGATCGCACACTAGCGTCTAAACGGTCGCCCCCCTTTCCCTAAACGATCACCTAGCTTTCCTGAACGACCGCTTAGCTTGCTATGTTTTCTAAACGATTGTATACCTTTTACTTAACGATCGCTTAGTAAAAACTACACGACCATGTAGCTTTGTCTAAACGATAAGCATCCCTGTTATACGATAACTGTCTTCTTTCCCTCTTGTTTATCGTCTACACGATCAGCTTTTCCTCCTACCTTTACCAAATTCACCAAAGACCATACTTTGGATTCTCACTCCAAGAATACCAAGGGCTCCAACTAGTGGTGTCATCCCTGTTCTTACTTGTTCGTGCTTGTTCGTGTTGCCGCCGTTCGTGTAGACGATCGTGCTGTCGCAACCGACTATTTTGCTGGGCGATAGAGTACGTTCGCTACATTTGAGTTCGAGATTGAAGAAAATCTTCAACTGGTATGAAAACCCATTCCCTTGTTTTTATTTATCAAAGCTTGCCGTTAATTAGTATTAATTTGCATAACTATTAGTTAGAATATATGTGTTGTATTTTGGTCACAATGAAATCGGAAAGATCCGAACGCGCTCATGGATGTTGCTCTTAAGAGATCCTTCAGTAACGACCCGACTCCCTAGGACTCGAGCTAGGCTGTTACTATACACATACATGCATAGAATTTAAAATGACACATTTTCATAGCAAAATAAATGTTAAATAAATAAAGTTGAATAAAAGATTTTCATTAAAACTAAATAAAAGTCAAATAACAGGGTACCCATAAATCATAATTAGAAATTTAATGAGTCTAGAAAATTGTAAAAGTTTGGAAACAAATACTAATTAGTAAGTTTCAAACATGAAGACTGAAAGTGGAAAAACATGAAAGAAATCTAAACATCATGAGCGGAAGTATAAAACTGGTCCCAGTGGCTCGATCACGGATTCCGCTTGTCATTCGCCAGCGCGTCCCTACTCTTACCTGAAACATAAATAGGAGAAAGGGTGAGTATAAAATACTCAGTAAGTAACCCCACTACTGGGGTCAGGCTAAGCATTTATATCCAATAAATGCAACATGAACTGAAACTCTCTACTAGTGGGACCTGAAGATTTCCCTTACATGGCTCACTTTTTTTTTCTTTCCCCTAGAGTGCACCTCTTACGTACACCCCAGGTTCTTCTTTGATTGTAGGGACGTGTACCTCTTTCGTACACATGGTTATGCACATACCTCTTTTGTATACATATAACCCACTGAATGTGTACCTCTTATGTACACATGGTTATGCATACACCTCTTCCGTATACACATAAACCACTTAATGTGTACCTTTTTTGTACACATGGTTATGTCTACACCTCTTTTGTATACACATAACTCACTGAGTGTGTACCTCTTTCGTACACATGGTTATGTATACACCTCTTTCGTATACACATAACCCACTGAGTGTGTACCTCTTTCGTACACCCCAGATCCTCTCAAAGAATGAAGGGATGCATACCTCTCTCGTACACATGGTTATGTATACACCTCTTTCGTATACACATAACCCACTTAATGTGTACCTCTTTCATACACATGTTATGTATACACCACTTTCGTATACACATAACCCACTAAGTGTGTACCACTTTCGTACACGTGGTTATGTATACACCTCTTTCGTATACACATAACCCACTGAGCATGCACCTCTTACATACACCTCAGGACCCTCTAGGTATGTATCACTTTCATACACACAGCCCTAGTACATCTCTTTTATGTACTAGCACTCTTGGGCATGCATCACTTTAATGCAGTCACATAGTCTGGAAAGGAGAGGAGATTGCATCTAACTTCATATTACATATAACATTCACTTAATCCTGAGTCCTCTAAAATCTCCTCATCAACCTCAGTTAATTAATCTCAACATACATATTTAATCTAGTTTTAAATGGATCAATTGTAGCACATCACTCTTATGCACTAAATCATGTAAACAATCACACGTTCGAAATTTCATAATACATCATATAGCATACATACTTTCATAATAAATCACATAAATATGTACATCAACAAATGCTCCAACTTTCGCCTAGCTTTAAGACATTCCAGTAGTAGTGTCTCTTAACTCATAATCTAAGGTCATGCTTAATCGTCTTTTTAATATGTCTCATAAAATTCTAAATCATGCTCATACATTAACATGCTTTAGACATATTATCACATGCTCATATATCTTTTCTAAATAGTCCCTTCAATCTTAGAACAATCAAAATTATCCTTGTAAACAGTCTTAAAATCTTCAAAATAAATATTAAATTTTTTGCCCGACACAAAGGCGGTTCCAGTAGTAAGATTACTCACTTTGATATTAGGTTGAACCAAAAAGAAATTGAATCTTTGTGAAATTCTTGAATCCTTAATCAAGCCTAAACATAAACCAAGCTTTAAAATTAATAACTAAAGCCAAATTCCAAACACCCAAATATTACAAAATATTTCCAGATAATCTTACCTAAGGTGTGGTCCAATTCGAATTCATCTTCTAAACCTCCAATTTTAAGCCTAAATAATTAGCAAACCAAACTCTTCTTCATCGTGAATGAAATTCTCGAATCAACCCCCCAATCATAATTTGAAATTAGGCTTACATAATTAAAGCCTGAATCATACACATACTTCCCTGCCAATGTCTCAAATAAATTATCCATATGTAGCTTCGTAAAAGAAAATCACTTCCAAAAGACTACCAAAATTTCTCAACAACCAAAATTAATCCACAAGAGGGTCATCAAAGCATAAAACTTACCAAAACTTGCTAAAACAAACTCCAACTTCACTGAATAACACCTCCATACCTTCAAAAACTTGAATTCGAAGTTGAAACACAATGGACATCATCCAATTATTGTCAAAAGTAAATAGGCATCAAGAATCAATCGAAAACAACCCAAACGATAGAAATCTTACCCAAATCGATATATCCAGTGACGGCAAAAGTGGACAACACTTGAGTAGTGACCGAATAGAGGACGTGAAGAAGAAACTGACGTGGCGGCTTTATGCAGCGTCGGGCGATTAGGTATGTTTGGTTAAAGACCGACGATAAATGTTATTGCAAGGGGGAGAGAGAGAGCCGTTGTGGGTGGCAATTGGAGACAAGTAGTAAAACCCCCAAACGGTGGATGTGCAGCTTAGAGAGGTGATGTGGAGTTGCGTGAAACGGAGAAAATTTGAGATGAGAACTTTGTTTGCAAGGGTTTAGAAAGAGAGAGAGAGTTGGGTGGTTGGGGGTCTGCATGAGCTTCTAAATAAAAGAAAATAAAACCTAGTTTTCTTTTATTTTCTATATATGTAGATCCACAGTAATGGTAAATTCTTCGATTAAATCTTCTCATGTTATCTCTTCAAATTTTAATTCTTTTATAAACTTAATAAAAAATTCTAAATGTCCTTTTCCCCCCCCTTTTTAAATCTCCACCACACAAATATATAAATAATATATATATCTAAAATATATTCTTCCCTTTCCTTTTCTTAAATTCCAAAACCCATATATATATTTATATATATATATATATATATATGTTCTCTTTCCTTTCCTTAATAAATATATCACATCAAACTCAAGTCTTTCATCTCTTCACCAATTAATTAAATAAACCTCAAAATAAATTCACAAACTTTAAATCACTACTTTCCAAAAATCCTAAATAAATTAAATCCAAATTTACAAATCTTTCTAGATACTTGATTTAATAACCTCCAAATAAACCGATTATCTTCTCCTAATTCTTTACTTAAATTTTGGATCCAAATTCTAAAATTAAAGAGGTAAAATTTTTAAACCACAATTTCCCTTTTTCCCTTTCAAATTTCACAAAAACTCAAAATTTATTATCCTAATAATTCAATTATCTCTTCCAATTAATTTAAACTCTACTCAAAGAATCCACATTAACAAATAAAACTTCTTCAACTATAACAATTTGATTCCAAATCACAAATATTAGGGAAACTAAAACTCAATAATTTGTGATAACTAACTTAAAACTTCCTACAGCTTGGGATGTTACACAACATGTTCTACAGTGTGAAGAGTGTAACTATGAGTCTTTAGTGTAGTGACTCATAGTTAATGAATGTTGGTTAATTTAATCAAAGATTTTAATTAACTAACCTCGGATCATTGGAGCTTTTGATCTGTAGGTCTATTAGGTCCACTTGCTAACTCACAATGAGTAAACAAGAACAATAATTTTGAAAAAACTTGAATTGTTCAAATTAAATATGGGTACATTATAATTATATATGATAAAATTAATATAATGCATATAGATACATTACAATATAAAGTTAAATTTGAATAAGATTCAAAATTAAACTTTATAACAAAAAGAAATTTATTGTATTTGGATAAGATTCAAATAATCATTAATATGAATTGGATTCATATTGAAATAATATGAATTAGATTCATATTAAAACTATAAATTAAAATTTAATATGAATGAGTTTCATATTAAAACTATAAATTAGGAGAGAAATGAATATTAAATGTGTATTTAATTAAATAGGACATGCTTAATTAAAATCAACTAATTAATTAATTTGATTAATTAATTATTATTTTATTTAATTAACTTCATTTAATTTCATTTAGTTCAAATTAAATAAAGGGTGTGGTTGTTTTAATAACTCCCCACTTGCCATTCAAGTCATTCCATGGCTCAAGCTCAAGAGGAGAATATGGCTGGATAGATGGATTGAACACTACTTATATTGTGTGTTTTTCCTATAACATTATAAACCTAATTCAAATTTATCTCAGTTTCAAATTTTAAATTGGGTTTTTAAAAACATTTTCAAAAAGTAAATAATAATGCAACAAACTATAAGGAGTGTTTAATATCTTAATTTTCCAAAAAAAATCGAAAAAAATAGTTATCAAATGGAAGTGATGTCAAAATAAAATTTTTAGACCTTATGAACTAAATTGGGAAGAGAAATGATAAAATTATACAAATGTTTTAACATATTATATTTTTTTTATGAAAATTATTGTTATTATTTAAGATAAAATTTAAACTTCGAGAGACTTAAATTTAAGATTTATTGGAAATGAAAAGACTAAAATTTATCATGTACCAAAGTATAGAGATGAAAATGGTATTATATTAAATATCGCTAATTTATTTATATTAATTTCTAATATATTTGACCCCCCCTTTTTTTTAGAATAGGTGATATTATTATACAATACAAGGGGATCATATAGCTCGGGATCAAGACATCAAAGCAACAAAGCACAAGCAAATATAGGGCAAACAAACCAAAACAAATCCCACAAGATAAGACCAGAACAAAACTAACACATAAAAATAAAGTCGCAGACCACCAGGGAGAAAGCCAGAGAAAAGAACCCAAAACCTCATAAACTAAGGGTAACAACAAAACAAAGAACAACGTAAAGATCAAAAAGAAAAAACATATGTAAACACACTAGATAAGACCAAGAACGTCAACCCGCTAGGAAGCAGCACGAGCACGAACCGTAGAGATCATAAGGTGAACCAGAGCTGACACCAACCTCAGTCGACCTCCATGCAGCCGCCGATTACGCTTTTGCCAGATATAGTAGATGGAAGTACACTAGAAAACATGAAACAACTTACTATGCATCCCCTTACCCGACCCTACTCGGCACAACCAACTCAGCCCTACATCCCAACCCGCCACTCGATGCGACGAACCCAATTGACGCAACACCTCAGACCACACCTCTCTCCCAAACCCGCACTCAAAAAATAAATGATCTCGCGACTCCACACTTCCCTCACACAGAAGACACCCCCTACTGACAACACTCCCAAACTCCTCAACCAATCTTGCGTACCCAACCTGTCCCTCACAGCTGACCACGCACAGAAGGAGTGACGCGGAATACTACCCCCCGCCCAAAAAATATTAGCCAAGCCACCTAGGACGACGAGGATGCAAATTCTCCCACGCAATAGCGATAGAAAACTGACCACTAGCATCCGGCACCCAAACCCAATAATCCTCCCCCCTCATTCTAGGCCCCACTGCCTGAAAAAGACCCTAGATCTCAAACAGCTCCCAAGATACTATGGGCCACCTCCAACCTCCCTCACCATCCATGAACTTTGACAACCGCACCTCCAAACTACTCCCTGCATCATAAATCACCGTAGATCCATATGAATCAAAAATCGCACCCCCCGGTAGCCAAGGATCCCACCAAATAAAACGACCAACCATCGCCGACCATCCAACAAACCAGATGCTTAAATCTATCTCTACTACGCAAGATAGCCCTAAAGCATTAAGACCTCCCAACCTCACTTCGAATAGCCCACAAAGACTGTCCACGCAAAACATACGCCTCCACCCATGCCACCCATAATGATCCCGATTTAATTAAGAGAAGCTAGAGCAGCTTCTTAATAGCAGCGTGGTTCCAAGAGGCCACATGCTTCACACCCAACCCCCCTTTCTCCCAACGGTAAGTACAACTCATCCCATGCCACCCGTGTACCACCCCAACTCATCGCACTATCGTTCCATAAATAACTACGTAACAGACGATCAACCTCATGAGTTACACACGCAGGCAACACAAAGATACTACACCAAAAAACCTTAAAGAACTGTAAAATAGACCTAACAAGTTGCAACCTCCAAGGAAAGAAGAGGGACCGCACTACCCATCTTCTAATACGAGTTGTAATCCTCTTAATCAAAGGCACACAATCCACAACCCTCAACCTACCCGCCAATAAAAGTAAACTCAGATACCTAACAAGTAGCGAACCAAGAGAGAAACCCATAAACGCAGATAGTTCCTCCGCCTCCCCAAACTCCATACCCCCAACAAACATGGAACTCTTCCCAACATTTGCAACTAATCCAGACAGCCCTGCAAAATCTGCCAGGACCTGCCTCACAAACTCCAAAGAATCTCTCTCCACTGCACAGAAAATCATCAAATCGTTTGCAAACACCAAATGAGTCAGGCCCACACGCTTATACCGATCATGGAACCTAAACCACACAGGAGGTTTATTCAACAACCTAGACAAGACCTCCATTACCATCACAAACAAAAAAGGAGACAGCGGATCCCCCTGCCTCAACCCCTTCTTACCAGGAAAAAACTCTTTAAGGGAACCATTAATCATCACAGAGAACTTAGGCGAAGTAATACAAGCCCTCACCCAACTAACAAACTGAAGGGGTGTACCTATAGCCAATAACACACCAAACAGAAAATCCTAATTTACCGAATTGTACGCCTTCTAAAGGTCTACCTTCAACACACAACGCGGCTTCCCTTTGCCTTTCTTATAGCCCCCCACAAGCTCCTGACACAATAAAATGTTGTAAAAAATTGACCTACTCGGAACAAACATAGACTGGTTTCCACTAATGAAAGTAGGCAACCACAACCGCAATCTCTCAACTAAAATCCTCGAGATACACTTATACACAACATTGCAACAAGAAATAGGACGAAACTCCTCCATACGTTCAGTTCCCCGCCTCTTTGGGATAAGAGTAATAGTAGTAGAATTAACTCCACCAAGCAGGTAACAGGTCTTAAAATAATTGAGCACAACGTCACAGAAATCGTCCCTAATCACATTTCAAGCAGCTCTATAAAAATCCACCGAAAAGCCATCAAGCCCAGGAGCCTTCCCAGACTTCATCGAGAATAAAGCCTTCTGAATCTCCTCCCGACTCACTGGCCGATCAAGCGCCTCCACCCCTCCTCGAACCAGCTGAACTGCACAATATCCCCAATTCGGGCAGTAAGATCCCTATACCCCACAGGCTGAGACCCTAAACAACCCTGAAAGAACTTTACCGCCACCCCTGCCACCCTATCATGCACTGTCTGGCGAGTCCCCCCAGCATCCACGACAATAAATAAACCACTACAACTGCTCAGTGGCCCGACGCCTCCTCCAATCTCATCACTGACCAAAACACCTCAGTGGCCCGAGCCGCCTCCGCACACGTCGACTTTGAAGTAGGATCCCTTTCTACCTCAGCCTGAGTAGCCTCCATAATATGCCTAGCTGCTCGCACCTCATTAGCTAACACAGAGATATGCCTACCAAACGATGTACGAGAAACCCGCTTCACTGCCTTCAAATTTCGCACAAAGCTAACCATAGGAGACATAATCTCAGACCTTCTCCACACTGACCTAATAGTATCAATAAAACCCTCAACCTCTGCCCAATGAGAAAAATAACGAAACGTAGGAGGCGGCCTACTCCTCGTCTCCCCTGTAGAAACTAGAAGAGGGCTATGATCAGAAATCCCCCACTGACCAACCCTAACCTCCGAATACGGAAAAGCTACCTTCCACGCCTCATTAGACAAGCATCGATCCAACCAGCGCAAGATACCATTCCCCTGAAGTTTACTAGTCCAAGTAAACCAGTTACCTGTCACACCCAACTCAACCAGATCCGTCTCCAATAATGCCTCATCAAACTCCTCCATCTTTCTCAAGCTAGGACAACCACCAAAATCCTCCGAAATACTATGAATAGCATTAAAATCCTCCAAAACATCTCTAGGAAGCTACCACGTGACACACACATCACTCAACTGAGACCACAAGTTCCTCCTCTCGCTCGCGAGATTAGAGGTATACACAGCACCAATATGTACCCTAGTACTAGATACAATATCCACTAAGGTTCCAAAAATAAATTGCTCCCCACTGACATCAATAGAAAAATCATAGACACTCTTCCGCCACATCACCCAAATCCTCCTAACTCTCCGCACACTATAGCTACACACACAACTCCAAGCATCACCAAACCTACCCATCACCATATCAAAATTTTCGCGACGAACCCTCGTCTCAAGCAAACAGTAGAAAGTAACAGAGGAGGAAGCCAGAAAGTCTGCCACCACCCTGCACTTGACAGGGTCATTCAACCCCCTAACATTCCAGGAACACCAAATCATGAATCTTGCAAGAAATCACACCTACCACCTCCCACTGGGCCTTTACCCGAACTCCCGGACATCCCATCCATAACAGACAACGGATCAGGATCTTCCTGCTATAGAGCCAAAGCCAATGAGTCTCCCCCTTCATCACACAAAACATCAAACTGATTACGGTCATCAACATGCTTTACAAACCGCATAATTCTAGGGGACCCATAAACTACTCTGCTCCTTGAGGGTGTCGAACCCGGTGAACCACTTCCACCCCTATGCCCCACACCTCCTCTATCATGCCTACGACGACTAACCATAGTAAACTCGTCAGCACATCCCATGCCCTTATTCCCATCCACTTGGCTAATTCCCCTCGCACCAATACCCAAATCTTGCCCCTTCTTCACACTTTCAAATTCCCCATTCTCCCCCAAACACCCCTCATTACTGCCACAATACACAACTCCTGTCCCTTATCCACACCCTGTTTCTCACACACAATCCTAACATGCCCAAAGGAACCACAACAAGAACACCTACGAGGTTTCCACTCATACACTACTGGAATAATAAACTCCTGGCCCCACATTCTAACAGTGACTGAAGGGGGCATTAACGAATCACCATCCGCCTGAACACAAACCCTTACATACAATAATCACCACCGCTCTCTTGTTGCAACATCAAATGAGACACGTTTACCCACGACACTAGCTACCACTGCTAAACCTCAATCCATCCATAACTCCAGGGGAACATGCTCAAGTTTAATCCAGATAGGAACAGAATAAAAAACAAAGGTTTCAGGAACAATACTTGGGGACCAATATCGTAATAAGATGGGCTTGCCACCCAAGTGCCACGGACCATTCTCTAGCACCCAATCCTGTGACTCTACCTTCTTAAACTTAAAGATAATCAAAACGTTCTCCAACAAGGTAATAGTTGGCATCTCTACACGTCCCCAAATTTTTTGAATAAGTCAAAAAATAATAGTATACGAAAGTTTGGCATCCACAAATTGACCAACCAACGATTTCTCCCACAAACAAACACCTTCATCAATAATCTCCTCACAAGGTTCAACAATAACTTTATCATTTTCAACCAATGGGAGAATGAACTCTAAATTACCCCTCAACTTAGACCCAAAAAGGGCGACCCACCCACCGATGCCCCCACGCCTTTCGACCCTTTCCCCAGCTCCCTCTGCATTAGTCCACTCCCTTCACTCAACCTCAGCCCATTCCCAACAGACCCACTCACCCCAGCTCCCTCAAGGCCCAACCTAACCCCGTTCACAACCCGGTTTTCAACTGGGCCCTTAACACCCTTTATGCTCCCAGACACACCCTTCACTTCCTAGGCCCCCACTCCAACGAGCCCAAACCTTCCTGCCCAAGAACTGACCCAATACCCAGCCCACTCGGTTTATCCCTCATAACCCGAATTTCTTCTGGTTCTAGGTTAGACGACAGAGACTTCTTCAACCCAATACTTCTCATACCGGACCCTTCACCTTCCTCAAAACGACTGTCAGACAACCCAAAATCTTTTACCTCCGAAGAACGAGCACCCAATCCTAAATCGATCTCCGGTCTAAGTAGATGAAAGGGTTGACGAGCAACTCGACCTCCATTCTTCTCCTTCAGTCTTAAAGGCGACTGCTTCCGCACCATCGTCACACACTAAAACCTCCAAACTATCAATGCTCGAACCTAAGATCTAAAATGGGCTGCCAAAACTCATCCAACAACCACCGTAGACAAACAAACCCTCACCGTCACCGACTGAAAGCCATTTGCCAAAAACCCAGATAACCCAGATAACCCACCTTCTGCCAACCCGACACCGTCACACCTCACCGGTGGCTGAAACGAACCAGTCACAAACGAAAACCAGTCACACCTCATCGTCGAAACCAAAACCAAATGAACACCGGAGGACACACCAACACCTTCGAAACAAACGAAACCCTAGCACCCAAACCAAACGAACACCGACGGCTGAAACAAAACCAGTCGCGAACGAAAACCAGACGGCGGAAGAACCCAAACAAATGAAACCACTCGTGAACGCCAGAGAAGATGACCGATGAAAACCCACTCCCGTGAGGACGGCCGCGTTGATGAAGGTGGCGGCCGACGGCCATAAACCCTACAACGGCGGAAACCCCAGAGAAGAAGGACCCAAATCTCGCACTTGTGTTATGAGAAACAAAACCCGCCCTGTAATGCATCCTGAAAGTTGAAACAAATACCCATCTTCCAGCTCAGCATTGGACCAACTAAGTTGATAGAGACAGTGGCTTGGTATCTTAGACGTGGAAAAATTGATGGATTGTTCTCTTGATGGATGCTTGCAAATTCATGATAGAGACTGAAAGTGAAAAATCTACAGTTACATTAAAAGGACAAGACAGAGAAGGGAATTTAATGAGGTGGGTTAACTTCAAAGCTCAATGATAAACAAGTTTGAGACCCCACTTTGTTACCTTGTCTCTTCAATTCTGGCTGGCATGGTAGTAAGTTAGAAAGATGTTGTTAATAGAGAAAAATAATACCCTTTCTTTTTGTGTTTGCTTAAAGTAGATCCATTGCTTGAAAAGTGTTTGACCATTTTTGCCAACAAGTCCCATCCAAGGAGTTATTATTTAGAATTGGTATTTCCATAATTAATAAAGCATTGGACATGGTAGATTTTAGCGTCAATTAACATTAATGGAAATGAATTAAAGAAAGGGGAAGGTTGAAGGAATTTAGAATTGGAAATAATAAGAGTTAATAAGAAAATCAAGTCATTTACATTTTTCATTACCTGAATTTCGAACTTTATGGATGTTTATACTTTGAACAAGATTTCTTTTATGTCAATTACATATCATCACAACGTTATAACTGTCTAAATACAAAGTTCTAATTTATGATCATTACATTTCAAGAAATTTATTAAACATATGTGGTATTTGCGTTGAATTTGAAATTAAAATTGTATGAAATGAAAAAAAAAAATTATTAATTTTTTACAAGTATAAAGGACTAAAATAGACATTTCAAAATTATAACGATCAAATAAACAACTACAAAGATCAAAATAGATATCTTGAAAATATTAAAATTAACATACCTCAAAGTTGGCTGAAATAAAAATATAATTAAAATTTAGGGTAAATATCAATTTATATCCTAAATTTTAGGTTGTATCAATTTGAACCCTAAACTAATAGTTATATCAATTTAAACCTTGAATTTTGGGATATATCAATTTAAACTCAAATTAATAATTGTATCAATTTAAACCCTTAACTTCCATAAGTATATCAATTTAAACCTTATATTTTCATAAATATATCAATTTAAACCTTAAACTTTCACAAGTATATCCAAATAAAACATAATGGAGGGTTTAAATTGATACAATTGTAGTTTGAGGTTTAAATTGATACACTTAGAAAATTTTTATGGTTTGAATTGATACAACCCCAAAGTTAAAGGGTATAAATTGGTATTTACCTTAAAATTCAAGAGACTAAAATAGTACTTAATTAAACATATAATTACCCTAAAATAGTACTTAATTACACTAAACACTTCATTAAACATATAATTACCCTAAAATAGTACAACCCCAAAGTAACCATGATGGTAACAGTAACAATATAACCAATTTTCAGATGCAATTGGATTGAACATGCTCTGCTCGTCAATCAGTTTGCATTTTTTTATTACAGATTTAGAAGTGAGCCTCATGTGTCAATATGGATGCAGAACACAAATAAACAACACCAAAGGTAATCAAATGGAACCTACTTTTCATATTGAATTTATTACCTTTTTGGTGGGGTAAACATGACTTTACTTCAACAATTTCCAATATATTTGATTTAATTTTTTTTCATCCAATCAGTTTCCAACCATTCAAACAACAAGTCACATCTAAATTGTCTAAATAAGCATAACTTAAGAATAATTGACATGTATAATCATTATAAAGATTTGAGGTTCAAATTTCCCTCCCGATCCAATGTGTTGTACCAAAAAAAATTAAGTCTAGATTTTTGTACTGAACTTAGCTCAAGAATTCTAATTCTAATTCCATGATTACTACGGTCCCTTTTTACATCCAGTTCTCCTATATAGAATATTAGGGCTATGAAAATGAATATTATATAGAATGGGTAATTCCATAATTAGCAAAGCATTAACCTGATTTATTATTTTTTTTCATTAACATTTTGCTACAACCAAATATTATGGGTAATTCCATAATTGTTTGGACGTAATATACATCACTTTGCATAAAAATTGAGGAAATATAAAGTTAAAACATTCTGACTTATTTAGTAATCATTTGATTTCTTTTATTTTTATTTTTTAAAATTAAGAATATAGATACTACTTTCATCTCTAAATTTCATTTTTGTTGTCTACTTTTTATTAATAATTTAAAAAATCAAACCAAAATTTGAAACTAAGAAAAAATAACTTTTAAAAACTTGTTTTTATTTTTAGAATTTGACTAAAAATTCAACTATTGTACTTAAGAAAGATGTAAATCATCGTTAAAAAAAGAGAATAAAAAAAAATGGTGATAAACCGAACCTAAATATTCATGAACAAGAAGATGGTTGTTGGGACGTAATATATGTCACTTGTGGAAATATAAAGTTAAGAGTAAGTTCATTAGTCAGATATGAATTTTAAAAATGGAAAGATTTGAGGAATTTAATATAATTTTTAAGTAATCAAGATAGAGCAATAGTTTCGCGGTACATCCTCGACTACACCATATTTTTGCAGCCCACTCCAATTGCACAACATAAAAGAAATAAAAAATATTTATATAAATTAGATCGTGACAAGTTGTGATTAGATCATTGAACTAGGCTACAAAAATTGGATGTTGTCTAGGATCAGAATGTATAGATGTATTTTTGATGATTTGTAAAAATATAAATTATTTTACCTCTTTTATCTCAAACAACTAGAAATCTTTTTTTGAAAATGCGACAGCTTGATAAGGAATTCATAAAAATAATTATATCATGCGATCACACACGCACAAAGTCTCTCTATCTACAAAAGTTATAAAAATCGTGCTTTTTAAGTGCAGAAAATCTAATTATGTGATCGCAAGGAATTCTCAACGCCAACATTGAAATCGCATAGTTGAACAAATTGGTAGCCATATACAATAAAGGATGACATGACGCATGGGCGGTGGAAGTCAAATCAGAGACCAAGTTGGTAGTTGACAAGAAAGCTTTATGGCAGTGCCAATGAACTTCTGATACAGAGCACGTAGAGCATAAGAGTATGGAATTTAATGCACCTTATCAGCATAATCATTATTAAGAGAAACTACAAGAATTTTAGGCTTTAATATCGGTTGGAAAAAGTGAAACTGGATATACAATGTTAGTTTTTTAAAAAATGGATCTTTAATGTCAGTTTTAAACTGACATTGAAGATAGGCTTTAATGTCGGTTTAAAACCGACATTAAAAGTCTAACTTTTTTTCTTACTTTATTGAAAAATCCCTTTTCTCATTTTCAGCTCGCGCCTACACGCCCAAACCCTTTCATTTCTCTCTTTCTCAAACCCTATCCGTTCGTGGTCATGTGAATTAGGTTGTCCATCGTCCGTCCGTCTCCGCCACGTTTGGGTCTCTCCTTGGCCGTTAGTCTTAGTCGTTGTCCATCCGTCAGTCTCCTTCAGTTTCCGTGGGTCTCTATCAATCTTCAACAACACAGATCTATAGTCGTGGGTCTCTGTCGTCCGTAGATCTGTAGTTGTCCATCCGTCCAGCTTTTCCGTAAAAAATTCAGAACCCCAGGTTGGTTAATTTGGTGGGTTTTAAACTCATAAGGGCGTCGTGAAGCTATTAGCTGCAATATAAATACTTCTTTTTTGTTTTTGGGTAAATTCATTTGGGGTTGAAGTCCTTATAATCCAGTTTTCTTTCGTCATTTCTCTAATTTTAGCTTTTCTTATGCTTTTTTTTCCTATGTAATAGAGTTGAACAATGATGAGTCTTGACTATATTGTCTTGAGAATACTTTTTTGAGTTTAAAGTCTGGATGAATCCAAATTATATTTTTTTTGCAAGGATTTGAATTAATTTTGATATCTTGACTTCAAACATGTTTAGTCATGACTTCAATACTTTAAGATGTGTTTATGATTGGATTGACGCATTAATATTGATATAAATTAATACTAGATTCATAATCATCGTGTTTTCAACTGACCTGTGCATGTTTAATTTACATGGAATGCTTCTCATACTCAAATCTAGTTTAATTAAGGTTCTTAACAAATGAATTTGGGCACTTCATTTTGTCTTTTTCTGTGTTGAGTAAGCCTATGGTCGTGCGTTTGTGATCGTTTAGAGTAGAGTTCTTGTGATCAAATTTGTAATTAGATGATTATTTTACTTTAACTAGATCGTTTGAAATTTATAGGTTTTAAATCTCTCTCGGACATTAACATTTTTATTCAATATTCCAAATTTGAATGATTTAGCTGGCAAATCTCTAGTGAAATAATTGATCTGCTTTTGTGTATCATGTTGTTGGACTAAATACATAGGAATTTAAAGTTCTGACATATTAGACTTCTCATAATTTATAGATGGATTCTTATGTATAGAGATTTTGTGTTATTGAAATGTTTCAAGTTTGGTATTTGGGCCATTTTCAAGACTTTCTCCCGATCTTGTGATATTAACTTATTTTTCAATGCGTAAAATTTATGTTATTTGTATGAATCATTTTTATTTGGCTCATGGAACAAGCTATGGTTGATCATTGTTCATTGTCATTTTTTTATATATTTGTAAATAGATTTTTCTATATATAGGTTTTCAATGATTCATAGAATAATCTTCTTAAACTTGTCGATGGGCCTAATTTACCCCAGGGTGCATTTACAAGGAAAGTAATATGACAAGTCGGTTCTTTTGCTATATATATATATATACATACACACACACCTAAGTACTCGTTTATTTTTTTTTATACAGTAGTAACTTATGTGATTAATGATTTTCCTGGACTTGTAAAGCTTGTAGTTTAACTTTTGATCAGACAGTTCTTTTCAATCTCTTGAATCATGTTGTTGTTTATGGTTATGCCTTTTACATAATTTATTATGTTTCTAATTAGTTTTCTTCTTCACATTAATAACAGTTAGTTGCTGGAATTGATAAGTTATTCATACATGCTTTTAGGGTGTTACTTACTGTAGAATATACCAACTATTTAGGTACCGTTTAGGTACATGCTTTTGATTTTTGAGTGACATGTTGTTTGAAATTTAGGTGTAAAATATGTAGGTGTGTTCTTTAGGATAGAAAACCTTCCATGGAGCTTCACGTTTCTAAAAATGTATGTTTTTGGCTATTGGGTGGGATATGATTGATGTAATAATGACCGAGCTCTTTAATTGGTCTCATGCATAAACACTTCAATCTTCATTGCCATTGCTAGTTTATTAATTTGTTCTTTTACTTTTATATCAATATGGAATTAGACTCTTTAGGTGTTATCATGACTTTTGCTTCTTGTTTCTCTTTTCTTCTCCTTTCTGATTGCAACTATGTCGAAGGGAATTCTCGTTCAAGAAAGCTAGGGAGGTTACAAGACTTGGCAAGGCATAGGTATTGTTCTGGCAGAATTTTTCAGGTGTCTTAACTACCCAATTATATTGCATTTTTCAGGTGACATTCATAGAGGAGTAGATCTCATTCTTTCACTTCTTAACAAATGTATGCGCTACAGTTGGAGGTAATTTACAAGAGTTACTTGAAAGAAAGAGAGAGAGTTTGGTAGATTGTAGTTCATGGAGTTGAATATGCTTTTGGACTATAAAATTGACAACTCACAAGCCTTCTAGGTAACATCCAAGATAGACTTGCTCAGTGTGCACTATTCTTTTTTAAAACAGTTAATTTTTTCATTATACTAAAAATATTTCCATAATTCTCACAACTCATCAAGAAAAGAAACAATGAAACAAAGAGTCAATACTCACCATACTTCATAACAACATTAAAAAGGTTGACAAGTTTTTCCAGGCTAAATAGGAAGATTGCATTGGACATGTTTTAAGAAGGTTGACAAGTGGAGAAAGTGCACCCAACACAAAAAAGACTTCATAACAACATTAATAACAAGTACAAAGTAATATTTATAAGATGCTTATCTTAAAAGTCTATTTGTTCTACAGTTTTGTATTAGATTCAGTGTTGGAATGCTATGAATATCTTGCAGCTATGGTAGTCATAGCTTAGTTGTTTATGACTTCCAGTGGTTTATGGTGTATAATGTAGTTATGGTTTAAAATCGACATTAAAGACAAGCGACATGAAAGACCTTTTATAACATTATCAATCGACATTAAAGCCTTTAATGTAGGTTTTAAATAGACATTAAAGCCTAGAACTCTTGTAGTGAGAAGAAAAATTTGCTCCTTGACGCCTATAAATACTCAACGAGATTTTCATGCACCAGCAACTAAGACATTAGAGAAAAACTTTGCCCAAATTCTTACTTAAAAAACACTTCATTTTCGAGCCTTTGTGAAATCTTAAGTGAAAGCTTAGGATTCCTCTTTGGAAGTAAAAAGGGAACCTCACCTTCAACATACTCTTGTGAAGTAGTCGTCCACAAAGTCGGAGGGAGCAAGGAATTGCATATTACAACTTGACTTTCTATCTCTATCTCTTTTCTTTTGCAATTGTTATTTGTATTGTGTAACCGCTGAAAGACTTATCTTTCTCAATATGAATGCATTTTCAACTTATCTCTTATCCGTCTCTCAACTTTTACCACGAGCATCTAATTTCTTTATGGACTGCAGCTAATATGAACTAAGGCTTAATCATGCGTTCAACTTGTTTTATGTATGCTTTATAAACTATTTGAATAAGTCAAAAGATTATTCTAAGTAGATTAAATCTAGGTTTGAAAAGACCAAGGATTTAGACCTCATAAAACAAGAAGAGAACATCTTTAAAAATAAAGAAACATCTTTTGCATCAAGTACTCATCCCATGCATCTTAGAGATAGGATATTGTGACTAAATACACTGAAAAGTGTAGGTTGTAATTTTTGAGTAGTTTGCTTGAACGCATGATTTATGCTTTTACTTTGGAGTGTTAGTGAATATTTTTCTCAACTCTACCTTCACTCATTTGAATCATGTATTTCTCGCATAGAAAATTTCACTCTCAATTGTGATTTCGATCGCATTCATCACTCTTTATTTTAGCAATAGAATAGGATCAAAATCGTCCCATATTTAGTAAACAACTCGTATCAAGATTGAAACAATATTTGTCATCACACATATAAAATGCAATCCCCGAGTTCGACCCCAAACTCACTAGGACTGTAGTTACACTTATACTTGGGTTTAACTAGGTAAAACAATGCGTTAATAAAATATCACATAACACTTACTCCATCGGACATTTAAAACACATCAATTTTACTTGCCGGTTTAACAGAAACGAGACTTCATAAGTTCAGGGACTTGAGAGCAATAATAAAAAACATGTATTTTTTTTTCTTCAAGGATACCACAATTTTTATTAAGAGATGAAAATAAACTAATGCATAGTTCTTGGAATCTGAAACTTTTAAATTTTATCGTAGGTGATAGGACCCAAACAATATAACAACAACCTACTATGATCTCCTCCAAAACAATCAACCAAATAATTGTTCTCCAAAACACCACAAATAAATTATCAAATAATTGCAAAGCAATGAACCAAACAATGGATAGCAATAAACCAGAAAATTTTAGAAGACTAAAAGCAAAGAGCATACACGAATTATACCACTACCAACCAAATATTATTAAACACACAAACCTCTTCGATATGAAGAGTAAAAACTACGGGACTTGTAAGGAGTCCACCATTGTCAACTTCTTTTATTATGAAAAAATTGAGGGAAATAGAAGTTAAATCATTCATATAAAGATTCACTACTGATGCGTTGTTAATGTGAATTTGATGAAATTATGGTGTATAATGCGATGGTAGTGTATGCATTTTACATGCAGGTTTTCCTAGAAAAATCCAAGTATAAATTCTACTAAGTTTCCTTGTAAGCCAGGGTCGAACACAGGGACTATGGAGATAGTATGTGACGGTGATTTCTGATAACTTTGTGATGACAAATAAAACAATGTGTTGGTTGGTATGTTTGTTTAAGGTATAAGTTCTATGCAGCGGAATTGAGAAAAGAGTTACTAACAACGAAAGTGACAATGAGTATGCGAGAGAATGGGTTGAGAAAGGGTTTAGCTAACACTTCCTAAGTTGCGTTCACGTTATGCGATCATGCTACACACATACAACAACAAGTCATCTCTCAATGCAAATGCTATAGCTCCTAGTTTTAGGACGCATGCGATGTATACGATCATGTCTATAGGACTTATGTCTAAGCCTCTACTCTTGTCTATGCGATGATGAGTGACACACACATACATAAGGTGACCGCATACTACCATATTTCTAGGGTGCATGCGATGCATGTTAGCAAATAGAACAGATTTGTAAGTCTCTATCTCTTGCTTATGCAGATCTAATCTTGCTTTCTCAAGTCTAGATTCTAACCTAGCTGTCTCAAGTCTCGGTTCTTTCTTTAGACTCTCTCTCGAGTAGCTCTAAAGGGGTGATAGATGCATTCATAAGACAAGATGATTGCATAAAATGAAGATCTTAGGTCATGCTAGCTAAGTACTTCTCAACCCATTCAGAAGTTTAGTTACTCATGCGTAATGTAAAGAGAGTGAACAGATGTAGAGATGCAAGTTCCATTCTATAAATGAAATCAAAATACAGAATAACAATGGGAAATAAAGATCGGGAGCCTGGGAGCAATTTCTTACTTCCCAAGGCTTTTACACTGCGTTTTTCTACTCTCCCCAAAAGAATATTCTTGCTTTCGCAAGAGTCAGCCCTCTCTCCGTTCTCAACGCTTCCCGGCACTCTCTCGAGCTGACCAGGAATGATCTTTCAACATCTTCTCTCTTCGCTCGCCTCCGTCTTCTAAGTGTAAGAAAACTATGAACAAAGGCTAACTATCTTTTGTATTGTGAACTCTCTATATGGCTCAACTTGAATATGGAACTGAACACCTTTAACAAAGGTGGCCTTTGGTATTTATAAAGCTTCAGGGTGAAGAGCTTTTTCTCTCAAATGATTGCATTGATGGGATGTCATTAATTCTTTGCCTGATGCGCCGATTAATTATCACCGAAAAGTTGAGTGTACTTGCTACAATGTGTTGTTAACGGCTTGTCAACTAAATTCGGATTCGACCGTCATTAGCTTTCTGTCCCATTGTGATTTATTAAACTTCCACCTTGATGCACCGACTTTATACGGCCACCTTCTTGAGCAAATCTTCGTGAACGCATATGATCGTATAGCCTTTTGGTCTCAATCTCTTAATGCGTTCGGACGCTGAATTCCTTGGATCGCAATTCTGTCTTGTGCTAACGCATTTTTATGCACAAACTACGTAAATTAGCTGCTTTAATACGATGGACGCATGATCGCAATGTTCTAATCTTAATGCTTTTGGACACGATTTTATATATTTTTACCGTCGTAATCCTACATTGTTTTATATCTTTGCGCTGTAATAACGTGCATTTCTGCCCGTTATCACACCCCCAAATTTAAAACAATGCTTGTCCTCAAGCACAAACTAAAGATTTTCTCTAGACCGCCTTTTTCTTTCCTAGATTTCTCGAGGTTGCCTTATTGAAATCCTATGTACCAAAATCTCCTTAATTCCTATCCAGGTCTCTTCTTAAAATATTTCTAAAATTTAGGGACTGCAAGTTTAACCTTCAAAAAGACTTTATTTGTTTGCCGGGCATCGCATTATTTATTAAAAAAAAAAAAACTTTTTCAACTGGGGTGTTTTCAAATAATTTTTATCCTTACGTAGTTTAGATTACCTGAAGAATTCTAACTAAAGAAGAAGTGGGCAGTCTCTGCACAATTATGCAATTCAAATTCATCAGGGACGCAATTTTTGTGAAGTATCCTTTGAAACCTTCAATTCATGAACTTAATTCTACCTCTCTATATCCTTTTACTCCTTTGCATTTAAAAAAAAAAATGGCGCCAAATTTTTTTTTTTTTTGTTAACTCTGTCTTTTATTTGACCCTCTCAATGTATTTTGCAACGATCGTGGTGAACGATTGCGAGGGAGCTACACGATAACTGAAAGACGCAATTAGCCACCGCAATCAAAGAAATTGGTTCACTGCAAAGAAGGATGCGATCACAAATAATGCAGGCGACAAAGCAAATTTGGGGGTTGTATCTTTCCTTGACTTTGTTTATTCCAAATTTTGCACTATCGCATCTCATTTTAACTTTGATAATTTTATCATCGCATCCTCTTTAGTTGGTGCAATCATTACACATTGATTAATTTCGTAAGTCACTGCATTGTTTTTCTTTGTCAATTATGATTTCAATGATGAAACGCATGCCTCTATTTTTCATCACATGCACTAGAGTCAACTTAATTTTAGGACAGTCAATCATGAAATATTTCTAGAAGTTAGTGGTGAGCATCGCATGAATTCTTTTAATCTTTCAGGAAATTGCTGCGTTTAAATTTGGGGGTGCAGTATTCATTTTCAACCTTGCTATTTTAGGCATTTCTCAAAAAAAAAATCATAACGTTGCGACCGGATCCTACTCGTAGTTGAATGTTCGCATGACACCCGTGGGGGCAAGCCAAAACGAAGGTAGGAATCGTGATCAATGCATAAATAAAATGATCGCAACTCCGCTGCCAAATGGGCATGAGTTTAGACTGAGAAAGAGCGCCTTGCTCGTAGTTGGATGCTCGTATGACACATGTGGGGGCAAGCCAAAATGAAGGCGAGGCACTTGGATCAATGCAAGGTCAAAGAAAACCTCGCGATGCAAGTCTTCTCCGTGATATATTTTTGACAATTTTCCCATTGACTTTGAATGCATTGGTCCCATCTTCATTGGATAACTCAACCGCTCCATGCAGGAATACCTCTTTGATTATGAAAGGACCAGACCATCGTGACTTTAATTTACCGGGAAAGACTCATAGCCGCGAATTGAATAGTAAGACCTTTTGTCCGACTTGGAGATTCTTCTCGCATAGTTGCTTGTCATGCCAATGCTTTTCACGCTCCTTGTAGATTTTTTATTCTCATATGTGTAAGTTCTCCATTCCTCAAGCTCGACCAACTGAAGTTTCCTTGCTTCCCCTGCGACCTTTAAATCAAAATTGAGCTTTTTCACTGCCCACATTACTTTATGATCCAGCTGAAGCAGTAAATGACATGCCTTTCCAAACACCAGTGTATACGAGGACATGCCTATAGGTGTCTTATAGGCGGTCCTGTATGCCCACAAGGCATCGTCCAGCTTTATTGCCCAATCTTTTCGTAAAGCTTTTACCACCTTCTTTAATATCAGCTTAATTTCCCTGTTGGACACTTCAGCTTGACCATTTTTTTGGGAATGGTATGTTGTGGCCACCTTATGAAGGATATTATATTTGAGCAGTAATTTGTTGATGATGTGGTTAATAAAGTGAGAGCCTTCATCACTTATTATGGCACGTGGGGTGCCAAAACGAGTGAAAATATTCTTCCTAAAAAACTTGGAGACTACCGCCGCATCGCTTGTGATGCACGATACTTAATGTGCTCGGACGCTGAATTCCTTGGATCGCAATTCTGTCTTGCGCCAACGCATTTTTTTGCACAAAATACGTAAATTAGCTGCTTTAATGCGATGGACGCATGCGATCGCAATGTTCTAATCTTAATGCTTTTGGACACGATTTTATATATTTTTACCATCGTAATCCTACATTGTTTTATATCTTTGCACTATAATAACGTGCATTTTTGCCCATTATCGACTACCCACCAATACTATCATATATAAAAGATCAACACTTGAGAGATAATAAAAATGAAAATCACCCAGTTTTATAGGTTCTATTTGGTAGTGATTATGGACAAACCAAAGTTCAAGGATCCAACCGTTCAAAATGAGACCCTATGTGTCCCGAACAGGTCAACCAAATTATAGGACGATCCAATGGTTTAAACTCCGGCAATCGACAATTTTGTGAAAGTTGTCGTTGAAAAGTTGAACTATTGTCTTTCTCTTCGATTTTCTACCTCTTTTTCACTCTTTTTTCCCCTTAGCTCATCCCCATATCACATAAAAGAAAACCTAGGGCTTTCAAGATTAGGCAACCTAAAAAATTAGCCCTAATTGGGCTCACAAAACATAAGTTTAAAATAAAGTTTTGCTTATGCAATAAATGGGCTCGACACCCACAACAATATCCCCCTCTAGCTCAACATGGGGAAGACTCAATCACATTCATGATAACTTGAACCTCATCCCAGTAAGCTTACTACAAAGCTCAATCTTGCTTCGGAGAACTTCCTTAGTTAACATATATTCACTATTCTTGTCGGTGTGGACTTTTTTCAAATTCAATATTTTTTCTTCAATTACATCTCGTAGCCAATGATATCTAATGTCAATGTGTTTGTATGAGCATGATACATTGGATTTTTGCTCAAATCCATAGCACTCTGACTATCACAAAATATAACATACTCACCTTGCTTTAAACCCAACTCTTGAAGGAACTTTTTAAGCCATAACATCTTCTTGCTTGTTTCCAATGCTGCAGTATACTCTGCTTCAGTTGTGGACAATGCTAGGCATTTTTGTGCTTGGATTTCCATGAGATGACTCCCCCTGAAAATATAAACACATATCTTGAGATAGACTTTATGTTATCAAGATCACCTACCATGTCTGAATAAATATAGCCTTCAAGCATAGGTTTGCCACCTCCATAACACAAACTCAATTTGGAGGTGTATCTGAAGATCCACTTCACTACTTCCCAGTGAGTCTTACCTGGATTGGATAGAAAACAACTCACTCGACTGACTGTTTATGTAATATCAGGTCCAGTACACAGCATAGCATACATGAAAAAACCAACATCAGAAGAGTAAGGAATGGATGACATAACTTCTTTCTCTTTCTCTATTGTAGGGCAAACTCTCTTACTTAGCTTAAAGTGAGTTTCTAGCAGTGTACTAACAGGCTTAGCATGCTTTATATTGAACCTTTCCAACACAAAGTTCAATATACTTCTCCTTGGATAATCACAATTTCCTAGCTTCCTATCACGAGCAATCTCCATACCTAAGATTTGCTTTGCAGGACCCAAATCTTTCATGTCAAATGACTTGGACAAGTATTTCTTCAAATTTTGAATTATATCTATCTCTTGTCCAACTATCAACATATAATCTACATATAAAAGAAGAATGATGAAGTTGCCTGCAAGGAACTTTCTAAAAGGCACACAAGATTCAGTTATAGTTTGTTTATAACCATTGCTTATCATAAACGAATTAAATTTCTTATACCACTGCCTTAGTGCCTGCCTAAGCCCATAAAGAGTCTTTGTAACATCCCAAAATTTTATTTGTAATGTAATTTTAGTATTTTGAAATATTCGAGATTATTTTTTAATTTTGAAAATTTAATTAGATTATTGAGGTTTAATTATTGAGAAAAGGAGGTTTAAAATTAATTGGTTAATCATAGGAAAATTGTGGAAATTGGACTTTTTATGCCACCCAATTTTTTAATTTGAAATTAATATCGAGAATTAATTCCATTATGGAAAGGGATTGGTTAAAATCTTTTGAATGGAAGTTTCAAAAGGGAAAGAAGGAATAAAAACAAAATTTGAAGGGAAAGAATAAAATAATACAAAAGGAGATATGATGAATAAAATAAAGTATTTTATTTTACTTTATTTTATTTTATATTAGAATATTTTTATCATTTAGATAAATTTCCTTTTATCCCTCACCCCTCAAGTTTCCCAAGCAGCACCCTCCCACCTTCCCCCCCCCTCTCTTCCCCCTCTGATTTTCTTTTCTTCAGCGCGTCACCCTAGACCCACCCCACCTCTTCGATCTTCGACCTAGTGCACCACCGCCTCGCCGACCAGCCCCTTCGTCGTCACGGTCTCGCCTCAACCCCAGCTGTGCTACCAACCGGTCTTCTCCATGCACCAGATCCGCCTGCCCAGCGCTGCTCGAGAGTTTTGCCCGCGCTCGTGTTGCCCAGCAAACTTCCCCCAGCTGCGTGCCGCTCGCCGGCTAGCTCCAATCGTTCGCCGTCACTCGTTTGTTCGGCCAGTTGCGTCTGTCCAGCGCCGCGCAACACCGCCATAGTGGTTGTCCTCAGATTTGTTTTAGTAAAGTTTTAGAGAAGCTTGGAAGTCAAAAGGGCGTCGTCAAGAAAAGTTGGAAGTGGTTTCATCTTTGGGTAAGCTTATGGGCATTTAAATTTTGGTAATCTTTGCGGGTTGTGTTGGTTTGGTTATTTTTTATTTGGATCTAAGGATTTAGAGTTAGTTATTTGGGCTGAAATTAAATGGTTGTATTCCTATGTTAGGATCACTATCTTCAGTTGTTGTATTATTTTGTTTGCCTTATTAGTTGTGAATCTTGACATAGAGGTAAGTAATGAAACTACTATAACGACCTCATGCTAGGCAATATTAACCATATTATATTGAGGTGTTTTTTTTATTAGATTGATTGCTACGTATGATTTCCCTGAGTGAGTTGCACGAATTAGATACGCATGAAAGAGGATTGAATGCTACCATGATTTGTGTGCATTTTATTCTTGGAGATTCTATTGAATCTAAGGATGATGAGATGTATATATATGTTATGGAACTATGATGATGAGGTAGTGGGTATACTTAACTACAGTAGGATGAAGTTCAGTTATTCATGTATGTATGTGTCCCATGAGGACTAGGGGAGTGCTTATGTCCCACCAGAGGTAGGCATCTAGAGGACATAGATGCCTAGCTTGACCTCAGTAGTGGGGTTATTTACTAAGTATTTTATACTCATCCTTTCTCATGTTGATGTTTCAGGTAAGAGCAGGGATGCGTTGACGAATGACAACTGGAATCCACGATCGAGCCACTGGGACCAGTGCCAGCAATGCTCTCCTTATTTTTGGCTACTTCTTCAAAGAGATATTTTCTAAGTTTAAATCTGGTAAGCCTCTACTCAAAAACCTTTTTACTCATTTCTGGCAACTTTGCATTTAACTTTTTACAATGCGTTCATTTAAAACAATTCAAAGTTTTGTGATACATTATTAGATTGAGGCGTTGAACCTGGTTACGCTCTTCGTTTTGGCTTGCCCCCATGGATGTCATGCGGACATCCAAATTCGGTTGCATGCCATATTCAACTCAACTCTTGCCTTAGTTTGGGCTTGCACCAGATAGAGGAGTTGTTTTTATGCGTTGATCTTGGCCATTTACTTTCGTTTTGGCTTACTTGCTCGGGTGTCATGCGAAGTATTCGACTATGGGTAAGTGCCTTCCACAACTTTAACTCTTATCAGCTTGGGTCTCCCTTTTGCGCTGACAGTGGAGTTTTTTTTTTTTTTTTTTTTTTTTTTTTTTTTTTTTTTTTTTTAGTATCGCAATGTGATGGATGCATTTGCCCAAACCACTGCCACCCCCAAACTTAGAAAGTGGAAGTGTTCTTGCCGAAAAGCTAAAAACAAACTTGTTCAGGAACGCGGTAACAGATGTTTGAGTAGAGGTTAACACATGATAAAACATACACTGTCAAATCTTGAAGGAGCTATTAAAGTGAGGTGAGCCTTGCGATGTTTAGGTAGTAGATGGAGTGAATGATAAGTATTGCCATGGGTGCTAATCTTTCAATGCAAAGGTAGGAAAGCGAACGAAAGAGAATTTCATAAGGATAATGCATAAAAGATAACAAGAAAAGAACCTATGAGTAGAATAATAGTTGCGACCATACTTTAGAATTCATGTGGACATAGCCATGCGTTGAATGATGGAGAGGATTCTTCCGTTGAAACCACGCTTCGAGGGGAATTATTATCGCACCCACATCCAAGAAAGTAGCCGCAAATTCAAAATGACAATAATTAAATAAATAAACTAAACTAGGAAAGCAAAGTAAAGATAGATTAGAAGACGTCCTTGGAGAAATTGGAGTGAAACCACCGCAAGGCATCTTCCATGCAGGAGATTGATCTCAACTACTTAGGTCAAGAGACTCGTGCTGACCATTGGAGCTTCCAACAATTGTTGGTCACATGTTGGTTAACACGCTCTTAAGACTGTTTCCATCTCATACGACAGATAGACTTTCTATCTCTGGGTCAATATTGATTTTCGGCGCATTGCCTTCACTCAAATATTGTTTGCAACTTGTCGCACAAGCTATAATACGCCCAAGATTAAAAGGGTGCCTGTGAAAACACAAAACTTAACAACTATTAGCTACCAAGTCCCCGGCAACGGCGCCAAAAACTTGATGCGTAGAAAATGGGGAGCGAATATACATGCATCTTATGATATGCGTTGATCTCCATGCATCGATGGTCATGCATTGGACTAAGAAATATGCAATATGCGTTTAAGAATATATGTGATGACCATGCGTTCCTGCCACAAGTTTTCTTGCTTTTTCGCCAAGTATAACGAGAACGCAAGTTTCTCGGGATGATCCGAGGTCGAACTCAGGGATTTGTAACTAAATGTTGTGAAGCAATGCGTTTGAGGTGATGAATAAAAGAAAAAAAGAAGTTAAAAGACTATGTACTACTCTACTCCTAACTAAACAGATTGAGCAATGAAAGTATGACTATGAAAATTGGTAGAGATGTGGCAACTGGTAACGCGTAATAAGATGCATGGAAAAATAAACAGAATGGAGGGGATAAATTCACCACATCATTGAGCTTGGTTACAAGGGTAATCCCAGCTCACCACACTAATGCGTCGCACACCTCTCGGTGGTCAGCCACATGCTTATATCTCTATAATGCATGGTTGTGTTGAGCATAAGAATATTCCTATCTCTAGGAACACTGTTTACTTTGCTTAGTGAGTTCCATTATTTACCCTCTTGGGCAGTTAGTCACGGCTAATCAGCTCATAGATAAGCATTGCGATAATTCATAGACAAGCATTGCTACAGCCTCACACTAAGCAACGAGGATTAACTCACTATACTAGCGCAATGCACACCTCTTGGTGGTTTGCTACATGCTTCATATCTCTATGTCGCTTGATTGAGTATGCGATAACGCTTGTAATCTTTACTTACTTCGTTGCAATGAAAGTAAGGGATGATAAAGAAGAAGATAATGAAGATGGTGTCGAAGGAAATAAAGAAATGCATTGATCACAAAATGTATTAATGTCTTAAGCCAAAATGTAATACAATACAGAGATAAGAAGAGAGGTAGAGGGCTAGATGTAGGCAATCTCTTGCTTCCATCAGATGTATGTCAAGGCTGCCGGTGGTGCCATGGATGGGTGGTGGAGTAGTCTCTCTCAAGCTCTATCTTCGACAAAGCTTCGGTCGTCCCTCGGAATGGGTTGAAGGAATGAAGAACTCTCAAAGAATGTCTTGCTCATGCTCTCATCTGTGATCATAAGGATCTGCCTTAAGGCAGAAGCTCGGATGCCTTGAATTTGAGCTTTGAAGCTTTATTTATAGAGCTCAAGCATCGACAACATTGGTGGTCTCACTCTGAATCACTGCCACTTTCGGCGCGGTAGGTGAAATGTTAACATCATCTTATCCTTTTGATACTCCCAAGATATTCATGCTTGTTTTTTCGAAGTACCAACGCATTCCACCCATTTTGCGATCACCTTTCTATCATGGTTATTATCCTGTAGCCGCAACATCCATGCGATCAACCTTGCGATGGTCTAACATGCGATCAACTTTGCGATGGTCTGACATCAATGCATGCGATCAACTTTGCGATGGTCTGGCTTTAGCGCATGCGATTGATTCCTGCGATAGCTACAAAAGTAGACATTTTGACACCGTATAACACATGATATAGGATTAGCAAGGATTTTTAGTTCTAATCTTCACAAGCTCATTTTTCACATAAATTCTTAGTATTATCAACGCATATTCTGCTTGTTAGCCCTCATAATTCTAAGTACAAGGCTACAATAGCTTGCATTTCTACCAGCTATCAACCAGTTTTAATGCTTCCGCTCATATTTTAAGAATTCTTTTATGTTTTTAACTGTCATCTTGTTATTTGGAAAATTACTGTTAAGGTTTGTTTTCAGACCTATTTATTGTTATATATGATTTATGGGTACCCTATCATTTGATTTTAATATTTGAATTTAATGGAGGTTGTTTTAAATTTCCTTATTTATTTCATTATCAAAGGGTGTCATTTTAAGTTTCATGCATGCATGTGTTTAGTAATGACCTAGCTTGAGTCCTAGGGAGTCGGGTAATTATAGTTGGTATCAGAGCCCATGTTTTAGATTCTGAAGCCTAACTTACAATGTAAGTCTAGATAGTCCATGTGGCCTAGTAACGGATTCCTTGTCATCACCAGGTAAATCCTAATGTATCGTTTTAGTAAACATGTTTGTTTTGTTGAAAGGGTTTTAGAGAAAAAGAGTTGATTCGTGAGTTCATGACAGGACATGGCACCTAAGCTCATACCAAGAAAGGCAGTTAGAGGAGGGGTTTGGAAACCTCAAGTGCAACATCCACAAGTTCAGGATCCTCCCCCTTCAGGGGTGTAGAAAGAGGGAGCCGATGGAAGTCAGACCATCTCGACAGCTTCAAATCCACCTATGGCTCAAGTCGATGAAAAAGAAATGGAGGCGAGAATTAGGGAAGTTGTTGCATCCTCCCTGATGGAAACACTACAGGATTTGATCCGTAATATGATGGCAGGACAGACTGTCTAGAACCAGAATCAGAAGAAGCAAGTACCACCAGTTCAGTTGCAATAGACCTAGACGTCGAGTCAAAACATGTAGGGTGTTGGGATTGGTGTCCTAATTCTCCCAAAGTCTCGTAGTTTGTAAACATTTTATATATTGTTATTAATAAAATAAAAGTTATTTTATTTGTATTTACTCATATCCAATAAACAAAGATCCGTGGTTATTTTATATAAACTTAAGTATGTATATGAGATATACAAGTGAATCATCCCTTAAGTAATAACCTAAAAGGTCTGTAATATAAGGATAAAGGATGGATACCTTATCCTGGTGACACTACGGATATGACTCATTTAATAGAGATTCACAAGTGTTGTAAACTACTACAGATGGTCTGATTCTCATTCATGTGGAGACATGCAAGCGTAGGTGTTCTATACTAAGAGTTTGTATAAGACCGAACCACAAGATGATTAGTCTCTTTATATAACGCCGTTGATAATTGAGACTTACATATCACTAAAACGACCATAGGTGACATGACCTTAATTCTGAGTGTTTTGGGAACTTCTGCCTACAAGGGTGGTCTTTTGATTAGTTGGGTGAGAATGGGCAGATTGCCAACTCAACAAGCCTACCTTTTTCGGAATTTGTTTGATTGGGGAGCTGGGAACTCAGTTACATAAGAAGGAAATCACTCCTTCCACGAAGTAGGGGTAAGTAGATAGATTTCTCCCTTAAGGGATGATTCCGGGTCTTGAACTTAGTGGCCACACCCTCTCTTTGGAAGAGAGAACCTAGTCATAATAGGACTATGACTTATTGTTCATTAGAGGAATCAGTGGTACTTAAGGAGTTAGATGTAAATACAGGGGCAAAATGGTAAACTGTCCTAGCTGTACTTACGATTAATCTATGAAGGGTTATCGTACTTTTGATGGACACAGAAATATATTTGTAGTGAGAAGAGTTCAGCTGTCAATCTTTAGTAGAGTGTTCGACAGTTAACGGAAGGTGGATCTCGTGACTAAAGAGTTTAGTCAGCTATGCACGTACCGTTGGAGCTTCAAGCTACAGGTCCATAAGGTCCCCTTGGTAGCTCAATGGATTCAAGTTGAGAATCAGATTTTGGGGTTCATATGAAATGTTCAAATTGACAAGAGGAAATTCAATTATATATGACATAATTGGTGTGATGTATGAGATACATCAAGTGGAGGAATTAATGTAAATATGATTTACATTAAGTACCATAAAATAAAAAAAGAACTATGGTTTGTATGTTTTATGAGATGAAATATTAAAACTATAGGTTATAAAAATAATATGGTAAGTTCGTTATCATATTTATTTATAATATATTAATTATATGATAATTAATTTCTTTTTCTCTAATAACCGATTGAGTGGGAGGTTATTGGAAATTTATGGTAACCGTGAGATAAAAGGAAAATTGTTTTCCTCAATTTAGTAGTTGCCTCATTCGGAAAGTACTCATGGAGACGAGCTATCAAGTGAAAGAGTTTCACTAAGCGATAGCATTGAGAGACAACACGATCAACTAAGCGATCACTTAGAGTTGATTATACGATAGTCATTCAGCTGATCGTTGCTACACGATCAAGTGGCTAAGTCTATGCGATTGGCTGCCGTTTACTAAACGATCGAGCACATCGTCTATGCGATAGACAGTGTATTATCTCCCACTTGCTCGATCATCTACACAATCGTAGACGTTCAGTCTCTTCCTCAAGCCAAGATTAGACAAGCCCACAACTCCTGGATTCTCACACCGAGAATACCAAGGTAACCATTGTGATGGTGTCCTTACTCAATTCGTGGATCGAGTCACGATTGGTTTCGTGGAGGCCATTCGTTGTGTTCGTGTTCGTTGGCTGTACCAGTCGTTGCATTCGAGTGCTGTTCTTGGACGCTTGTCGACTGATCGAGGGATTTGTGAAAAATTGTTCTTCAAAGGTATGCATCCTCTATCCCTTGTATCATCGTATAGCATGCTGTAATTTTTGTTTGTGCATGGCCTGATAGTTTCCGTTTTAGACTGTAATTGTTAGTGTTCAATTTGAATGGATTTTGGAATGATCCCTTCCACTGCTCATGGAAATCTCATGTTTGATTTCCTTTAATTGGTATTAGATTTTGGTAATCTTTGTGGGTTGTGTCGGTTTGGATATTTTGCATATGGATCTAAGGATTTACAATTAGTATCATAACTCCCTCCCAAATTTTATCTCTTACCTAAAAGGAGGCGTGAAGACAATAGATATCACTCTTTCATCTATTGCCCATTCTTACTAGTATCCTTAAAAATAGTTAATTTCGCAGTGGAAAACTTAATGAAATAAACGAAATTGAAACTTTGTTTAGGAAAACAGTTTACAAGTTTTAAGCTATGTTTTACAACAGTAGCCCCATTCCGACTACAAACTTTATTCTAGTAATTATTTTATCTTGTGGTAGACCTCGACCACTTCCTGCAACCTGGACTCTTTTGCTACCTGCAGGGAAAAAATGAAAATAAAACATGAGCTTTTAAAGTCCAGTGAGTGGAATCATAATTCTAGGTCTATTTCAACTTATAACACCATAACATGAGGTTACTACGCAAACCTCCATCTTGAATGAAGTTTTTCACAAACCTACTTACACACACGGTAGATAGTTAACATTTCACATTTATATCATTCATAAACTTATGTGCACATAATTCTCCCTCCCATGGGCTCAGAAGCTAGGCCCATTGACCCTCTGACCATCCCATGCAAGGTTCCTCCCACAGGCTCAGGAACTAAACTTCTCGGTCCCTTGATCATCTTGTGAGATTCCATTTTGGGCTCAGAAGCTAGTTTCGTTGACCCCCTAACTATCCCAATCCCATGCTCTCCTCATGGTAACAAGCATTCACTCATAACAATAGCATATTTAATTTAGAATATGCTAAAAGACTAAAATAAGAAACCACTCATAGTGATATGTTGGGATTGCTCTTCCTTCCTAGTTCACCCGGTTTCCCTTGACCTTCTGTTGAATCCTATTTCAAATTCAACTTAAAGCTTAGATTACTCATCATTACAAACCATATCTCAAGACATTTCCTTCTACAAAAATGTTTAGGAATGTCTTAACTAGCTTACCTTAAAGTTTGGTTCTGAGATTCCCTTTCGAGGGTTCAGAGTCTCAAGTTTTCTCTACTTGGCTCGACTGTCTCCTTACTGGTGAACACCTCTCAGTTTTCCTTCAATTTGACAGCCTTAAACTTAGAATTTCCTCATAGCAGCCCTCATACCGAAACAACATTTAATAACTTTTGATTCAAGAATCATTTGATTTGCACGAGTAGTTTGGAATAATTTCTCATTTGAACTTGACACTATCGTCTGTCCGTACAGTTTGTACCACCCAACGTTTCTGCTTTGATCACTACTCAGATCAGTGTGCTCTTCCTCCATCCAACGTATAGATTCCTCTTAATTATTACTCTCAACTACCTCTCTTAGATGATCTCTCAGAATGGAAATGCTTTTTGTGAATTGAAGTGAAGCCCCTTGCCCTATTTATAAGTGTTCATCCTTCACCTTGTCTAGACACCTCTAGCTTGCAGCATGCCCAGGCGTTCCCTTTTCAGGCTGCCAATGCCCAACCTTACCACAACCAGCTTGAAGTGTCTGCCTCTTCTTTTTCCAGCTCTACCTAACTGATTTGCATGCCTTCTCCTTCGCCAGCTCAAATCGCATGGTCTTTAGACATCCCTTTTGATCGCCATATGTCTGGTTAGTTCTTCTCAGCCCACAACTCTCAGATATCATTGGCTCATAGTAGATCGTATAGTTCTAGTGTTACTGCATGACTTATGTCTAGTAATTACCCAACGATCTCATTGTTACTCATCATGTAATGCCTACTCAAATAGCATTTACACCCCATCACATAGCGTCATCGCCTAGTGATCTCTCGCTGTTGCTGATCACTTAACGATCTTGCTGTTGCTCATCGTATAGCTCTTATGCTTTCTGTATAGCTTCATCGTGTCGCGCTGATGTCTATCGTTTAACACATCATGCCCATTGTCTAGTGCGTCCGCTTATCATGTAGTGTCATCGTCTAGTGTCTGCATCTATCGCGCAACGCCCATCGTCTAGCGCTTCGCCTATTCTATGGCTCTCGCGCCTAACATATCGTCTAGTGTCTACACTTATCATTTAGCACCACACATAGCTACACGATCGTGTAGCTCATTGCTTAGTGCCACCTATAGCTACACGATTGTTCGCGCGCACAACACTTCGACTTGACTCTGTCGCATGCATGCAATCCTCTAACATTTGGTTGGTGCATGCCTTGCCCAACGCCTGGCTTATCTTCACTTCGGCCACACTTGGCTTTCAGGGCTTAATAACTTCTACAACCTTAGCCTCATTAGATGCCTCATGCGTTAATGTTTCTTAACACTAAACACATGGTTTTCTTTTGTCTTTACACTTAGTCAAATTCCACTAATTATGGCTCAACTCAAAGTTACTCAACAGACTTATTCAAACACTTAGAATTTTTTCCTTTTTTTTAACATAGGATTTAACTTACACTTAGCTAATTCCCTTAATTATTAGCTCAAGTAAGGAAATTGAAATCCGAGTTTACAATTACTTCCCCCTTAAGAAAATTTCGTCTCCGAAATTTGATTATTGTTGTAAACATTGCTTTATTACTGATTTTAGAATATTTACAGGCTACATTTTTATTCAAGTAAAGCTTATTTACAAGAACCCTTTTTCCACTGGTACTCTAATACCAAAAGTCCTTCCATGCTTGATTCCGTCCTGAACCACTGGCAGAACTATTTGTTGGGTAGTCTTTACAGTGATGCCCTGGTTGCTCACACTTTAGGCACAACCCTTCTCTTCCCTCTTGATCATTTTGATGACTTCATGACATCTACAGCAGGAAAAATCCTTACTAGGGTCGAGTGCTGTTTCCTTATGGCTAAGGAAATGAAAGAACTTTGGGCATGGCTTCTCTTTATGCCCTGTTCGTTTGCATACATAACATCTATCCGTTCCCTTCAAGCATTCTCTTGGATGGCATTTCTCACATCTCTCACAGAGAGGATTTCTTTTTTGGCTTGATCCCATCTAGCTAGAAATTATTTCAACGAACAAACACAGATTATCACAATATACTTTATTTATCATAATGTAAATAAAACATATTTACAAGAAAGTAATTTTAATTAAGCATCTATAAACAGAAATAGTATGCATTTCTCTATGTCTTTGGGGCTTTTCCTTTTCCTTTGTCCTCTTTTCTCATCTGAGGGCAGTTCCGTTTGTAATGACCAGATTCTCCGTAATTGTAGCACATATTCGCTCCTCCATAGTATCGTCTAAAGTGATACCTCCTACGGTTCGAACACCATGGCCTTTGGGTGACACTCGCTATGGATTCTTTGGGAATTTTTACCTCTTCCTGTATAGGTTCCATCTTTGTATTTTGCTTCCCAAAGTTGGTCTTAATTATTTTTTTTATTTAAAACCCCTAAGGAAAATTTTTGACCTCTCTCTCTCCATTCCTTAGGTTTTGTTTCTGTTGGCCCGTTTAGTCTAGCTTCCACCCGTAATGTCGTTTCCACTAACTTTGGAAATTCTCATCTATTAACACTAGTGGTTATAGGTGTTCGTATCTCGGCTCGCAACCCCCTTTCGAATCTTCTACATCTTTCATCTTCGTCCCAAATTATGCTAGTGGCATATTTGCAAAGCTCTGTATACTTCTGCTCATACTCGGCTACCGTTAATGAGCCTTGCATGAGATCCAGAAATTCATTTCGCTTTGCATTACGAAATGTTTGGGGATAAAATTGTTCATGGAAGGCTTTATCAAATTCCTCCAAAGTAATTTCTTCCCTTATTCTTCTTCTACTCTCAAACACCCGCCACCAGTCCTCAACTCTTTTTTGAAATAGAAAGGTAGCTAGTGTTACTTTTCTGTCTTCAGGGCATCGAATTACCCTGAAACATTTTTCTACTGTCACGAACCAAGCATCTGCATCTGCTAGGTTCGTTGTTCCTTCAAAGGTTGGGGCTCCCAGTGCCTTCAACCGTTTAATGCCGAAACACTTTTTGGGGTCTACTGACACCTTCTAGACTTTCTGCCAAATATAGAGCAAATTTCCCCAACAATTTTTCGTCACCTTCCGCTCTTGCTTGTGGATGACTTGACCCACCTTGGTCTTCCTCCGTTGCTTTTGAGGTAGCATCATGAGTCCCTACTGGTTGCTTGCGCGGTCTACCACGAGGCATGATTCCTATAATATATCACGCATTAGACATATTTATCACCATGCTTCAACCTAATTTACCCTTTCCCAAAATCTTATGCTCTGATACCAACACAACCCCCTCATGGATTTTATCTCTTACTTAAAAGAATGCGTGAAGACAATAAATATCACTCTTTCGTGACACCTATTGCCCACTCTTACTAATATCCTTTAAAACAATTAATTTCGCAGTGGAAAACTTAATGAAATAAACGAAATTGCAACTTTGTTTTGGGAAACTTTGTTTTAAAACAAACTCTCACTCAAACTCACATTTCCTCTCACGAATTTGGAATCCACAATTCGTTCTAAGGTTAGAGAATAGCAGGAAAGACTCTAATTGTGGTCCAGAATTGTTTGTGATCAGAAACAATCAACGAATTGATTCAATTTCGAGCTTCATCAAAGTAAGTTTATCGAACTCTGTTTTTTATAGCTTGAACTTACATGCTTAGTAGTTAAAATTAATGAAATTAGTGTATTTAATATCTTAATTGTTTCTGCATGCGTGTTTTTAGTTCCATCAATTGACATCAGAGCATGTTTTAAGCACTAAATTTTATATTAAGCTTGGTGGGTGTTAATTCATGTGATGAATGTTGTTGGTTGCTAAAGTTGGATATATTACGGTTTTGGTATCAAATTAAGCTTCAACTATATTGTAACTGTTGTAATTGCTGATAGTCATACAAATATGATAGCGGAAGCTAATTAGATAAAGAACACTCTAATTACAATAATTTCATGAAATAAGCATGCAAATTCATAATAAACCTAGTTAGGGTTTTAGGGTATAACCTTTGTAGAACTCCTTGATTGCTCCAAATTTTCCTTTAATTGCAGTCACAAACTTAATGAGGATTATCGTAAGAATATTCCCTGCTATCCTCCGACCTTGAAATGAGTTGCGAGACACAAAATTGATGGGATTTGAATGAAGTTTTAAGATTTGGAGAATGTTTGGAGTGAAGAATAAGAAATAACAATTATCTCCTAATATTGAAGTTGCATTAACCTCTAAAAGAAATAATAATCATCTATCTATAGATGAATTTCATGCAAATGCATGTAATAAGAAATTGACACCAAAGAAATAATGCATGTAATAAGTCCGACTCAAGCTAATTTCAACTGGTTCCAACCGGTTCGAAGTGTTTAGGAGCAATTCGAGGTGGTTTTTGAATTATTCTTGTAAAATTTAGTTGTTTGATAGCTAAGATGCCAAAATCAATTCACTATAGTGTGTTTAATTAATTATGCATTTTGAATGTATGTTTTAATGAAATTAAATTTGTGTGTGCATAAAGTATGCCATATAGATTTAAAATCTCACCATAGGTTAAACATGTAGCATGTATTGAAAGTATTATATAAGTGTTATAATGTATAGTATGCATGTGTAGCTTTTCATGAGAATTGATATAAGTTGTTATATTGATTTATGAATTGCTTGATGTATGTTACTATATTGGAAAGCCAAGATGATTGCACTCTTGAAGTCTATTGACAGCAAAACTTGGAAAGCCATTGTAACTAGTTGGTCTCCTCTAACTATGAAAAATGTTGAAGATAAAAATGTTATGAAGTTAGTGATTTAATGGACTGAAGCTGACGATTAAGCTTATCTGGAAATTCTCGTGCCTTAAGTGATATTCTTAATGGTGTGATCACAACATATTCTGTTTGATGAAGGAACTTTAAATGTCAAGCTGAACAAGATGAAGCTTGGGACATTTTGTCTATTGCTCACGAAGGAACTTCAAAGGTCAAGCTGTCAAGATTACAACTTTTAAAATCGAAGTTTGAGAATCTAAAAATGTAAGATGATGAAATGATTGTTGAATTTAATGTTCGGTTACTTGATATTGCTAATAAGTTATTTTCTTTGGAGGAGAAAATCTCAAGAGGAAAATTGGTTAGGAATGTTCCTAGGTATTTGCCTAAGAAATTTGACATGAAAGTGACGGCCATTGATGATGTCCATGACATCTCCAAGATGAAAGTGGATGAGTTATTTGGATCTCTACTCACATTTGAAATGTCAGTTGAGGGAAAATTGGAGAAAAAAAATTAAGAGTGTGGCCTTGCAATCCTTAGTTGAAGAAGAGCTTGATAATTTGAATGACGAGTATGATGAGTCTCTTGCTGACTCTATTTCTTATTGTCTAAGTTTAATCATGTGCTCAAACGATTTGAAAAGAAGTCGGGGAATCCAGGTTCTTAGAATACTAGATTAGGAAGTAATTTTTCCCCTAAACAACACAAAACTCAAAATTTTAGGAGGGATTCAAACAAGATTGAGTCCATCAATGTCCAAAATAAAGAAGAATTATTCAATTGCTGATAGTGTGAAGGTTTTTGTCCCTTCCAAGCTGAATGCCCAAAATTTCTAAGAAGGCATAATAAAAGTTGTCTTAACCTGGTCTGATGATGATTCTGATGGGAGTAGTGAATTTGAAGTTGATGTTAGGGTACTTATCAGTAACATCTACTTAGACACTTCGTCTTACAAGAATCCTGATTTTGATGTGTTTTTTGGGAGTGACAATAGTGAAATAACCCTGTTTCATCTAATCCTTCCTATCAAGCACTCTTTAACAAGTAGTGGGACGACCTGAAGATTCTTGACATTCAAAAGGAGAGGATTGAATCTCTGTTGGTTAACAATCATAGACTTATGTCTATAGTTTCTGATTTAAAACGTGAATTAAAACTCCTTAAGGCCGAGAAAGATTCTATGTGCAAGTCTATTAGAATGCTTAATTTAGGATCATAAATGTTAGACAACATCTTGGCTGAAAGAAAATCTCCCAGTGACAATGTTGGCCTAGGGTTATCAAGAGGAGCAGTCGGGAAGAACCAATCATCTCGACTCAAAGAAAAATAGAAAATTGAGTTTGTTAAAGTGCAACTTCCTGAATCTGATGGATTTTAAGAAACAGACTCAAGCAGTACAAAAGGGGGGCATAATCAGCACAACCGTCAGTTTAAAAAAGTGTGGATCTACCATTACTGTAGAAAAAAATGACACAAGAGACCTTTCTACTTTCAACTATATGGATCTCCTTATAGATCATATAACTGTAAGAGTAAGGAACAATCAAGTGGAAATAATTAGGATCTAAAGCACTCTAATTATATTAATTTTATGGATTAAGCATGCTTGTTCAAAACTAGAAAAAAACATAATTGAAGAACAAACTCTGATGTAGCTCGAAATTGAAGCAATCTTCTTGATGTTTTTTTATTACGAACACTTTGTGGACTACCGCTAGAGTCTTCTTCACTATTCTTTAGTCTTAGAACAGATTGTGGGATCCAAAATTGTAATGGATTGAAAGGAATAAAAGAAGGTCTGAGATAATTAGATTGTGTGTTTTTAGAGGAAAAACCAACTACCTCTTGAAATTCATTTAATTTTTAATTTTTAATTAAATAATTTAATTAATAATTAATAATTAAATTAATAATTAATATCAATTTCGATCATGAATCCCTATTCATGTATACAATATTTAAATTATATTTAAATATTTTCAACTCTCCATATTTTTTAATTCATAATCAAACGATGAGATGTTAAGTATATCGAATATAATTAACGTTTACTTCCTACATAGAATTTAACGTTTCAAATTTTCTCATCACGCTATTCTAAGGTTTAGTCCGATATGATCTAGCAGGGAGACCTAATGGACCTGCAAATCATGAGCTTCAACGATCCGAGATTAACCGACTGGACTCTTTAACCTAGTTAATCAACATTAGTTAACTATTGGGACATTCCACTATAGTCCAGTAGCTTCACTCTCCTCATTGTAGATATATTTCTGTCTACTTGATATAACCATGATAAATAAGTCGTTCCTTCACAGGTTGTTAATAATTACATCTAGGTCAAAATTACCATTTTACCACTATAATTACATCTTGTTCCTTTAGTCCCATTGATCCTCTAATGAAGATTTGGTTTATGGTCCAACCACCAAACCAAGTCCCTCTCGGGCCATTGAGAGGTTGAGGCCTCTTGTTCAAGATTTAAAGTCAGCACTTAAGAGAACAACTTATCTACTATCCCTGGAATCGGGTAGGAGTGAATTCCATCTTGAAGGATTATGTCCCTAGCTATCTACTGAGTGTTATCCTTGAAACGGTAGGCTTATTGAGTCGGTGGATTCGACCCACTCTCACCCATGCAGATTAAAGGATAATTCCAAATAAACAGGAGTTCATATTTAGCTCAGGATTAAGATCGAGTTACCTAGGTTATCTATTGAATAGTCAGTTTTAACAGTAAACTGTGTTATAAAGTAAAAGTGACTATTTTGCAGTCTGGTCTTATGCAAACGCATTGCATAGGACGCCTTTACTCGCATGTCTTCACATGAACGATTCAGGATCATATCATTTGTATCAAATACAAAGTGAACCAAATTCATAGTGTCCCCAAGATAAGTTACCCAACATTATACCTGAAGGAAATCGAAACTCGAGATTTCCATAAGTAGCAGAACAAGACTATTCCAAATGACAATAATGAATTAATATAACATTTACAGTCGACTTCAAACATAAACAGTTATGCAAATCATACAGAAATTATAGCATGAAAGTCTCAAAAGTACAAAGGGAAAATTGTACAAACAATGGCAGAAGCGTCTCCATGCTCCGTTGCGCACGAACGCTCGAGCAATCAGCAAACTCGATGCCCGATCTACATGACCGCAACACCGCAACGAACACAGCACGAAAACTTCACGCTCAGTCGTAAACTTCTCAACGATCGCTCAGTCACGAACTCCTCTGCAACAGGAACGGCCTCCGCAGTACTACGAACGACTTCCAGAAAACCTCGACGGCATCGAGTTGAGTCTGACACCACCAACAAGGCTACCTTGGTATTCTCGGTGTGGGAATCCAGAGGGTAGGCTCTGTTCGGACTTGATATGAGGAAGACGAAGGGAGGAAATAACGATCGCATACACGACTAAGCAAGTGGGAGATGACGGAGATCTATCATATAGATCGATGCCCAATCATTTAGATAAAGCTATGTGATCGTCTAGAAAAAGCTATGCGATCATTTAGCTCTATCGTTTAGCTCGGTCTGTCGCCTACAGATACTACACGATCGTTTATCTTGGGGCAGCGATCGTTTAGCAAAGCTATGCGATTGTTTAGTAAACACTGCATGATCATTTAGCTCACACCTGTACGATCGTTTAGCTCGCCCAATCGTCGTTTAGTAAATCTGAATTTACTTAGGTTCTTTTTCGTGAGAGAAAACTCAAAAATCTTTTCAAATGTTTGTAAAAACTCCTTTTCAAAATAGGAAAACCATTTTTCTTTTAAACACACGGTTACTATGATCCAATAACCACCCAGTACTTTGGTTATTTAAAAGAAAAAGTATTAATTATCCAATAATTAATATTATTATAAATATAAATGATAACCAACTTATCATACTATATTTAGGACCTATAGTTTTAATATTTCATCTCATGAAACATATAAACCATAGTTCTTTTTCTATTCTATGGTACTTAATGTAAATCTCATTTACATTAATCCTCCACTAGATGTATCTTATACATCATACAGATTATATCATATACAATCAAAATACCACTTGTCAATTTGAACATTTCAAATCAACACCAAGAACTGATCCTCAACAGAATCCAAGCTACCAAGGGGACCTCATGAACCTGTAGCTCCGAAGCTTCAACGGTACGTGAATGACTGACTAAACTCTTTAGTCACGGGATCCACCATCCGTTAACTGCCAGACACTCTACTAAAGATCGACAACTGAACTCTCCTTACTATAGATATATTATGTATCCATCTCAACCAATGAGCAGTGCGACAACCCTTCACAGATTGCTCGTAAGTACAGCTAGGCCAATAACCATTATGCCTTTGTAGTTACATCTGTCTCCTTAAGTACCATTGATCCCTGTAATGAACATAAGTTATAGTCCTACTATGACTGAGTCTTCTCTTCCAAAGAGAAGTTGTGGCCACTATGTTCAAGCCCCGAAATCAGCCCTTAACGGAGCAATCTTTCTACTTATCACCGTTTCGAGAAAGAAGTGAATTCCATCTTGTGGATTGAGTTCCCAGCTCCCAGATCAGACAAGTCCCCAAAAAGGTAGGTATGTTGAGTTGGCAATCTGGCCACTCTCACCCATACTAATCAAAGGACTACCCTCAAAGGCAAGAGTTCCCAAAACACTCAGGATTGAGGTCGTGTCACCTATGGTCTTTAGGTGAGATGTAAGTCACTAGTATCAACGGCGTTATATATAGAGTCTAGTCATCTCGTGGTCCAGGTCTTATACTACAGATCTATTTAGGTTATCACTTAAGGCATGATCCACTTGTATATCACATATACATGCTTAAGTTTACATAAGATAACCAAGGAGCTTTGTTTATTGGATATGAGTAAATGCCAGAATTAAATAACACTTATTTTATTCATTGAACAATGTGTGTCTTTACAAAACAACGAGACTCCGGGAGAATTAGGACACCAATCCCAACAATCCCTATACTATAGACTGTTTTGGCTATTACTCGAACTTGATCCACTTTTATATCTCGACATATAGTTCAAGTATTCATGCTATAGCCAGAGGTCCTTATAAGGTTCTTAAATGCAATTCACATATTCAATAGCATCTTTACTGAATCAATCTCAATAACAACTTTATTGTAAAATAGAATATATTTATTGTATACAAACCACAAGTTTTAGGACATAAAACTAAACAAACTCCCACTTGGACTAAAACTCTAGTGGGGTCACTTACATATAATGTTGAGTGTGAGAGCAAAACATAAATATAATAAATTAAAGCATCACATATCCATGGCTTCTCCCACTTGCCCTAGATTTACATAACTCGTAGTCCTAGACTCACTAGATGACCATAAAACACTTTAGTCGAGAGAGCGTTTATAAATGAATCAACAATGTTGGGCTCCGAGGCTATCTGTTTGACGATCATGTCTCCTCATTGCACAATCTCTTTGATGAGATTATATTTGTGCTCAATGTGCTTCACGTGCTTATGGCTTCTAGGTTCTTTAGAATTTGCAACCGCACCAATGTTATGACAATAGAGGGTGACAAGTAGATGCCAAATCCGTCAAAAAATTCTTAAGCCATACAGCCTCTTTTACTGCTTCAAATACAGCTACGTACTCAGCTTCCATGGTGGAGTTAGCAATGCAACCTTGCTTTTTATTCCTCCAAACTACTGCTCGTGCATTTAGAGTGAACACCGATCCCGATGTAGATTTCCTTGAATCTTTATCGGTCTAGAAATAAAAGTCAGTGTATCCTGTAAGGATTATATCCTTAGTACCATACACGAGCATATAATCCCTCGTTCTCCTAAGATACTTGAGGGTTTTTTTTACAGCAATCCAATGATCATATCCTAGATTGGACTGATACCTGCTGACTATTCCCACTACATAACATATGTTAGGTCGTGTACATAACATGAAATACATCAGACTATCAAATACCGATGCATATGAATACATTTCATATCCTCAACTCTTTTAGGTGTCTTAGGACTTTGTTCCTTCGATAGATGAACTCCATGCCTAAAAGGTAACAAACCCTTATTGGAATTCTGCATCTTATATCTAGACAAGTCGATATACTATGCTTGAGATAGGGCAAACGTTATGTTCTTGCAATTCTAAATGATTTCAATTCCAAGAACATATTGAGCCTCTCCTAAATCATTCATTTGGAATTGGGTTGCTAGCCTTTTCTTAATTTCAGTCAAGAATCCTACATCATTCCTAATGAGCTGGATATCATCTACATACAACACTAGGAAGGCTACAGTGGTTTTGAAAATTTCCTTGTAGATACAAGGTTCATCAATATTATGTTTAAAGCTATAAGATTTGATTACAGTGTCAAATCTTAATTTCCAGGATCTAGATGCTTATTTTAACCCATAAATAGATCGTTTAAGCTTGCAAACCTTTTGCTCTTGACCCTGTCCAATGAACCCTTCTGGTTGAGCCATATAGATACTTTCTTCAAGATTGCCATTCAGAAAGACTATCTTGACATCCATTTGCCAAATTTCACAATCATAAAATGTGGCAATGGATAAGAATATTCTAATTAACTTTAGCATGACTATAGGGGATAAGGTTTCTTCGTAGTCCAACCCCTCTCTCTAGGTATAATCCTTTGCCACCAATTGAGCCTTAAAGATATGTACCTTACCTGGTTGGTCCATTTTCTTTTGTAGATCCATTTACAAGAAATAGGTCTTACCCCATCCGACTGATCTACAAGTTCTCAGACCGAATTGAAGTACATAAACTCCATTTTGAGCTCTATGGCTTCATTGGTCTCGATCTACATTATTCATTGGTTGTTCATAGGTCAATGGATCCTATATGCCATCATTGGGTATGACGGTCGGGCTGATGGACATCCCTTCTACTACGTTGAGGCACTCTCAACTCTTGAGAATGATGTGACTGACCAGAATTACTAGCTTCATCAACAACTCTTTTTGAAGAACCGGCCTAATCAATAACTCTTGTCTGTTCGTCTATAGCTTCTATGGAAATTTAACTCAATGCTAGTTTACTGTGAGGTTGATGATCTCTCATGTGGTCTTCCTCTAAGAATGTAGTGTTTTTCGAGACAAATAGTATATTACCTTGAGGATTATAAAAAATACCACCTTTTGTTTCTTTGAGGTATCCTGCAAATGGACACAATTTTGAACGACGTTCCAACTTCTTTGGGTTTTGCACCAACATGTGTGTAGGGCATCCCTAAATTATTAAGTGACGTAAACTACCTTTACACCCTCTCCTCAACTCATATGGTATTTCATAAACACTTTTTGAAGGAACCATGTTCAAAATTTATGCAACAGTTTTTACTGCATATCCCGAAAACAAATCAGGCAATTGAGCATAGCTAATCATGAACAAACCATGTCTAACATGGTTATATTTATCCTTTCTGATGCACCATTCTACTGAGGCATACCGAGTGCTAAGAGCTGAGACTGGATTCCATATTTTATTAAATAGTTCTAAAATCTCAAGTCCATAAACTCTCCACCACGTTATAATCGAAGTGTTTTGATTGTTCTACCTAAAAGGTTCTCAATCTCAGCCTTATACACCTTGAACTTTTCAAGAGCTTTGGACTTGTGATGCATAGCCATTCCTTTAATAATCATCAATAAAACTGATGAAATATTCGTACCCTCCTCGTGCTTCTGCATTCATCGGACCACAAAGATCTGAATGCATAAGTTCTAAGAGTTCTTTAACTCTAAGACCTTTTCCTGTAAAAGATCTTTTGGTTATCTTACCCTTAAGATAGGGCTCGTATGAAGGTAAAAAGTTGCTTCTAATTGACATATGAGTCCACTCTTGACCAATCTCACAATCCTATTAAGACTAATGTGGTCAAGTATTAAGTGCCAAAGATAGGTACTAGGAGAAACTTTTTGCCTTTTATTTTGAGTTTTAGCTATTTTAAATATCTCATTATTTAAAATAGCTTTTGCTTTGGTTGGTGTTAACACATATAAGTTGTTTTCAAGTCTTGCATAACAAATTTGAGCACCTCTTGAGCTAACAAACACATCATTAACTTCAAAAGATACTTTGTACATTTGTTCTAACAAACAAGAGATGGATATCAGATTCCTTCTCATATTAGAAAGTAAAAGTACATTTTCTAGTAAAATGAATCTATCCCGAAAAAACAACTTTGAGTCTCTCACTACTTTACTAAAGACGACCTCTCCTGTTCCAACTTTGAGAGTTGTCTCGCCTTCTCTAAGTTGCTGCCAGTAACTAGTTTCCTGAAAAGAAATACAACATGGTTAGTGGCCCATGAATCTAGTATCCATGTAGAGTTATCATTTTCCACTAAACACATTTCAACAACGAGTAAATCAAATTCCCCTTGTTTTATTTTCTCAATTTTCTTCTCGGCTAGGTATTTTGGGTAGTTATGTTTCCAGTGCCCCTCTTCGTTGCCGTGGAAACACTTTCCTTTGTCCATAGCTTTACCCTTATCTTTGCGGGTTGCAGAAGCCTTACCTTTGCCTTTTCCCTTCTTTTTCATTTGAATACTCTTATTCTTCGAAGTGGAAGGTCCAGACTTAGTTCCTGAGTATGATCTCTTTTGGAACATCTTTAAGGTAACATTTGTTTTCTCTTCTTGTCCCTTAGTCTTCATAAAAGACTAGTATGTCTAGAGCTCATTTAAGAGAGTAGTCAGTTGCTTAATCTTGTTTATCATCGCATATGTGCGGAACTTTAGGAAACTCTTTGGAAGAGACTCTATGATGAAACTTATAACGGGCAGAAATGCACGTTATTATAGCACAAAGATGTAAAACAATGTGGGAATGCGACGATAAAAATATACAAAATCATGTTCAAAAAAGGTAAACTAAGAATATTGCGATCGCATACGCCCATCGCATAAAAGCAGCTAATGTATTTATTTTGTGCAGGAAAAATACGTTGACACAAGTTAAATTGAGATCCAAATAATTCGGCATCCGCGCGCATTGAAAGATTGCGATCGCAAAGTCATGTGATCGTATGCGTTCGGGAGGAGTTGCTCGAGAAGGTGGCCACATATAGACGGCGCATCAAGGTGAAAGCATAATAAATCATGATGGGACAGAAAGCTGATGATGGTCGAATCCGAATTTAGTTGTCAAGCCGTTAACGACACACTGTAGCAAGTACATTCAACTTTTCGGTGACCATTAATCGACGCATCAGCCAGAAGATTTAATGACCTCCCATCATTGCAATCATTAGAGAGAAAAGCTTCTTCACCTTGAGTTCTATAAATACCAAAGGCCACCATTGTTCAAGGAGTTCGCCATATAGATAAGTTACATCACATATAAATAGATAGTCGTTAGTCTGTAATTATTTATATACTTAGAAGGCGGAGGCGAGCGAAGAGAAGAAGACGCCGAGAGAACATTCCTAGACAGCTCGGAAGACTGTCGAGAAGTGATACAAAAGGAGAAAGGGCCAACACTTGCGGAAGCAAGGACATTCACGAGCAGAGTTGGAAAGAAAAGATAGTATAAAAGGCCACGGGAAGTAAGACATTGCTACTGGGCTTCTTATCTCTGTAGTCTATTGTTATTCTGTATTATGCATTTAATCTATAGACAATGGAACTCTTAATTCAACTTGTGATCAATCTTTCTATATCTTGCATGAGTAGCTAAATTTTCGAATGAGTTGAGAAGTACTTAGCTAGCATGACCTAAGATCTTCACTTTATGGGATCATCTTATCTTATGTATGCGTCATTCATTCTCTATAGATGCTCGGGAGGGTGGTCTAAAGATAGAATCTAGGCTTGGGAAAGTCAGTTTAGAATATAGGCTCGAGAGAGTTAGATTAGAACCGCATAAGCAAGAGATAGAAACTTAGGAATAAGTTCTGTTTGCTATTAACGCATCGCATGCACCCTAGAGATAGGATATGATAGTATGCGGTCACCTTGTGTATGTGTGTATCATTCATCATCGTATAGGCAAGAATAGAGGCTTAGGAATAAGTCCTATCGACATTATCATATACATCGCATGCGTCTAAGAGTTATGGCATTTTCATTGGAAGATGATTTGTCGTTGTATGTGTGTAGCATGATCGCATAACTTGAACGCAATCTTAGGAAGTGTTAGCTAAATCCTTTCTCAACCCGTTCACCGCATACTCATTGTACTTCTCATTTTCATCAACTCTTTACTTGAATCCGTCGCATAGGAATTACACTTAAACAAAATACCAACCAATTTATTTGTTTTTACCACCGCAAAGGAATCAATTTTACTGACGCATAGTAACTCAGTAGTCTCTATGTTCGACCGTCGACTTACCAGGAAACCTAGTGAGATTTATACTTGGGTTTTACTATGAAAACATGCATGTGCAATGCATAACTCATCACCGTAATTCTATACTATTATTTCATCTCATTTACAAAGCATCAAGTTTTTGGCGCCGTTGCCGGAGATTACGGCAGTACATATTGCTCTAACAGTAACTTTTTTATTTTCTTTGCAGCTTTCGATCTCTGTGCACTGCCTCTCCTTTGGTAAGGGAAGAAGCGGGTGTTGTATGAGCGAAGGACACGTTCCTGAGCCCAACTACGACCCAGAGATTGAAAGAACGTTCAGAAGAAATCCCATTGTGGTGGAACAACCGGAAAAAAGGGCAGCAAACCCAAATAATATCATGGCAAACCCCATTCTCCTGGAAAACGACCGCAATATACCCATCTGGGACTATGAGTCGCCCAACTTCTATGATTTCTCCCTAGGAATCATGAGGCCAGCTCTAGATGGATCAAGGTTTGAGATGAAGCCGGTTATGTTGCAGATGATTCAGACGGCCGAACATTTTGGTGGAAGGCGTGGCAAGGATCCGCACGCCCATCTCTGGAGTTTCATCGAAATCTACAATACTTTTGTATTCCCAAACATCTCAGCTGAAGAAGTTCGACTAGTGTTGTCCCCATTTTCATTATGTGACCAAGCAAGGAAATGGGCCTATTCTCTCAAACTAGGGGAGATAACGTCTTGGGAACAAGTAGTAGAGAAGTTCATTAAAAGATATTTCCCCCTTACCTTGATTACAAATTTTGATTACAAATTTTGAACAAGACATTGATGAATCGCTCAGCGATGACTGGGCGAGGTTTAAAAGACTGGTTCGAAACTGTCTCTAAATGGAAATCTATTATCACGGTTTGAACCCTGCATCGCAGATGGCTGCCAATGTGGTAGCAGCTGGAGGTCTGCTTGACAAAACGTATTATGAGGCTAAAAATATCCTTGATCGCATTTCGAAGAATCACGAAGACTGAAGGGAAAGCGATCAACGATTAAAAATTCGAGAAGGTGACACAAACAATGGGGCCATCACATCCCTACAAAGTCAAATGAATGCGATGATGAATCTGATACAGGGCATTGCAATTAATAGCCCAAGAACGCAAAGAGGGCAGGTCAATACAATCGAGCAGACAAGCACAAGTTGTTCTAATTGTGGAGATTTGCATTCGATGGAAGAATGTTCGAGGAACCCACAATCTATATACATCGTAAAGAATAATCCTTTCTCTAACACTAACACTTACAACTCCGGGTGGAGAAACTACCCCAACTTCGCATGGAAAAATATTCAACAGAGTTATCAACTCATGGCGCAAAAAGAAGGGCTGCCAGGATTTTTCCCGCAAACAAATGTTCAATCGCAAAATCAAGTGAGCAGCTCATAAGTGCCGCCATCTTCTTCCCTTGAGAGCTTATTAAAGCAGTATATTAAGAAGAATGAAATAGTACTCCAGAATCAACCCACTTTTATCTGCAATCTCGAAATTCAAATAGGGCAGATTGCAGGCGAGCTTAAAAGTAGACTGCAAGAGGCGTTGTTGAGTTCAACTGAGCTCCCTCGCAACCTAGGGAATACAGGAAAGGAGTAATGTCAAGTTGTGACTTTGTAAAGCGGAAAGACAGCAACGGAAGAGAAGATGGAGCCAAGAAGGACTATTCTAGTTGTGATGGAATCCAAGACCCCATTGACACAGGAAGAACCAGAAGAAAATGAGACGATGAAACCAGAAGTTACATCCACTTCTAAGCCTATGGAATAGGGAACCGTGAAGGTGCAGCTGCCACCATTCCCTCAGAGACTTCATGGACATGTAAAACAGTTACACATCAACAGTTACACATGTTAAAGTGCAGTACCATCGCTTCATGGACATGTTAAAATAGTTACACATCAACATCCCTTTCACTTAAGCGATTGAACAAATGCCAAAATATGCTAAGTTTCTTAAGGACATGGTGACAAAGAAAAGAAGCACAGGAAAGTTTGTAATGGTGGCGTTAACACAAAAGTCAAACACCATTATCTTACCAAAGATGCGCGACCCTAGAAGTTTCACGATACCCTGCTCAATTGGCGGGATATATATAGGTCAAGCGCTTTTCGATCTTGGGGCCAGTATCAACTTAATGCCCCGTTCGATTTTCAAACAGTTGAATGTGGGGTAGCTGACGCCCACAATGGTGACTTTCTAGCTGACGGACAGGTCCTTAGTTCATTCAGAGGGAAAGGTGAAGGATGTCCTAGTCTCAATTGACAAATTAATTTTACCAGCGAACTTCATCATTCTCGACTACGAAGTAGACAAGGATGTACCCATCATATTGGGATGACCGTTTTTATCCATTGGTTGCGCTCAAATTGATGTGTACAAGGGAGAGATCACGCTCAATGTAAATGGGAAGAAGCTCAGGTTTGACATTATTAAAGCCATGAAGTATCCAGAAGATGAAGACCTATCCAATTCCAACAATGAACCCAGTTGTAATGAAGAAGAAGAGTTCGAAGATGAAGATGAAAGAGAGGATGCGACCGCATCCATAGTAACCTACAATGTGATCATGGAAACAACAAACAAAGAAGAAAAATTGACGTTGAATGAAGAGAAAAAAGCACAACAACCATCCTTGGAACGACCACCTACCGTGGAATTAAAAACCTTGCCAAGCCATCTGAAGTATGTTTTCTTGGGGCAAAATGAAACTCTGCCAGTGATAATTTCTTCTGCACTACAAGAAGAACAAGAGAATGCGCTACTTAGCATCCTGAAGAAGTACATAAAAGAAATAGGGTGGATGCTAGCAGACATAAGAGGAATTAGCCCCACATATTGCATGCACAGGATACGTCTCAAAGAAAACCAAAAAGAGTCTATCGAACCTCAACGCAGACTAAACCCTGCGATGAAAGAGGTTGTGAAAAAAAAGATAATCTAATGATTGGATGCAAGCATTATATATCCAATTACCGATAGCACGTGGGTTAGCCTCGTGCAATTTATGCCCAAGAAGGGAGGAATGATGGTTTTCCCAAATGCAAACAATGAATGAATACCAATGAGGATCATCACTGGCTGGTGGATCTGCATGGGTTACTTCAAACTCAATGCGGGGATGAAGAAGGATTATTTTCCCTTGCCTTTAATTGACCAGATGCTAGACCGCCTAGCAGGAAATGATTACTTCTGCTTTTTGGATGGGTATATGGGCTACAACTAAATAATGATTGCTTCTGAAGACCAAGAGAAAACCACATTCACCTGCCCCTACGGAACATTTGCTTTTCACCGCATGCCATTCGGATTATGCAATGCGCTGAGCATATTCCAAAGGTGCATAATGGCCATCTTTTCTAAGTATCTTGAAGATTCAGTGGAAATTTTTATGGATGACTTCTCAGTTTACGGGAAAACGTATGAAGTTTGCCTGAACAATTTGGAGAAGATACTAAGGAGATGTGAAGAGACAAATCTTGTGCTGAACTGGGAGAAGTGCCACTTCATGGTGAATGAAGGTATTGTGCTCGGGCACAAAGTTTCCAAGGAAGGGCTGGAGGTGGATAAGGCGAAGATTGAGGCCATTGAAAAGCTTCTACCACCAGCAAATGTGAAAGTTGTCAGGAGTTTCTTGGGACATGCAAGATCTTATCGTCGTTTTGTGAAGGACTTTTCGAAGATTGCTCGACCATTAAGTGCATTTCTAGAGGCCGAGAGAACGTTTGACTTTAATGAACAATGCCTCAACGCATTCAAAATACTGAAGAACGTATTGATAATCGCACCTGTGTTGATCCCACCGGACTAGACAAAGCCATTTGAGTTGATGTGCGACGCTAGTGGTTATGCGATGGGGGCGGTGCTAGCACAAAAGAAAAAAACAATGCTACACCCCATTACATATGCGAGTAGGACCTTGAACCCTGCCCAAGAAAATTACACTATAACTAAAAAAGAACTTATTGCGGTAATTTTTGCGCTATCAAAATTTAGAGCTTTCTTGCTGGGATCTAAAGTGATCGTTCACACCGACCACTCGACAATCAAATATTTAATGACCAAGAAAGATGCAAAGCCGAGGTTAATTCGATGGGTTCTCCTCCTTCAAGAATTGAACATGGAAATCATTGATCGCAAGGGGACGGAGAACCAGGTTGTGGACCACCTATCAAGATTAGAAAATCTGGAAGACGACCACAACCAGTTAGAGGTGAACGCATCCTTTCCAGATGAGAAACTATTCTAAATTGAAGAATTACTATGGTACGTAGATGTGTTCAATTATCTGGTCTTTGAACAATATTCGGAAGATTACACAGCCCATCAAAAGAGGCAACTCATGCACGAATGTAAATTCTATTATTGGGACGAGCCAAATCTTTACAAGAGAGTGTCAAACCAGATATTGCGTCTGTGTACTAGAGACTGCTCAACAGTGCATACTATCCCAATGCCATGACTCACCGTAAGGTGGACATTTTGGAGGTCAACGCACAACAGCAAAAGTGTTATTCGATAAAATGTGACAAGTGCCAATGCACGGGAAACATTCCACGGAAGAATGCAATGCCAATGGATATTATCTTAGAATTGGAGTTATTCAACGTATGGGGCATATACTTCATGGGACCATTTCCACCATCAAATGGTCACAAATACATTCTGTTGGCCGTCGATTATGTCTCCAAATGGGTTGAAGCGGTATTTTGCATCACAAGCGATGCGACGATCGTCTCCAAATTCTTGCGAAGAAATATCTTCATTCGTTTTGGCACCCCACGTGCCATAATAAGTGACGAAGGCTTCCACTTTGTCAATGGCATCATCAACAAATTGCTGCTCAAGTATGATATCCACCATAAGGTCGCCACTGCATACCATCCACAGACAAACAGCCAAGCCGATGTGTCAAATAGGGAAATCAAACTGATCCTAGAGAAGGTGGTGAATCCTTTACGCAAAGATTGGGCCATGAAGCTGGACGATGCCTTGTGGGAATATAGGACCGCCTATAAAACACCTATAGGCATGTCCCCATATGCGCTGGTGTTTGGAAAGGCATGCCACTTACCACGAGAATTGGAGCACAAAGCACTGTGGGTAGTGAAGAAGCTCAATTTTGATTTGAAGACTGCAGGGAGGCAAGAAAACTTAAGTTGCTCAAGCTAGACGAATGGAGAATTCAAGCATACGAAAATGCCAAGATCTACAAGGAATGCACAAAACACTGGCATGACAAATGACTATGCGAAAAGAATCTCCAGGTTGGACCGAAGGTCTTGTTATAAAATTCTCGGCTACAACTTTTTCCCAGTAAATTAAAGTCACACTGGTTCGGACCCTTTATAATCAAAGAAGTATTCCTGCACGGTGCGATAGAATTAACTAATGAAGAAGGGACCCGCGCATTCAAGGTCAACGGACAAAGAGTCAAGATGTATCACGGAGGTGACTTTCATCGCGAGAATACCTCTGTAGACCTGAGGAATCCTGACTGAAGAAGAAACGAGCGGTCCCTGGGTTGTTATGCGACACAAACTCATCAGGGATGCAAATTTTTTGAAGTATCCTTTTGATATATTTCTTTCATGAACTTACTTTATTTTTTTGTACAAACACTAATCTTTGGAATTTTCAACTCTATCTTTTATTTTTTTGACCCTCTTGATGTTTTAGCAACGATTGTGGCGGAGCTACGTGATAACCGAAAAATGCGACCAATTCGTTCAGCCCATCATAATCGAGGAATCAACCTGCCGCAAAGAAGGATGCGATCACAGACGATGCGAGCAACAAAGCAAATTTGGGGATTGTATCTTTCTTTGACTTTGTTTATTCCAAATTTTGCATTCTCGCATCTCATTTTTAACATTGATAATTTTATCATCGCATCCTCTTTAGTTGGCGCAATCACTGAATGATTGATTATTTTAGTTAGTCACCGCAATGTTTTCTGTACCAATTATGATTTCAATGATGAAACTCATGCCTTTATTTCTCATTGCATGTACTAGAATCAACTTAATTTAAGGACGGTCAATTCATGAAATATTTCTCGAAGTTAGTGGTCCACCAGCTTTCTTTCAAAATGATTTTTACAAAACGTCCTAAGAGCATCGCATGAATCATTTCAGTCTATCAGCAATGAGGGTATTGCTGCGTTTAAATTTGGGGGTGCCAGTATTTATTTTGAACCTTGCTACTTTTAGAGATTTAATTAAAAAAAAATCATAACATTGAGATCGGATCCTACTCGTAGTTGGATGTTCGCATGACACCCATGGGGGCAAGCCAAAACGAAGGTAGGAATCGTGATCAACGCATAAACCAAGTGATCGCAACTCCACTGCCAAATGGGCATGCGTGTAGACTGTAAAAGAGCGCCTCGCTCGTAGTTGGATGTCCACATGAAACCCGTGGGGGCAAGCCAAAATGAAGATAAGGCACTTGGATCAGTGCAAGGTCACAAAAAGAATATCTAAACCGCGCAAGGATAAAAATCACTTTGGAAACACCCCGGTTGGAAAAAGTTTTGAAATAAATCATGCCATGTCCTGGAAACAAGTAAAGTCTTTTTGAAGATTAAACTTGCGGTCCCTAAATTTTAGAAATAATTTAGAAAGAGACCAGGATACAAATTAAAATTTGGCTCAAGATTTGAATAAGGCACCTTGAGAAATCTAGGTAAGGAAAAGGCGGCTGACTCTCTAAAGAAAATCTTTAAGTTTATGCTTGAGGACAAGCATTGTTTTAAATTTGGGGGGTGTGATAATGGGCAGAAATCCACGTTATTACAGCACAAAGATGTAAAACAATGTGGGAATGCGAAAATAAAAATATAAAAAATCATGTCCAAAAGCTGTAAACTGAGAATATTGCGATCGATGCGCCATCGCATAAAAGCAGCTAATGTACTTATTTTGTGCAGGAAAAATGGTTTGGTGCGCAAGTTAAATTGTAATCCAAAGAGTTCGACGTCCGCGCGCATTCAAAGATTGCGATCACAAAATCATGCGATCGAATGTGTTCGCGAGGAGTTGCTCAAGAAGGTGGGCGCATAAAGACGGCGCATTAAGGTGAAATCATAATAAATCATGATGGGCAGGAAAGTTGATCACGGTCGAATCCGAATTTAGTTGACTAGTCGTTAATGACACACTGTAGCAAGTACATTCAACTTTTCGGTGACCATTAATCGGCGCATCAGACAGAAGATTTAATGACCTCCCATCATTATAATCATTAGAGAGAAAAGCTTCTTCAACTTGAGTTCTATAAATACCAAAGTCCACCATCGTTCAAGGAGCTCACCATATAGAGAAGTTAGATCACATATAAATAGATAATCGTTAGTCTATAATTATTTATATACTTAGAAGGCAGAGGCAAGTAAAGAGAAGAAGACACTGAGAGGACATTCCTTGATAGCTCGGAAGATTGTCGGGAAGTGCTATAAAAGGAAAGAAGGTCAACACTTACGGAAGCAAAGACATTCATCTGAGCAGAGTTGGAAAGAAAAGACAGTGTAAAAGGCCACGAGAAGCAAGACATTGCTACCGAGCTTCTTATCTCTGCAGTCTATTGTTATTCTGTATCATGCATTTAATCTATAGACAATGGAAATCTTAATTCAACTTGTGCTCAATCTCTCTATATCTCGTATGAGTAGCTAAATTTCCGAATGGGTTGAGAAGTACTTAGCTAGCATGACCTGAGATTTTCACTTTATGCGATCATCTTGTCTTATGTATGCGTCATTCATCCTTTAAAGATGCTCAGGAGGGTGGTCTAAAGATAGAATCTAGGCTTGGGAAAGTCAGATTAGAATCTATGCTCAGGAGAGTCAGATTAGAACTGCATAAGCAAGAGATAGAAACTTAGGAATAAGTTTTATTTGCTATTTACGCATTGCATGCATCCTAGAGATAGGATATGATAGTATGCGGTCACCTTGTGTATGTGTGCATCATTTATCATCGCATAGGCAAGAATAGAGGCTTAGGAATAAGTCCTATTGACATTATCGTATACATCGCATGAGTCCTAGAAATAGGAATTATGAAATTTGCATTGGAAGATGATTTGTTGTTGTGTGTGTGTAGCATGATCGCATAACTTGAACGAAATCTTAGGAAGTGTTAGCTAAATTCTTTCTCAACTTGTTCACCGCATACTCATTGTACTTCTCGTTTTCATCAACTCTTTACTCAAATCCGTCGCATAGGAATTACACTTAAACAAAATATCAATCAACTTATTTATTTTTACACACCGCAAAGGAATCAATTTTACTGACGCATAATAACTCAGTAGTCCCTGTGTTCGACCCTGGACTTACCAGGAAACCTAGTGAGATTTATACTAGGGTTTTACTAGGAAAACTTGCATGTGCAATGCATAACTCATCACCGCAATTCCATACCATTATTTCATCTCATTTACATCGCATCAAAAACTAACCTGACTTTTCTCATTAATGACAGCATCGCTTATCTTTGCTATATTGAAGTGGAGCATCAAATCCCGAACATGTTCTCTAACATAGGTTCCTTCCTTCATGCGAGAGTTGAAAACATCTTTAGGAGTATCCTGCCTAATAGATGAGGACAGTTGTCCAAACATTTTCTGTAACGAATTGTTGATCTCCTTAATGGTGACTATGCTCTCGTGTTTCTTAGTCAGAACATCAGATATACTTGCTAAGATATAGACTTGGGCCTTATTATTGGTCCTAATCCATCTGTCATTGGATTCCTAAACATTTCGGTATGTTGATGAGCTGGGATTTGGAGGACATTCCTCTTTTAATACAAACCTAAGACCATTGATTACTAGTATCGTGTATAGATTTGATTTCCAAGTTGCGTAGTTGTCTCTGTTTAATTTTTCATAAGCAAGTAGTTGAACTAATGAGCTAGACATGCTGGAAAAAATTAAAGAAGTTATATAATGAATTGCTATTAAATCCAAGTTTTAGCAAAAGTAATAATGTACCCATATAATTTATTAATTCTGCAATGATACTTCAGCAAGTCAGAATAACCGCTACCAAGGGAGAGTCAATTACTCTTTGCCTAAACCAAAACATTCTTGACTACGTACTAATACCAAAATAACTCTAATTCCTATAGCATTTAGTTATTGCTTCTTTAGTCAAGAATTTACTAACACTTAGTAATTCTTGTAAGTGCAACCCTCCATTTTTAGATACCAGAGATCGGTACCAACAAGCTACCGAATGGAAAGACAATGCTGAGAATGAACCTAAAAGACTCTATTAATTTATGAAGTTTGCATTGTTCTGATCCCTATGTCATGACCCTCCGAATTGGAGGTCACTCTAGGACGACACGCAAGTGGAACCTAATGGAGGAGACTATAGGATGTGTTGACATACTTCCTTCTCCCACTTACTATGAACAACTTCCCCTATTCACCTTGCACATACTTCCTTCTCCCACTTACTATGAACAACTTTCCTTATTCACCTTGCTATTAACCCATGCAAACACTTTCCAAATGGAAGCCACACCCAGGGCGACATAAAGCTGAGCATGCTTCTCACAATCTGAACTCTTAGGGACGTGAGAGCTAAAAAAAAAATTATTTTTCTCCCACTAAATTATTCTTGACAGTTTGGGTATACTTTTACTTAGGAATATTTTGGCTAATTAAATATATCCTGAGTCTAGGTGTTTATCCGAGAATAACTTTTATACTGGGTTTAAACTACAATGTCTAAGTGATAACTGTTTAAAACCTCATGTCACTCACGCATGCTTATAAAACTAGGTTCACCTAAATAAAAAACCAGCTTGATCTTGAGGTAGCAAGTGTTTTGTAAATCATCAACCTAAGTGTTGGTGTTAACAATTAACATGTGGAAGTAATTAGGATCTTAAGCACTCAAATACAAGCATGTTCATAAGGGAAAAATAGGGTTTTGGAGCACAACCTTTGTAGAACTCCAAGCTGAAGCAAATTCTTCTTGTATTCAGAACACGAATTGTTTGTGGACTACCGCTAAAGTCTTCCCTGCTATTCTCCATCCTTGGAACGAGTTATGGGCCCTGAAATTGGGAAGATATTTAAGGGACTTTGAGACTGGAGAGTAATTTTGGTGGAGAAATTGAGAAAATAATTTTCAATTAATTTAAAAAATTGCATGAACTTTGTTTAAGCAAAAAAAAAAAAAAAAAAGAAAAGAAAAATAATAAATTGTATTTATACTTTAATTCCATGCAAATTAAAGGCATAGTACAATGACACCAAATATTACACTATCAAACTTGGATTAGGTCTAAGAATTAGTGGGTTTTTTAAGAAACACCCACTAACTCATTTTCAAATAAAATTTGAAATTCTCGATTTCAATTTAAAAGGAAAATTTATTAAATAATTCAACTAATCATTTTAAATAGAACTAATTTTAGATAAAATCAATACTTATAAATAATTTTATATAAAATTAACCTTAATTAATTAATCAAATAATATAATTAATCTAATTAATTTAATATTAAATATTAAATTAATAAAACACCAATTCTAAACATGAATCCTCATTCATGTACAATATTTAAATCATATTTAAATATTCGCAATCCTCCAATTTTTTAATTTGATAATCAAACATTTTAATTATATCGTATATAATTAATACTTCCCTAAACCGAATTTGAACATTTCAAATTCTCTCAACATACTGTTCAAACGTTTTGTACGATATGAGCTAGCAGTGGGACTGATAACAGGTAGAAATGCACGTTATTACAGTGCTAAGTTATTAAACAATGAAGGTTTGTGTTGATAAAATATGATAGATTGCGTCCAAAAAGCATTAAGTGTATAATATTGTGGTCGCATGCGTCCATCGCATAGAAACAATTAATTTTTATACTTTTATGCAGAATATGCGTTGACGCAAGGCAAAAAGCGCGATCACAAGAAATCAACGGTCGAGCGCAGCATCACCGCAAGGCTTTGCAGTGATTTGTGTTTGCAAACATCTGCTCAAGAAGGATTGCCACATAGAGTCGCCACAACTTGGTGGGTGCATCTGGTGAAAGGCATAATTAATAATGATGGGACAGAAAGCTGATGATGGTCGAATCTGAATTAAGTTGACAAGCCGCTAACGATAACAACTACATCCAGCTTTTCGGTGACAAATATCCAGCGCATCAGTCAGAGAATTAAAGCCATCCCATCCGTGCAATCATAAGGGAGAAGCCGTCTTTCACCCCGAAGCTCTATAAATACCGAAGACATCCTTCAGAAAAGGAGTTCGAACACTTAGAGAATTTTCCCAGTCTTTAGCCTTGTCCATAGTTTTCCTTTTTGTTTTAAGGTAGAGCAAGAGAAGAGCCAAGATGCCAAAAGATCGCTCAGGGCAACTCGAGAGAGAACCCTGAGGCGTAAAAGCAGAAAGCGGGCCGACTCTCGCGAGAGCAAGATTATCTTTTGAACACGAGTAGAAAAACATTTTAAAAGCCTGGGAAGCAAGAGATTCCTACCAGGCTCTTTATTCTCTTCTTGCATTGTTATTCTGTACTTCAACTTTATATTTATACAATGAAAATTCTTATTCTATATTTGTTAACTCTCTTAGCACGCATGAGTAGCTAAACTAATCGAATGGGTTGAGAAGAACTAAGCTAATATGACCTAGGATCTTCAACGCATGCGGTTGTCTTGTTTTATATTGTGCCCAACACCCCTTTAGAGCTACTTGAGAGAGAGTCTAAAGAAAGAACCTAATGACTCGAGAGAGCTAGGTTAGAATCTAGACTCGAGAGAGGGAGATTAGATCGGCATAAGCAAGAGATAGGGACTTAGAATAAGCTCTGTTTGTCAACCTACATCACATGCACCCTAGAGATAGGTATGATATTATATGGTCGCATTATTTGTGTGGATGTCATTTTGTCATCGCATAAATAGGAATAGAGGCTTATGTGTAGGCCCTGTAGACTTATCGCATATATCACATGCGTTCTAGCATTAGAAGCCGTAGCATTCGCACCGAGAGATGGTTTACTATTGTATGTGTGTTGCATGATCGCATAGCATAAACGCATCCTAGAAAGTGTTAGCCAAAACCCTTCTCAACCCGTTCACCGCATACTCATCGCATCTTCCATTTTATCAACTCTTTTCAAAACAAAAATCAGGTTTGTTTATTTTCATTACCGAAAACAAAAATCACAACAACTTATTTATTTATTTGGTTACTATAAAGTTTTCTAAAAATTACCACCGCAACCTGTTTTCCCAAGTCCCTGAGTTCGACCCTAGACTTACCAGGAAACTCAGTGGGGTGTACACTTGGATTCCACTGAGAAAACTTGAGTGCTCCACGCAACTCCATCATCGAATTTCATCCATAATTTCACATCATAAAATAACGCATCAGGGACCTAATGGACGTACAAATCATGAGCTCAAACGATTAATCAATATTCATTAACTATCGAAACACTCCACTACAGTCTAGTTGCTGCACTCTTCTCACTGTAGATGTATTTATATCCACTTGATTTAACCATGATTAGTAAGTTGATCCCTCACAGGTTGTTCGTAATTATAGTTGGGTCAAAATTACCATTTTACCCTGCAATTATATCTTGTTTTTTAAATCCCACTGATCCTCTAATGAACAATCGGTTTGTGATCCAACTATCAAACTGAATCCCTCTCAACAATCAGATCCCTTATTGAAGACCTGGATTCAACACTTAAGAGAAGAACCTATCTACTAACCCTAAAAGCGGTAGGAGCGAATTCCATCTCGCAGGACTATGTCTCAAGCTATCTACCGATCTTACCCCTAAAATGGGAGGCTTATTAAGTCGGCGAGGTTGAGCCACTCTTACTTATGCAGATTAAAGGATAGTTCTGAATAAACATAAGTTCATAGTTAGCTCAATATTAAGATTAAGTTACCTAGGTCATCGATTTGAAATAGTTAGTTTTGTCAGTAAATGGTGTTATAAAGTAAAAGTGACTATTTCGTGGTCCGGTCTTATGCAAACTTATTGCATAGGATGCCTCTACTTGCATGTCTCCACATGAAGATTCAAGATCATATCATTTATAACACTTTACAACTATTGTAACAATTACAATGTTGGTCGCAACCATAGTGTCCTTAAGACAAGGTACCCAACCTTATCCTTATACTTATGACTGTTTTGAATATTACTCAAACTTGATTCACTTTTATGTCTCCACATAAAATCCATGTATTCATCCTATAGCCAGAGGGTTCTTAGTTTATTGGATTTAGGTTTAAAAGGAGCAATTCATATATTCAAAAACAACTTTATTGAATAAACCTCAATAACATCTTTATTGCAAAATATAATATGTTTAATATTTACAAACCACAAGTTTCAGGACATACAATCCAACAAACTCCCACTTGGACTGAAACTCCAATGGATTACATATATAATGTTGAGTATGAGAAAAATAACGTAAATAAAATAAACTAAGGTATCACATACCCATGATTTCTCCCACTTGCCCTATATTTATATAACCTGTAATCATAGACTCACTATGTGATCTTCGAACACTTCAATCGTGAGGGTCTTTATAAACGGATCAGTAGTCGTCTTCTGAGGCTATTTGCATGACGATCACGTCTCCTTGATTTACTATCTCCCTGATGAGATGATATTTATGCTAAATGTGTTTTCCACATTTATGCCTTCTGGGTTTTTTGGAATTTGCAATTGCTCTACTGTTATCACAATAGAGAGTGATAGGTGGATACATATTTGGAACCACTTTTAAATCTGATAACTTTGTAAGCCATACTGCTGCACATGCAACTATGAAATCTACTTCCATGATGGAGTCAGCAATACAACTTTGCTTTATACTCCTCCAAACTATAGCCCCTCCATTTAGAGCGAAACTAATCCTGAAGTTGATTTCCTTGAATCAACATTGGTTTGAAAATTAGAATCAATATATCCTATAAGGATCAAATCCTTGGCGCTATACACAAGTATATAGTCCCCCATTCTCTAAAAATACTTGAGGATATTTTTAACGACAGTCCAATGATCATATCCAGGATTGGATTGAAACCTGCTGACAATTCCCACTGCATAGCATATGTCAGGCTGTGTACATAACATGATATATATCAAACTACCTACTGCAGATGCATAGGGAATACGTTTCATATCCTCAATTTCATGAGATGTCTTAGGACACTGTTCCTTAGATAGATGAATGTCATGTCTGGAAGGCAACAAACCCCTTTTGATTTGTATTTTATATCTAGACAACATCTTGTCTATATAAGATGCCTGAGATAAGACTAGCATTTTGTTCTTGTAATTCTAAACGATTTGGATTCCAAGAACATATTGTACTTCCCCCAAATATTTCATTTGGAATTGTGTTACTAACCATCTCTTAATGCCAGCTAGGAATCCTACATCATTCCAATGAGTAAGATATCATCAACATTCAATATTAAGAATGTTATAGTTTTGTTGACAATTTTCTTTTAAACACAAGGTTCATGAACGTTCTGTTCAAACCCATAAAATTTGATCGTAGTGTCAAATCTCATATTCCAGGATCTAGATGCTTGTTTCAATCCATAAACATATCATTTTAACTTGCAAACCTTTTGCTCTTGACCCTGGTTAATCAACCCCTCTAGTGTAGCCATATAGATACTCTCTTTAAGATGGCCATTCAGAAAGGCTATCTTGACATCCATTTTCCAGATCTCATAATCATAAAAAACAGTTATGTTCAAGAGTATCCTTATCGACCTTAGCATGGTAACAGAAGAAAATGTTTCTTCATAGTTCACTTCCTCTCTTTAGGTAGACCCTTTTGCCACAAGTGTAGCTTTAAAGGTCTGTAGCTTACCTGCTTGGTCTCGTTTCCTCTTATAGATTCATCTATAACCAATGGGTTTTACCTCATTTGGTTGATCTACAAGTTCCCAAACTGAATTAAAGTACATAGACTCCATTTCGAGGTCCATGGCTTTGATCCACTAGTCTCGATCTACATCTTCCATTGCATGTTTAAAGGTAAATGGAACCTCTAAGCCATCATCCTCTAAGTCAGGCTGTTAAACGACCCTCCCACTATGTCGAGGCTCTCTCAACTCTTAAGAAGGATGTGACCGACCAAATGTTCTTGCTCCATCAACGACTATTGTTGAAGGACCGGCTTGATCAACAACTCTTGTTGGTTTATCTGTAGCTTCTTTTGAAATTTCATTCAATACTCCTTACTGTGAGGTTGAGAATCTCTCATGTGGTCTTCCTCTAAGAATGTAGTGTTTGTTGATACAAACATTTTGTCATCTTGAGGATCATAAAACTTACCTCTTTTTGTCTTTTTGAGTTGTCCTACAAATAGGCATAATTTTGAATGATATTCCAACTTCTTTGGGTTTTGAACCAACATATGAGTCAGACATCCCGAAATCTTGAAGTGATATAAACTGCCTTTACGCCCTCTTCGTAATTCATAAGGTGTTTCAGAAACACTTTTTGAAGGAACCATGTTTAAATTGTATAACGTGGTCTTTATTGCATATCCTAAAAATGAACTAGGCAACTGAGCATAGCTCATCATTGAACGAACCATGTCTAATGAGGTTCTATTTCTTCTTTTCGATACATCATTTTGCTAAGATGTATCGAGTGTAGTGAGCTGGGACTGGATTCCATGCTCTATCAAATAGTCTTTAAAATTCAAGTCCATATACTTACTAATTATCAGACCACAGAGGTCTGAATGCATGATTTCTAAGGGTTCTTTGGCTCTAAGACCTTTTTCTGTAAAAGATCTTTTGGTCATTTTACCCTCAAGACAGGAATCACATAGAGGTCAGAGTTGTATTTTAACAGACTTAGGAGTCCACTCTTAACTAATCTCTCAATCCTATTGGGTTTAATGTGTCCAAGTCTCAAGTGCCAAAGATAGGCATTAGGAGAAACTATTTTCCTTTTATTCTGAGTTTAAGCTATTTTAAACATCCCAGTATTCAAAAAAGCTTTAGCCTTAGTTGGTTTTAGCACGTATAAGTTATTTTTTAGTTTTGCAGAACATATTTGAAGTACCTCTTGAACTAATAAACACTTCATTAATTTCAAAAGACACTTTATAAAATTATTCTAATAAACAAGAGATAGATATTAAATTTCTTCTCAGAGTTGGAATATAATATACATTTTCTAGTAAAATGAATCTATCTCCAAAAACCAACTTCATGTCGCCCACTATTTTAGGTGAAATGACTTCTCCTATTCCAACTTTGAAAGTCGTCCCGCCCTCTACATGCTATCTCTAGGAACTAGTTTTCTGAGCGAAAACAAAAATATGATTAGTGGCCCCTGAATCTAATATCCAGGTCAATTTATCATTCCATTAAACATGTTTCAACAACGAGTAAATCATATGTATCTTGTTTCGCTTTCTCAATTTTCTTATTTATGACAGTAGTGTTTACTTCTTCCATCATATCTAGAACATGTTCTCTAACAAAAGTTCCTTCCTTTATGTGGTGGTTGTAAACTTCTTTGAGAGTATCATGCTGGACAAATAAGGACGCTTGTCCAAATAGTGCCAGCAACAAATCCATGATCTCCTTAGCATTGACCATGCTCTCACGTTTCTTAGCAAAATCATCTGATATAATTGTTAAGATATAGGCTCGAGCTCTTTTGTTTTCCCTAACACATCTGTCATAAGCATCCCGAACATTTTGGTTTGCTGACGAGCTGGGAGTCGGAGGACATTCCTTTGTCAAAACGAACCCTAGATCATCGATTGCTAGTATCGTGTTATATCCCATTTCCATGTTGAATAGTTAATACTAGTAAATTTATCCGAAGCGAGTAATTATATTATGGAGTTCGACATGCTGAAAATATAAACAAGTTCTATTAGTGAACTGCTACTAAAACCAATCAGATTTAGCAAAAGTAATAATGTACCCATATCTCATTATTAATTGCAACGATACTTTAGTGAGTCAGAATAATTGCTATCGAGGGACAGTCAATTACTTCTTCACTGAACCAAGATATTCTTGACTAAATACTAATACTAGAATAAGTCTTATTCCTATAGTATTTAGTTATCTCTTTTTGGTCAAGAACTTACTAACACTTAATAAACCTTTATAAGTGTAACCTTCCATTTTAGATCTCAAAAAATTGTATCAACAGGCTACCAAGGTGCAGACAATGCTAAAGATGGAACTAAAAGACCCTATCCATTTATGGAGTTTGCGGTGTTTCGATCCCCAAGTCACAATGGTGGTCATACTAAAACGACACGAAGGAGGATCATGGGAATCTCATGATGCAACCTAATGGAAGAGACCATAGGATATGTGTCATTTCCTTCTCCCACTTACTAGGAACAACTTCCCCTATTCACCTTACTATTGACCCATGCAAATACTTTTCGAATGAAGCAATCGCGATAAAAGTAACACGAAACCGAGCATTAATCTCATGGTGTGAACTTTTAAGGACTTGAGAGCTAAAAATAATATATCATATATATTATTGATCTTCTACTGAAGTGTACTAGTCAATTTGGATATACTTTTACTTAGGTATATTCTAGCTAATTAAACAACCTAAGTCTAGGTGTTTGTCCGAGTATAACTTTTATACTGGATTTTAACCTACGATGTCTAAGTGATAGCCCATTTATTACCTTACATCGCTCACACATGCTCATAAAATTTGATTAACCAAACTCAATAACCTGTTCGGTCCCTAGGTAGCAGGTGTTCTGTAAATCATCAAATTAAGTACCTCTAGCCTTAGACAGGATCTTATCGGGTGAGTTTCTAACCGAAGTTTTATAAGATAACGACCTATTTTAACTATTAAAACAAGTTGTCTTTTGTCTACTCTAGGTGACCATGCATTTATCTTTGTTATAGATTTTAAATGTCTAATTCATTTTATAACAATTAGAACTTAGACAAATCTAACATACATCAACATTCCATAATTTAATATAACAACTTATATCAAATCTCTTGAAAACCCTAAACATGCATACAATACATTATAACACTTATAACATACTTTGTGCAACATGCTTTCCTATGGTGGGATTTCTAAATCTACATGGCATACTTTATGCACAAACAAGATTTATTTAAATAAAAAATATATTCATAATACATAATTAATTAAAACAGACTGAAATGGACTAATTTTGACATCCTAATTGAGCAAACACCTAAATTATTATAACAACAATGCACAAACTACTCCAAACCACTCCCAAACCCTTCAAGTTGGCCCAAACCAGCTGAAGAATGCTTGAACAGGACCACCAAGGATGCAAAAGGGGTGAACTGGACCACCAAGGATTAAAATCGATTAAATCAGATCGAAAATGGTTAAATTGGTTCAGTCGGACTAGATCCTCATGTGCACATTTTCTGGGTTGGACCAAGAACAGGGTTGCGGCGCTCCCGCAATTCTTGAAAGTTTGAAGACCAGTGCCGCGACACCTCTTGACATAAGCAAAACCCAGTTTCATTTTTCTACTATGAATGCTCCAAATCTTCTCTAATTATAGCCTAATTTCAACTCTACTAACTCTAACAAATTTACAGACCCTTCTTCTCACATTAAGGCCCATAAACAAGGGGCCAATTACAACAATTGCAAATAAATGAAGGTAAGTCTAAATGCCAAAACTGTAATATATCCATTTCAGCAACCATTGCATTCATCTCATGAAAAACATCCACCAAGCAAAAATTAACGTAAATTGAGTGCTTAAATCATGCTTTGATACCAATTGTTGGTGTTAAAAATTGACATGCAGAAGCAATTAGGATCTTAAACGCTCTAATTACATTAATTTTAGAGATTAAACAAGCATGCTCATCAGGGAAAAATAAGGTTTTGGAGCACAACCATTGTAAAACCCCAAATTGAAGCAAATTTTTCTTGTATTCAGAACTCGAATCGTTTGTGGACCACCGCTAGAGTCTTCCCCATTATTCTCGGACATTGGAACAGGTTGTGGACCCATATTTGAGATGAGATTTTAAAGGAATTCAACTAATTATTTTAAATAAAATTAATTTTAGACAAAATTAATACTAATGATTAATTTTATATAAAATTAACTTTAAATAATTTATTTAATCTAATTAATTTAATATCAAATATTAAATTAATAAAACACCAATCTTAAACATGAATCCCTATTCATGTAAAATATTTAAATCATATTTAAATATTCACAAATCTCCAATTTGTTTAATTCTATAATTAAACGTTTAGTTATATCATATATAATTAATACTTCCCTAAACTGAATGTGAACATTTCAAATTCTCTCAACATACTGTTCCAATATTTAGTCCGATATGAGCTAGCAACCTAATGGACCTACAGATCATGAGCTTCAATGATCCGAGATCAATCGACTAAACTCCTTAACCCAATTAATCAATATTCGTTAACTACTATGGCACTCCACTAAAGCCCAGTAGATGCACTCTTCCCACTCTAGATATATTTATGTCCACTTGAATTAACCATGATTAGTAAGTTTGTTCTTCACCATGTTATTCATAATCGAAGCTGGGTCAAAATTACTACTTTACCCCTGTAATTACATCTTGCTCTTTAAGTCTCATTGATCCTCTAATGAACAATTGGTTTGTGGTCCAACTATCAAACCGAGTCCCTCTCAAGCCTTAGAGAGGGTTGGGCCTCTTGTTCAAGAGTTGGATTCAACACTTAAGAGAACAACCTATCTCATAACCCTAAAAGTGGGTAGGAGCGAATTCTGTCTTGTAGAACTATGTCCCTAGCTATCTACCGGGTCTTGCCCCTAAAATGGGAGAATTATTGGATCAATGAGGTTGAGCCACTCTCACCTATGCAGATTAAAGAGTAATCCAGAATAAACAGAAGTTCATAGTTAGCTCAGGATTAAGATCAGTTACCTAGGTCATCGATTTGAAATAGTCAGTTTTATAAGTAAATTGTGTTATAAAGTAAAAGTGACTATTTTGTGCTTCAATTTGATGCAAACTCATTGTATAGGATGCCCTCAGTCACATGTCTGCACATGAACATTTAGGATCACATTGTTTGTAACCCCTTACAACTATTGTAACAATTACAAAGTAAGCCGTATCCATAATGTCCTCAGGACAAGGTACCCACTCTTATCCTTATACTTATTGACCGTTTTGGCTATTACTCGAACTTGATCCACTTTTATGTCTCCATATAAAGTCCAAGTATTCATGTTATAGCCAGGGTTTTTAGTTTATTGGATTTAAGTTTAAAAGGTCCAATTCATATATTCAATAACAACTTTATTAAATAAACTCAATAACATCTTTATTGCAAAATAGAATATATTTAATCTTTACAAACTACGAGTTTTAGGACATACAACCCAATATTAAATACCTCTAGCCTTAGATAGGATCTTGTCGGGTGAGTTTTCTTGTAACCTTAGTTTTACAAGTTATCGACCTATTTTAACTATTAAAAAGATTGTGTTTGTTCACCCTATGTGAGCATGCAATTTTCTTTGTTATAGATTTAAAAGTCTAATTCATTTTATAACACTTACAACTTAGACAATATCTATAACATACATAAAAAATTTCATAAATTAATACAACAAACTTATATTAATTCTCATGAAATCCTATATATGCATACTATGTATTATAACATTTATAACATACTTTCATTGCATGAAATATACTTATCCTATGGTGGAATTTTAAATCTATATTAAATACTTTATACACAAACAAATTTTTAAAACATACATTCATAATGCATAATTAATTAAACACACTAAATTATTACCAGAATAATTGAAAATCGACTTGAGCCACTTCTGAACACTTCGAACCGGCCCGAACCAGGTGGAAATAGCTTGAACCGAACCTCCAAGGCTTCAAATAAGATAGAACCGGTTAGAATTAGGTTGAACTGGATCGAACCGGTCCTATTGGATTGTTCTTCTTCCTGCATGTACTTCTGAAAAAATGAAGAATAGCATTCCAACGCTGTTAAGAGCGTTACGACGCTTCGGCTTGGGTCCTAGCTCCCTATTTTAGTTTTGCTCCAAATATTTTCAAATTACAACTTAATTTCAACTTTAATGACTCTAGCAAAATTACAGACTCTTCTTTACACATTAAAGTCGATATACAAGTGGGATATTACAATAATTTCAACAAATTGAAGCTTAATTTGATACCAAAACCGTATTATATCCAACTTTAACAACCATTACATTCATCTCATGAAATTTCAACCATTAAGCTTAAATTAATGCAAACTGAGTTCTAAAAACAGGCTCTGGTGCCAACTGTAAGAGTAAGGAACAGTCAAGCAGAAGCAATTAGGATCTAAAGCACTCTAATTGCATTAATTTTATGGATTAATGCTTGTTCAAAACTTAAAAAACAGAATTGAAGAACAAACCTTGATGTAGCTTGAAATTGAAGCAATCTTCTGGATGTTTTTTTTTTTTTTTTTTTTATCAAGAATACTTTGTGGACTACCGCTATAATTTTTTCCACTATTCTCTGGCCCTAGAACGAATTGTGGGATCCAAATTTGTGATGAATTTAAGAGAAAATGGAGGTTTGAGATAATTGGGGGTGTGTGTTTTTTAGAGGGAAAAAAAAACTGCTTCAAAAGCCAAACCATCAAAAACCAAATTAGCAATCTTTAATCTATTTAAAAAAGAAATCATACAAATCAAATTCATCTCAAAGTGACACCAAATTGAAGATAAATTAGTAGGAATTGAGGTGTTTAAAAAAGGTTCAAATGAAGCAACCACTACCTCTTGAAATTCATTTAATTTTGAATTTCTAATTATAAACGAATTCTTCTAAATTTTAAATAAAATTAACTCATATAATTAATTTTAAATAATTAATTTAATACCAAATATTAAATTAATAATTAATACCAATCCCGATCATGAATCCCTATTCATGTGTACAATATTTAGATCATATTAAACGATTTTCAACACTCCATATTTTATAATTCATAATTAAACGATAAGACGTTAAGTATATCAAATATAATTAACACCTACTTTCTACATAGAATTTGATCGTTTCAATTTTTCTCATTACACTGTTCTAAAGTTTAGTTCGATATGAGCTAGCAAGGGGACCTAAGGACCTACAGATCATGAGCTCCAACCATCCAAGATTAACCGGCTAAACTCTTTAACCTAGTTAACCAATATTCATTAACTATTAGAACATTCCACTATAGCCCAGTAGTTGCACTCTCCTCACTATAGATATATTTTTGTCCTCTTGATATAACCATTATTAGTAAGTCAATCCTTCACAAGTTGTTCATAAATATAGCTCGATTAAAATTTCCATTTTACTCTTATAATTACATCTTGTTCCTTAAGTTTCACTGATCCTCTAATGAACAATTGGTTTGTACTCCAACCACCAAACCGAGTCCCTCTCAAGCTAATAAGAGGTTAGAGCCCCTTGTTTAAGACCTGGAGTCAACACTTAAGAGAATAACCTATCTACTTTCCTTGGAATCGAGTAGGAGTGAATTCCATCTTGGAGGACTATGTCCCCAACTATCTACCCGGTCTTATCCTTAAAACGGTAAGCTTATTGAGTCGATAAACCTGGGCCACTCTCACCCATGTAGACTAAAGGATAATCCCGAATAAATAGGAGTTGATAGTAGCTCGAGATTAAGATCGAATTACCTAGGTCTTTGTATTGAAATAGTCAATTTTAACAGTAAACGGTGTTATAAAGTAAAAGTGACTATTTTTCGGTCTAGTCTTATGCGAACTCATTGCATAGGGTGCCTCCACTCGCATGTCTTCACATGAGCGATTCATGATCACATCATTTATATCAAATACAAACTGAGCCACATCCATAGTGTCCATGGATAAGGTACCCTACCTTATCCCTATATTATAGATTATTTTGGCTATTACTCAAACTTGATCCACTTTTATCTCTCGATATATAGTTCAAGTATTCATGCTATAGCCAGGGGTCCTAGTTTATTAAATTTAGGGTTCTTAAATGCAATTCACATATTCAATAATATTTTTACATAATAAATCTCAATAACAACATTATTGTAAAATAGAATACGTTTATTGTTTATAAACCGTGACATTGAAGACATAAAACCCAACCCTAACATGCCTATTATGTCGTTTTGTAGCAGATATAACTCTCCTCAAATGACACAAGTGTGGAGTATTAAAAAGGCGCAATACAAATGCAATGTTGTTCTAACTTCCCTCAGGTTTTCAGTTAAGGAAGACTTGTTCTTTGATAGTGTTAGCTCTAGACACATGATTGGAGCCCTGGTTTTTTTATGTAGTTGCAATATTTTAGCTTTTATTTTGATTGAGTTGGTAGAAAGAATATATAACGTACCACATAGTTTAGGAAAGAGAATGAACTTCAATTCAATAGTATGCCCGGTTCACCAGGTTCTACCATAGCGGGACCCAATCATACTAAAAAAAAGAGTTTGATCCTAGCTCAGAAAGAACACTAGCTATATGCTTAACACACATAAGTCGAACATTGTTTAATAAAAACCTGCACCAGCACTGCTGACGATGTAAAAAGAGCTACATTTTTTACCTCAAACCTATGAGTTATGGACATATTACTTATGGGGATGGAGCTACTGGAAAAATTGTTGGAAAACAAAAACTGCATTTTCTTGGTCTACCTTCTCACAGTGATGTGATGTTGGTTGAAGAGCTTACAGCGAATCTTCTCAATATTAGTCAATTATATGATCAAAGGCTAAATGTAAGTTTTTCTAAAGACAAATGTATTGTCAGATATGATGTCAAGGCTCTTGTCATGACAGGTATATGCTCTTCCAGTAACTGTTATTTATGATCCTCTAATGATACATCGCAGGTCTGTCATCTCTCTCGTCAAGAGGAAGCAAGTTTGTGGCACAAATGTTTTTGGCATTTAAGTATAAAGTCTATTCAAAAGGCTATTTTGAAGAATGCAATTTTTGGTCTTTCATCTTTGCTAGTCCCAAATGAAACAATTTGTTATGACTGTCAAGCTGGTAAATAAACTCATGAGGCTCATAAATAGGTACCCCATACTATTTCCAATTGTATTAGGAAATTATTACATTTGGAGCTCATGGAGTCTATGAAAATAGAGAGTTTGGCTAAATATATTTGTTTAAGTTCTTGACTTCACTTTCTTGAGCTGTCTAGAGTTGTCTCTTCTCTTTTCGCAAATGGATCTTGTCTTACAATTTGTCTTTTCAGTTGCTAATTCTGCCGAATATTTCTTTCCTTATTTATCATATTCTATAGAATATTTCTTATGAAAAAGTTTCCTTTCTGATGGGCTGGTGATTTTTTGTGGGATTATTTTCCTTGTTTCTGCTATGCTATTTATGCTCAAGAAGATCGTCTGCTAGGGTTGCCGCTACATTCATTGTTTGAGCATATTGTGCGTCGTATTTATTTGGTAAGAGCTTTCTCTTTGAGGTGAAGGTGAAGTTCTCTGTGTTGCATTTGTGGCAGTGTATTCTTCGTTAATTCTCATTACTATTTACGAAGATTGTTTGATCCTAGAGGGAGTCTAAGACTTTGTTCATCGAGAAGGATTTCTTAAGCCTTATGAGGAGCCTGAGTTGCTTTGCGTCGTGAAGGGAGTTCACAAGTAGAAGAAAGGATATTATAAGTGATTGCATTTTGTATTCATCTTATTATTTATTGTCCACGAATATGTATACATAATTCCAATTGGCATGATTATACAAAGAAATTATATGAACTTGAAGCAAAGATATTCAAAGGGATGAGAAGATTGGGACACCAGGTAAAGAGTTGCCTGCATCAGCAATGAAGATGTTACCCGTTACATATTTAGAAGAGTCATGGATAAGATATCGAACGGTTCTTGTTAGTGCTGGATCTGAAGTTCCATGTGTTTTTAACGGGATCGTTCTTCTTGTTACATTTTTAATCCAATCTTTTTCCATCAGATCTTTTGTAATTTCAGATTTAAATAGTCCAGGACATATGCAATTCACTCTAATTTTGTGTGCACCTAATTCCCTGGCCATAACCTGTTGCAATAAATAATAATTTTAAGACAAATTATAATTAATTAAATTTTCACCATCAAAATGAATTTATAATTATTTTGAATTACACGAAAAAAAAATACTAAAAATGAGTATTAAGTGTAAAATCGATGTTAAATGTATGAATCTTTAAACTTAGGGAACCAAACTTAAATGAATTTCCAATTTTAAGGATAAAATTGTAACATTTTTAAACATAGAAACTAAAATAAAATCAAACTACTCAAAACTTTATGACTATAGAATCTTCACCAAAAAATGTATTTTTCCAAAAAAACAAAAAAACAAAAATCTATTAACAAGTCAAAAGTTCGACTCCCCACTCACATATTATCAAAAAAAAAAAAAAAAAAAAAGAAGAAGAAGAAGAAGAAGACGACTTTTGATCCCTAAAATTTCAAACTACATTCATCATTCATCTTTCCAGTGTACATTTATCTTGTTCTCTCTCTTTTTTTCTTGTTCGTCTTTCTCCCTCACAAACATCACCAGTGCCAACAAACCCTCGCATCGCTCGTTGCCATTTTTTTTAATTTTTTCTCTTTCCTTCTCTCTTAAAAAAAAAAAGGAGAAACTTCTCCAGGCTCCTCTTCTCCCGTCTAAAACTTTGAAAGACCAAAATGCTACTAAACTCAAACTTCGGACATAAAAAATATATATATATTTTTCAAATAAAAATTAAACCCATGTTGAATAGACTCATGTTATTTTGTAACTATTAACATATATGCTACATACACAAACACATATGTACAAAGCTTGACTGATCTCATAATTAATTAAAGCTACAAGCCAAAAAATCATCTACACATAATAAGAAAGTTTACCTTTGTCAAAGTGTTTAAGGCGGCCTTTGAAGTAATATAAGCTAGGGCTCCAGTTTGTACTGCTCTATTGAGACCACTAATCGAAGAAATATTGATAATAGATCCACCTCGACTTGCTTTGTGCATGAGTATGCATATATGTTTTGATACCAACCATTGTCCTCTAAGATTTGTTCTCATTGTATGATCCCATTCTTCCTCACTCAATTCAAGTGGAGACTTTACACTCCCTTCAAGCAATGTCATGAAAAGAAAAATGGTGATGGAAATATGATATTTTCATAACATAGTGAGAAAAATACGTGTTCGAGTTTCTACGGTTTTAGGTTAGTTTCTATTTGGTTTTTATGTTTCAAAATGTTACATGTTTACTCTTAAATTTTAGTTTATATTCTACTTAGTCCTTAGATTTCAATATATTACACATTCTTACTTTCTTTTACCTCCATGTAAATATAATCAACCAACAATAATAAGAAACATTAAGGATCAAATGAAAAACTAAATTCAAAATTTTAAAGTAAAAATGAGTAACATTTTGAACTTGGAGATCAAATGGAAGTTTAACTCAAAACTCAGAAATATAAGTATATAACATTTTGAAACTTAGCCACCAAAACGAAAACATGACCCAAGTAATTCTCGTCTCTATATAACAAAATTAAAAAATGGGAGGATATTCGTATCTAAAAGAGACGAGAATGCAAGATTTTTTTAGGAGTATAGTTGGGTATAGTTGTCATGACCTACTAGGTGCACCTTTTCACCCATCCTTTCGCTTTTTTTCGGTTGTTTTTTTCTCTTTCCATTTTCTTTTTTTTTTTCCTTCTTTCATTTATTTTTTAGATTTTTAATTAACCTCCAAGTTTTTGTTTTTAATTTTCCTTCAATGTTAAGGTTTATCTGTCTATCAACTTTCATTATTTTTTTTAACTTTTTTTGGATTACTTTTTCAAGTATATATTTAAATAATTAATGGAATATTTAGATGATTAACTGAGCCTGTGAAATTTAAGTTTATGCGTATTTCTTTTTAAATAAAGATAAACTTAAAAGTTTAAAGATTAAAATTAACTATAATTAATACTTAATTAAATTTAAATTTATTTAAAAATGAAATAACTTGCAATATGATATATTTCCTTTTTTAAAAAAATTGTGCACCATGCTTATATGGACATTTTTTTAAAAATGAAATATTATATGCTATCAAATAAATTAGAATTTTAGTCTTTGAAGTTTGAATCAATTTAGCTCCTAAATTTTTGAGATTTAGGGTTTGTGTAAGTTATTCCCAAGCATCGGTTATTTGTAGACATTAATATAACCTTACAAACTAACTAGCCACTAAGAAATTTCAAGTGTAATTTTCCTTACTTTGACCAATGGACTATCCTCTAGCCACATAGGTTCTGTGTTGACCATTGTTATCTTTATACTCCCTCTTGAACTTAATGATATATCTTTTAGGGAGATGATGGGGTGCTAAGAAAGTATCCACCTAGTGGAGATGTTCGGGTGTACCCCTTGATCCTTTTGTTTCATTCTCTAAAAAATAGCCGCTAAGAAATAAAATCGTCGTCTTTCATATTCGAGTACATTCAATGAATATAGAGACACACCAATTACCATTCAAAAAGTTAATAGTTTAATCTTCGGGGTAGCTACAAATAATATAGTGATCATACTCAAAGTATTAGTACATATATATAACACAATACAAGAATTTGTAGATATAGCAAAATTTAGATCAAACCCTCGAAGTCTATCAGTAGTGGACTATATCATCGATAGAAGTTTATCAGTGATGGAGTCCATCACTAAAAAGATTGTTTTATATTTGCAATTTCTTAAAAATAATGTTAGTATACATTTTAATTATCAGCCTAAAAAAGATGCCCATTATAATTAACCCTAATCTTTATCCCAATTGATTTTTGCATCCCACATATTACAAAATAATAATAATAATAAATCCGGGTGTCCTTCTTCATCTTATATAAATGCTCTCGAATTCAACATGATAAAACCATAACTTACCTCTTAAACCAGCATTGTTAATCAGGGTGTCAATGAATCCAAAAGAATCCCAAGCTTTTCTTACGCTCTCCTCAATACTCTTTCCATTGGCACAAACATCAAGCTCCACAGCCACGGCTCGGCGGCTCTCCACCGCCGCCATGGGGGAGATCGCGTGGCCGAATATCGACGACGAGACTGAATAATCAACTTGATTGATTTCGTTGCAAAGAGAATGGAGCCTATCGGTTCGGCGCGCTGCAGCAATGATTTTGCATCCAGCACTAGCGAGATCGAGACAGAACTCACGGCCGAGCCCCGCTGAGGCTCCGGTCACCATCACCACTTTGCCATTCAAGTCATTCCATGGTTCAAGCTCAAGAGGTGAATGTTGCTGGATGGCCATATTGTTTATGAGAAATGAAGTTATGAATGTAGAAATGGGACGGGATAAAAGAAGATGGGAACCAACAACTAAATTGATTTCCTTTTTCTAGCATTTTATACCCAAGTATTTATTTTTTTATTTATTTACCAACCCTTTTCTTCTACACACCAAAAAGATAATTTTTTAATAATTGGGGTTAAACCCAAGTTTTTTTTCTTTATTTATTATTATTATTATTATTGATAAATTATACACAAGTATTTATTATGTGTTTTGAAATATATGGCATTAACAGCCTTATTTAAACATGGCAAATTTTCAAATATAAATCTAAGCATTAACAATCCTTGGGCCACTATCTCCAGAAAATAGAAAGGAATGGACACAGCTCCGTTTTCTTCTTTTTTTTTTTTTTTTTTTTTTTTTGGGAGGGATTTGTATTATAACATATTAAATGAATATTAATGGCATATGGATAAAATTACTAATAAAAATATATGGATTGTTGTGAAATTGACGAGCACAACAGGAACACGGATATGAAAAATATATAATAATAATAATAATAATAATAATAAAATTATAAAATTAGATAATAAAAAATTTAGTGAAATTTGAAGTGGATTTCTTTACCAATGGATACGTGATTTTAAGATCCCTTCATCATTCAATTATTTTGTTTACATCATCATTGATAGGGTTGAACAGAAATTTCACCTCACAAATTTCAAAGAATATGAATGTCTTGACACCTAACATTTTATTACAATAATAATATTGAATTATTCGATTTTTTACTAATAGCGTTGAATTTTCAAAGGTTCAATTTTGATTGTTTAATATCATGTAATTTTGATTAAGAGATTTTTTTGCCTCTTAATCGTGGTTAGAGTCAAGCATAAAAATAGCTAGTTTTAGATTGTTGCATTTTAAAAAAATACTTAAAACAAAGATTCATTAAAAAAATGTCTAAATCTACATTTCAAGAGAATTTGTTAGTTTTCATAAGACAAAATTGTCCCTCTTTCTAGATTTTGGTTTTTAAATAATATATAACCAACTAATCTAATCCCTACAAGAGTGGGTTAATGTTATGTGCAATATACCGATTAGTAGGTAATCCGTCCTTTAAATCAAACTTAGGAGTGAGAAGTAATGTTATGGACAATTTTGAATCGAGGAATGAAAACGTAAAATAACGATACAACGGATAAAATGACAAAGCCCAAAATAAGATAAGGTCAAAAGGAGAGAAAGTGTAATGGATTGAGTAAGGGGTTAGCAAAGAACTCTATGGTGAAAACATTAAGAAAGTGTGTTCATGAGAATGAGAGAACTTCTTTTCTCACTTATTTCAATTACATGCCTCATTTGCAACATATTGAAAAAAGACATTTATTCAATCTGACCATGCAAAATAAAATTACCTTAATTTGACACCAAATCACAACCAATTTGAGTGGTAGGTTGATTAAGTAGGAAAATCTCACTTAAATCTCATTAACTTATTTTATCAATATTTTCAAATTTTAATTTAAATTTCAAATTTCAAATTTCAAATTAAAACAAATTTGATTTTGAATTTTCATGTAACATTCCCCAATTTTTTAGGAAAATTTAAGTTAACTATCTCAAATGGCTGGGTTTTAGTTTTCTAATCTTTGGAATTTGAAAATAAATTGTTACATTTGAGGAATTTTATTGGTTAATGTGGATTCTTTGAGTATGAGTTTTAAATTAATTGGAAGTGATAATTAAATTATTTGTATAAGAAATTTTGAGTTTTTGTGAAATTTGAAAGGAAAAGAAGAAATTGTGGTTTTAAGATCTTACCCTATTTAATTTTGGAACATGGATCTAAAATTTAAGTAAAGAATTAGGAAAAAATAATTGGTTTATTTGGAAGTAATTAAACCAAATACTTAAAAAGATTTGTAAATTTGGATTCAAGATAATTTGGAAAGTTAGAATTTAATTTTGGGATTTAGAATTTTTGGGAAGCAGTGATTTAAAGTTGATGAATTTATTTTTAGGTTTATTTAATTAATTGGAGAAGGGGTGAAAGATTTGAATTTGATATGACTTAAAAGAAAATATATATATATATATATATATATACTATTTCTTTTCCTTTTCTTAAATTCCAAAACCCATATATATTCTTTCCTTTCCTTTTTTTTTCTTAAATTCCAAAACCCTTATATATATATATATATATATGTATTTGTGTGGAGAATTAAAAAGAAAAGAAATACGGAATTTCTCTCTGGTTTAGATGAACTTCGGCTGCCACACTGCCAACGACCACATCCTTTCCTCCGTAAGTTGCAACCGTGCCGCTTCGACCTTCATGTCGCTGGATCTGCTCGCCATTGGTCCTCCTCTCTTTCAGTCATTGTCATCTATCGAACGCCGTCGTGAGGTTCGTAGTTTTGGGATAAGATCTAAATGATTTTCATGGTTTTGTTGATGATCTTGAATACCCAATAAATAACATGTTTAATTATCATTTTGGAGGTTGAATTTGAAAGTTTGAAGGAGTTTAAAAGGTCGTTAGCGTGCTGTCAAGCAGAGTTAAGGTGATTTCGACAAGAATTTTGGATTTAATTCAAAGATTGTGGAGATTAGAAGGGGTTAGTTGCTCAAATATTTGGCTCGATTAAGGATTCAATAACTTCACAAAGATTCAATTACTTTTTGGTTCAACCTAATATCAAAGTAAGTAATCTTACTACTGGAACTACCTACGAGCTAGACACTAGATATATGGCAGCATGATAGATGAATATTATGATAGAACGATAACATGATAGATGGATATATAGTATGACCGATATATGTTCTTGATGAGAATCTGGAAGATTTATTTGTGCACGTAGAGACTTGCATGCTAGTAAGAGGTGATACTTGATTCACTGAGTGTATATTTGATATGAGGATATAGTGGCAAATATGCATGCTATATAGCCATGATGTTGAGATGTAAATATATGTTATAAAACTATATTGTAATAATTGTGATGTTGAGACTGTGATAGTGTCTTTACTGATTAGTTATATGCCCACTAGGTAATGTGTTTCCTTCGAGATTCACCAGATTGGGTTTCCTTTGGGATTCACTAGATATTGTGTTTCCTTTGGGATTCACCAGATTGTGTTTCCTTCGTGACTCACCAGATTGTGTTTCCTTCGGGATTCACCAGATATTGTATTTCCTTCGGGATTCACCAGAGGTAGTGGGCATCCTTAAGTACAGTAGGATAATAGCCAGTTTTGCATGTATGTATGTGTCCCATGAGGACTAGAGCAATTTTTATGCTCCACCAGAGGTAGGCATCTAGAGGACATAGATGCCTAGCCCAACCCCAGTAGTGGGGTTACTTACTAAGTATTTTATACTCACCATTTCTCATGTTTATGTTTCAGGTAAGGGCAAGGATACACTGACGAATGACTAGAGGAATCCTTAAACGAGCCGTTGGGGACTAGTTTTATGCTTCCGCTCATGATATTTATATTTCTTTCCATGTTTTTTAGCTTTCAATTTGATGTTTGAAACTTACTATGAAGATTTGTTTTCAGACCTATTTATTATCATTTATGATTTATGGGTACCCTATCGTCTGTTTTTAATATCTAAATTTAATGAAGGTATTTTGAGTTCAATTATTTATTTAGTATTTATTTCACTATAAAAGGATGTCGTTTTAAGTTCCATGCATGCATGTGTTTAATGAAGGTCTTTTGAGTTCAACTTATTTATTTAGCATTTATTTCACTATAAAAGGATGTCGTTTTAAGTTCCATGCATGCATGTGTTTAGTAACGGCCTAACTTGAGTCCTAGGGGCTCGGGTCGTTACAGTTGGTATCAGAGCCCTTGTTTTGGGTTCTGTAGACTGACTTACTATGTAAGTCCAGATTGCCTTATGGCTCATGAACAGATTCCTCATCATTGCCAGGTACGCTCCTTCATTACATGTTTTATGGAAAATGTGTTTGAAAGCCTTCATGTCTAAGCTTTATGTAATGAGTGATTGTCATTGCTAGTTTAATGACCTGAAAGGAGTTAATATGAGATAACTATTACTTTTTGTATTATGGAAGGAACGAAGGATCACAATAAGACCATTTGGCATTAGTTAATTTATGGAAGAACTAATAGAAACAGACATATTTTTGTGTTCATAGATATTGAAATTTTGTAGAACTATGAAGTGTTATGAACTTATAATGTGAAAGAAAGTAAAGGATATATTTGTCTAAACCATCGAATAAGGTAGGCGAGTTGGGAATTCGCTGAGGAATAGTATTATGTGTTGCATTGAGGGAATAAAAATTGGTGATGCTACAAGAAATTTTGTCACAAAGCACACATTCCTAAGTACAAGATTTAAGTTGCTTTATAAGATATGCAAGAGGTGAGGAAGAGACGGTGGTTTATTTAGAGATTACTAGATATTGAGGTCAAAACATTTCAAGAGATTTCGAAAGAATTGATAGGTCATAATTAATTTAATGGTGTCAGAGTTGATGGATTGAGTAAGGGATGGTGTTTTAGTTCTTTATGTAATGCATCTAAAAAGAAGAAGAATTACTAGTTGGAACACAAAGCAATAGTATAAGGAATTCCTTAGAGACTTAAATGAAATAAATTGGTCAAGGAAGGTGAGGTGGTTGAAATTATAATTGGTATAAAATGGGAGAAAATAAGTCGTTGGAACAAATTGTTGATCTCAAGGTACTTTGACTTTACCTATGTCTTATTGAGATGAAGAGGCTTAAATTTAATTAGCTATACTAAGATGATGAAGAGAATTTGGAATTTAAAGCCAATGTTAACTTGTGGAAAGTACCATAATAAAAGTATGAAGATTGAAGTTGAATGGTAGGTTATAAAAGGGTTGGAAGTGATCACCTATTTCGATATAGAGAGTATGTTTCACTTGAAAATTGAAAAAGAGAACCTTTAACTTATTGATCTTAACGAAGATAAGTGGGAGGAAAATAAAATCATTTAATGAATGTGATAGGATAAAGGAAATTAATATTTTGAGGTCAAAGGCTAAGTTGGTTTGGCTTCCTAAATTAAGAGTTCCTTGGTTGCGAGCATATGAGATCGACTTCAATTGGTTTTCCTTCGAAAATTTGGAGATGTTATATGAAATGAGGTATAGAACTTTATGGACAATTGAAGTTTGAAATACTATTCACTTGGATCGATGAAGCAACTCGAAAGCGAGAGGATGAGGTAAGGATTAAGTATCAAAAGCTCTTCGAGATTTGAACTTTCGAAGACGAAAGTTCTAAATGTGGGAAGAATGTAACATCACCATTTTTTTTAGGAAAATTTAAGTTAAGTATCTCAAATTGCTGAGTTTTAGTTTCCTAATCTTTAAAATTTGGAAACAAATTATTACAGTTGAAGTTTTATTGGTTAATGTGGATTCTTTGAGTATGAGTTTTAAATTAATTGGAAGGGATAATTGAATTATTTATATAAGAAATTTTGAGTTTTTGTGAAATTTGAAAGGGAAAAGAGGAAATTGTGGTTTTAAGATTTTTACCCTCTTTAATTTTGGAACTTGGATCTAAAATTTAAGTAAAGAATTAGGAAAAGATAATTGATTTATTTGGAAGTAATTAAACCAAGTACTTAAAAAGATTTTTAAATTTGGATTCAAAGTTAATTTGGAAAGTTAGAATTTAATTTTGGGATTTAGAATTTATGGAAAGAAGTGATTTAAAGTTGTGAATTTATTTTTAGGTTTATTTAATTAATTGGAGAAGAGGTGAAAGATTTGAGTTTAATATGACATATTTATTAAGGAAAAGAAAAAAAAAAGAAAAATATATATATATATATAAGGGATTTGGAATTTAAGAAAAGAAAAGGAAAGAATATATATGGGTTTTGGAATTTAAGAAAAGGAAAGGAAATAATATATATATATATATATATATATTATGTATTTGTATGGTAGAGAATTAAAAAGAAAAGAAATATGGAATTTTCAAACCCCCACTTTCACTTTCTCTCTAGTTTAGATGAACTTCGGCTACTGCACCACCGATGTCCACATCCTTTCCTTCGTAAGTTGCAACCGTGTCGCTCCGACCTTCATGTCGTCAGATCTGCTCGTCGTTGGTCTCCTCTCTTCTAGTCGTTATCTTCTATCGAACGCCATCGTGAGGTTCGTAGTTTTGGGATAAGATCTAAATGATTTTCATGGTTTTGTTGAGGATCTTGAATACCCAATAAATAACGTGTTTAATTATCATTTCAATCGTGATTTTGGAGATTAAATTTGAAAGTTTGAAGAAGTTTAAAAGGTCGCTAGCAGGCTGTCAAGCAGAGTTAAGGTGATTTCAACAGGAATTTTTTATTTAATTCAAAGATTATGGAGATTAAAAGGGGTTAGTTGCTCAAATATTTGGCTCGATTAAGGATTCAAAAATTTCACAAGATTCAATTGCTTTTTGATTCAACCTAATAACAAAGTAAGTAATCTTACTGTTGGAACTGCCCACGGGCTAGACGATAGATATATGCCAGCATGATAGATGAATATTATGATAGAACGATAAATGATAGATCGATAGTATAGTATGACCGATATATGTTTTTGGATGAGAATCTGAAAGATTTATTTGTGCACGTAGAGACTTGCATGCTAGTAAGAGGTGATACTTAATTCACTGAGGGTGTATTTGATATGAGAATATAGAGGCATAAATGCATGCTGTATAGCCATGATGTTGAGGTGTATATGTATTTATAAAACCATATTGTAATAATTGTGATGTTGAGACTGTGATAGTGACTTTACTGATTAGCTAGATGCCCACTAGGTATTGTGTTTCCTTCAGGATTCACCAGATTGTATTTCTTTCGGGATTCACCAGATATTATGTTTTCTTCGGGATTCACCAGATTTGTTTCCTTCGGGATTCACCAGATTGTATTTCCTTCGGGATTCACCAGATATTGTGTTTCCTTCATGATTCACAAGATTGTGTTTCCTTCGGGATTCACCAGATATTGTGTTTCCTTTGGGATTCACCAGATATTGTGTTTCTTCGGGATTCACCGGAGGTAGTGGGCATACTTAACTACAGTAGGATAGAAGCCGCTTTTGCATGTATGTATGTGTCTCATGAGAACTAGAGTAATTTTTATGTTCTACCAGAGGTAGGCATCTAGAGGACATAGATGCCTAGCCCGACCCCAGTAGTGGGGTTACTTACTGAGTATTTTATACTCACCATTTCTCATGTTTATGTTTCAAGTAAGGGCAAGAACGCATTGGTGAATGACAAGAGGAATCCTTGAACGAGCCACTGGGGACTAGTTTTATGCTTCCGCTCATGATATTTAGATTTCTTTCCATGTTTTTCAACTTTCATTTGCTGTTTGAAATTTACTATGAAGATTTGTTTTCAGACCTATTTATTATCATTTATGATTTATGGGTATCATATCGTGTTTTTTAATATCTAAATTTAATGAAGGTCTTTTGAGTTCAACTTATTTCTTTAGCATTTATTTCACTATAAAAGGATGTCGTTTTAAGTTCCATGCATGCATGTGTTTAGTAACGGTCTAACTTGAATCCTAGGGGGTTGGGTCGTTACATTTCATAAAATTCAAATTTTAAATTTTAAATAAAATTAATTAATTTTAAATAATTTTTTTAAAAACAATTTAATTAATTAATTAAAATAATTTAATATCCAATATTAAATCATTAAACCACCAATTCCACAATCATGAATCATTATTCATGTATTTAATATTTAAATCATATTTAAACATTTTTCAATTCTCCAATTTCGTTTAATACAATAATTAAACGTTTAACTATATCGCATATAATTAATAATTCCTTTAAATCGAATTTGAATGTTTCAAATTTTCTTATCACACTATTCTAAGGTTTAATCTGTTTGTGAGCTAGTAGGGGACCTAATGATCTAAGATGATGAGTTTCAACGATTTTAGATTAATTGGCTAAACTCTTTTAACTGAATTAACGAACATTCATTAACTATTGGGTCACTTCACTAAAGCCAGTAGCTGCACTCTCTTCACTATAAATATATTTTTGTCCACTTGATTTAACCATAGTCAGTAACCCTAAAACTTATAGACAGTACTTAAGGAAACAACCTATCTGCTAACCTTAAAACGGTTAGGAGACAATTCCATCATGCAGACTATGTCCCTAACTATCTACCGAGTCTTACCCCTAAAATAGGAGGCTTATAATTGTGCGACGATGTTGAGCTACTCTCACCTATGCATATTAAAGTATAATCCCGAATAAACAGGAGTTCATAGTTACCTTAGGATTGAGATCAAATTACCATAGGTCATCAAATTGAAATATTTCGTTTTAACAGTAAACGATCATTATAAAAAAAAAAAAAAATGACTATTTCGTGATCCAATCTTATGCAAACATATTTTGCCTAGGATGCCCCCATTCACATGCCTCCACATAGACGATTTCAGGATCACATCATTTGTATCTAATACAAAGTCCATAGTGTCCCCAGGATAAGGTACCCAACCCTATCTTTATACTTATAGACAATTTTGGCTATATACTCAAACTTGATCCTCTTTTATGTCTCCACATAAGGTTCAAGTATTCATACTATGGCCAGAGGTTCGTTAGTTTACCAGAATTAGGTTCTACAAGTTCAATTTTACATATTCAATAACAACTCTATTGATTATATCTCAATAAAATTTTTGTTGTAAATAGAATATGTTTAATTTTACAATGAGTTTTAGGACATATAACCCAACAGCTTTGTCACTAATAATGACTTTACAACACTATCCCTACCTTTTGCAGGTCTAGTTCTTTTCGTATAATGATCATTAGTTGTATTCTTATTCTTTCCACAACGTGCCTACCAAATTATCACAATTTTTTTATATGCATTATATTCAATTTATATCTCAACAAAAGTTTCAACCAATATGGAAATTGGAAAAATATACTTTTTCTTTTTTAATTCCAATTTGAACTTTGTTTTTGTTTTTTTATCACATTTCTCTAGAAGCTTTCTAAGCACGAAAAAGTTGAACAAGTTTAGCTATCATAATATATTTTCTTCATCCATAAATACTGGAGGAGGTCTAGGTTCCACTTTTCGATCATATTGTTTACTCCTATGCCAATTGTGATTTGGAAGATAATTTTGATGTCCCACAAAACATTGTTTTCTTATTAATCTTAATGATGATATATCCTCTTTATAAATAAGGCATGCTTGTTATCCTTGGTACTTCATCTATATAGGTCACCATACCCGAGAAAGTCATTAATAGTCCAGAATAAGCTCGTGTGTAGTTGAAAGTATTCACGCTGCTAACACAATCATAAGTACGCACACCATCATTCCATAACTCCATTAACTCTTCAATCAATGATTGTAAATAAATATCAATTTCTTTTCCAAGAGATTTTGCCCCGGGTATAAGAAGGGAGATAAAAAAAAAAGTCTCTTTCATGCACTTCCAAGGTGGAAAATTGTAAGCAATAAGCACAACAGGCCACATACTATATGAAGTACTGATATTCCTGAATAGATTAAATCCACTGAAGCTGGTCCTCAACGAACATTTTGCAGTCTGAAGCAAACTGAGAAAACTCACGATCACAATGCTTCCATCCATCAACATCAGCTTGATATTGCAACACTTCATTAGTTTCAACACTTTATCTTTATGCCATCTCATTTTTATGTTCAATATGTTTAGATGCAAATATTTGATTCAATCTTGGTATTAAAGAAAAATGTCATAAAATTTTGTGTGAAATCTTTTTACTTTTTCCATTGTCAACTTTGTACCGAGACTCACCATATATTGGATATTCTTGCCAATCAATAAATTCTTTACAATATAGGATGCATCGTATTTACAAGCATGAATATACTCATAACCTAGTCCTAAGTCACGTAATTTTCTTTTAGCTTCATAAAATAAACTAGGTATAGATGCTCCAACGTGAAACGCTTCTTTTAACAATTCAAGTAACAAGTCAAACAACTTGTTAGTCCAATCGTTATGAACCTTAAAATGCATCGACTTCACAAAAAATATCAATGAAGAGAATTTTGTACAACTAGGGCACAAATGATTATATGCTTTATTTATTAATCTTCAAATAAGCTTGAATCGTTTTCTCTTTCTTGGGCATTTGTATGCATCTCATTCTCGTTATCTTCATTTATATCGGCAATTGAACACTGTAGTTCATTTATAATATTCAAAATTTCATTTTCGTCATCCACAACATTAATCTCTATTGTACTTAATCCATTATCATGTGCCGATTGAGATGTAGGACTCTCATATCCTCTAGATAAGTCAATTGGGTTTTCATGATATACCTATTGATGATACGTCGGAATTACTCCATTAATGAATAAATATTGTTCAACTCCATCTATTGGCTCCCACATTGCATTCATACATTTTTTGCATAGACATCTTATTTATTTTTTTATTTTTTTTTTTTGGAGTTATTAACATGAAGTTTTGCACTTCAAGAAATTGTGCTACTCCTTTTGCATATTCAATTGATAACTTGTCCCTAATCTTAATCCATTCTTTATCTATTTTTCACGATATTTATTTTGAGCCAACACAAACATAATATATGATAAGTTAAAACCTGTATGATTTAGATAATTAGTTATATTAGAATTTATAGTTTCAATTTCTCTGACTATTAGTTTTATTACAAGAGTTGTTTTCTTTAAGGACAAGATTCACTAATGTAGGAACACGAGTTATTTGATCATTTTTAATTTCAACTAATTTTATAAAGTTTTCTCTTCCTTGAAATGATTTGAAAGAGAAATAGTTTTTAATATATTACTAGTAGACTTATTATTCTACAATTCCAAATATAAATATAATTCAACCATAAATTAATCCTAAATTATCTTACAACGATAATCAACCACAAGTTAACACCAACATAAAAAACAAACCAACTAACCAAACATACAAAAAGAATCCATTTAACTTAGCATCCAAAACAAACCATTTAACTCAACATCCAAAACAAACAATTTAACTTAACATAAAAAACAAACAAATTAACTCAACATACAAAACAAACCAACTTAATCAACATAAAAAAAATCTAAAACTTATCTAAAATTTCAACTTGGTTTATTTTGTATCTAAAAATGAAATTCAAAATAATAACATTGACATGTTACACTTATTTAAAATTGGTTTCAAGCATATAAATATGAAATTGAATCTTAAAACTTATCTAAAATTTCAACTTGATACGAAGAACTAAATAAATAAAAATATGAAACTAATCTCAAGCTAATTTGTTCCACATTCACCATCCAAAAACTAATCCCTTAAAATAGTAACAAACCACATCAAATTCATCCAATCATTTTATATTTCTCAAATAAACCATCTAAACAAGTAAATTAAGCATACACAAAATCCGTACTAAGTTGAGGAACCCAAAATAAAAAAAAAACAAACAAAATAAAATAGAAGACGATGTACCTCAAACTGAATAAAAAAAGAGAGAAGATTGGGCGAAAACGGTGGTGGTCGACATTAGCTTCGGTTGGGGGTGTGGTTAGCGTCAGCTTCTGTCAGGTCCATTAGCAGGTGGCGGCCTCAGCTTCGTGAAGCACCGGGCCTGAAGCATTGGCAAAAGGGACATGTTGGGTGTGAAGCACTGACAGCAAGGACTTGTGAGGATCAGCGATAGTGGTGTGAAGCACCGGTGGCAACAGCGTGGGTTCTCGGCAGCAGTAGGGCCATTCTGAGCCTGTACAAGGAGGGAAAAAATTGGTTTGGGCGGCACAGGTGAGAAAAGAATGAGGTAAAAATTAGGGTTTTAAATCACCCTATCCTATCCTGATGCCTTACACAACGTTGGAAGAGTGGGTTGTGTTCTCCCAATGGTACTTTTAACTACCGTTAAGAGAGCCTTAAAAAAATTTTGTGAAATTTTTTAAAATCCCGATGCTTCTCCCCACGTTGATATAAGAATTTTCTCCCAACGCCTAAACCATAGCAATGGAAGAGGTCTAAAATTTTTTTCCCACCTTTTCTAGGTTGACGGTCTAGGAAACGACGTCGAGACATCCTATGTTTCCCATGCCAGAAAAACGTCGGAAAAAATGGGTTTTTTCGATGCCGGAAACAGTTTTTTTTTTTTTTTTTTTAAAAAAAAAAAGCCTAATTTCTTATAGTGAGGAAGGAGACAAGAATCTAAACCTTTAAGAACAAGAGTGGGAGAAGGACAAAAGGAAGTGTGAACACTACTACAAATTTGACTCTTTTGTTGACACACCTTTTTGTTGATGCTCATGACCATCAATAAAACCTAAATTTTGATCTTAAAAAATACATATATTGATGACCATAAAACCTAAATTTTGATCTTAAAAATTACTATTAATTTAAGTTGACACACAAAAACGTGAATAAAAAAATACCTTTTTAATGAAAAAAAAGGTAAGTTTCCGTCAAAATAATGAATTCTTCGTTTTTGGCCATCAACGTAGATACTTTTTGACATTTTTGGCTGTCCAAAATTGTACTGGAAGCTGCCCAAACATTCGTTAGCCAATGCAGGAGGTTGAAGTCAGGTGCACAAGGTGATAGGAAAAGGAAAAGAAGGTCAGAGTGGAGGCCGAGGTGACCCACCAAAATAATGAGGGAGGTAGATAAAACGGAAAGTTTCCCTGAAACATATTATAACTTCTTGCACAAGAAGAGAAGCAGACAGGCAATATCAGAAGAAGATGATCAGAAAGTCAAGAGTGAGGCAGAACCACAAAACAAGATAGGGAACATGCAGAAGTCAGAGTAGAAGATGGATTTGACCTAGAAGCCCTGGTCGATCAAGTTGACCCACTGTTCATTGACAAGATCATAGATGCGAAACTTCTATAGAAATCCAAGGTACAAATGATATCATGGAAAGAGGAACCCGTTGAACATCTGGATACGTATTGATCATGGATAAAGCTTAACAAGATTCTTGATGCTATTCGGTGCCGAGCCTTCTCTTTTGCTTTAAGTAGACCAAAAAATGAATGGTTTCAGGAAACTTAAAGAGGAGATAAATAGGTTCGTTCAGGGATTTAGCACGAGCATATGTGACTCAATTCGTGAGATAGCATGATCAAAGGAAACCAACAACCCATCTGTCAATAATAAAACAAAAGTCAAGAGGAACATTTGGGGAATATATAGCAGCTTCAAAAGTAAGGCATTCTAGGTAGGGATGAGGAAGCATTGATGGCAATGGCGAATGGTTAAAGTGACAGAAGGTTTCTGAGATTGTTAAGAAAAAGAAAGATAGCATCTCACATTGAGCTCATCACATGAGTCTGGAAATACATGTGCAAAAGAGTTGCTCCAACCAAAAGGGGTCGAGGGAGATTAAGAAAGAAGGTCACCTAGGCCAGGAGATCGAGTTTGTGATAGAAGAATAGAGAGGCAAAAATTCACAAAGTGACGTTTGGACGAGATAAATTCAACACAATTCTCACCCGCCTGTAAATTGGAATAGCATACGTCGACTGTAGCAGAACCGGAAGAGAAACTTATGGAAATACGTTATATGAACTTATTAAGAGAATAAAAGATATGAGTGTAGGGCCACACAGGAGAGAGAGAAAAAAATATTCTCTACCATGCATGATGATCATGGGCATCTTAACAGAGAGAACATACAACTTAAAGATGAGATTGAAACTCCAATTAAGAACGGTTTTTTTGAAAAAGTATGTTCTACCCTACTACACGAATTTTGGACTTTAATGTCAGTTTAAAATCGACATTAAAGGGCTTTAAGTCAGTTGACAACCGACATTAAAGATAGTGTTATTAAAGCCCTTTAATGTCGGTTTTAAACCGACATTGAAGAGGGTGTATAATGTCGGTTTAAAACCGACATTAAAGACAATTGACATTAAAGGGTGTTAATAACACTATCTTTAATGTTGGTTGTCAATTGAAATTAAAGTCCTTTAATATCGGTTTTAAACCGACATTAAAGCCCAAAATTATTGTCAATTTTTTTCAATTATTCTCCGTGTATTTGATATAATTATTGTCCAATCTATTTTTAATGTCGGTCACAAAGTTAAAAACAACATGTTCCTAAAACCAAGGTAATCAACCTGTACATGCACAAAATAAATTCTTAATTGCTTTCACAAATCCATAATAAGTTACAAAAGAGGAATTGGAGATGATAATTTAACTCTAAAACCAAGATAATCAACAAATTACCAAAGCTCATAAGCGTTACATAGCAAAATTAAAATTTTGATCCTAACAAGAGTGGGAACTTATTTTTAAACTAACGCCCCGCCTTCCCAACAAAAAAAAAAAAAAAAAAACAAAACAAAAGTGCACACACATTTGTTGTCATTATATAGTGTTTTCCAAATAGTATTTCAATTGCTCCTTCGTTTTGTTCTCTCCACTATCCACCACAAATTTGATCCAAATCGAAAGTATGACTTCCTACAAGCAGAGAAAATGGGTAAACAACATATAATAAAAACTTATAAAAATATATTAAAGAATGTTACACATCAGGAAAATATGTCATCTATTCTTCAATGTTACACATCTTCACAAACTTAATATACAATTCACTAGGCTGCAAAGATTAGCTTTTACTTGGGGAAGCCTGTACATCTTCACAAACATATTAAATGTTTGGGAAAGCCTGCAATCCACCCATTCATTAGCTTTTGCTCCATATTTGCGTGGGATTACTTAAAAACAAGAAATGAAGAAGGCTGGCAAACTTATAAGAGTAAACTACCTCAAAAAAAAATTTTAGAACTTATAGACGACATCTTGTTCTGTAGACTGGATCTCCACATTTACAAAAGACACCATCACCTTCTAAGTAGTTATTGGACCATTTCAAAGTCTGAACATCATTTTGTTTTGTAAACTAGTTCTCCTCATTAACCAAGAGTTTAACAAACCTGCTAAGAACAGTGATAAAGGTCAAACAATAGTAATTAGATTCAAACTAATTACAGAACAAGGAGCATAATTGAACCCTAGCAATTAGGGAAATTAGGGAAATGACCAAACCTCTGCTGGAAAAAAAAAAAGACTTAAGTACATCCTCATATGAAAATATAGAAATAAATATTAGATATGAAAAGTAAAAAAAGTCTAGGGTAGACCACATCACTATTCGTAAACCTGAACACAGCCAAAAGCACGTCTAGCAAAACAAAATTCAAAACTATGGGTCTTAACTCCAAGAATTAAAAAATTGGACTTAGAGATATCATCTTCAGTAATTCCTTCCATGATAATAAGATTTGATCTCCGTATCCTGATGATAGTTGTCTTACCTTCTTGTGTAAGTTCCCAATCTTAGTAATATCATGTTGCATTTCATCAATTTTTTCCTACCAAATATGCAAAATACACACACAATCAGTACAAAATCATAATGGTCAAAATCCAACGCACAACAAAAAAGAATTCCAAAGTTTATATCAGAATTAAATAAGATTGACCAATGGATCAAACAAGCAGAAACAAGCAAACAAGGTTTCAAAATCACAAAGTCACCACGAAACTATAAACATGTTATACCCACAAATTATACATCCAAGTGTCTAAGAAAGCAGCCAAAATAAATAATATAGTCTCAAAATTTACAAATAAGTAACATATCATATTTATCTTAACTATCTCATCATTGAAAGTAGCACAACTATAAATGTTATATTGTATAAACATGGGGTAGGAACTCATACCTTGTCTTTTATCCAACCTTTTAAATTAAATAATGCTCTTTGACCTGTTTACATTACCAAAGTGACTGAGGCTTAAAACATGTCATATTTAATTCTTAAGTTAATACAAAAAAAAAAAAAAAAAACTTTCATAATCACAAAGTTACCACAAAACTATAAACTAGTCAAACCGACAAACCATATATCCAAGTGTCTACGTGACAGTTTAACATCTGGGTTGTAGGGTAAAACTCCCATTCAAAACACTAACCATCATAGGTTGAGCAGTACTTGCAAGCAACAAGAATCGATGCCTGATAGAAAAAAAACTCTACACATGGAAGAAAGATTGATATCCTATTTATGAAAAAAAACTCTCAACTTTGAGACTTTTACACTTACATTTGTAAAATCCACCAAACGCCAGTCATTTCATGATATCATCCAAATTCTTGAAAAGCTTCATTTACTATTTTATTACAAAATTGACCAGCTACAAGAATTTCCTTAGCCAATTTACTGTCCCTCTCCACTTAGTAAGTATGGATCCCTTCTAATTCTTTTTTAATAGACCTCCCAACTTCAGCAGTGTCTGGTTATAGACATCTTTGTCTGAATGTTGTTGTTCAAAGGATCACAAACAAAAAAGGTTTAAGACAAAGGATTGAAAGTGAAAATGTGATCAGAATTCATATTCAACTAACCGTGTTTATTGGGAATATGCATAAATGGTACACTCAAGGCAAAATTCTTATAGTGAATGTGTTGGATCTAGAGTTTCCCAAGAAAAAGTATAAAGAGGTTGCGATACCAAATCTTCACTCCTTTGTTGCACTTGCAAAACAAGAAAACTCAATAGTTGAATAAATGAGAGAATCTTCTTTTTCAAGATCTGGAAGAAGAGAAGCTTGGTTACCTAGATATGAGCTACGAAGGCGATAAAAAATTTCGGCAGCATAATGATGCTACCACAACAAAACAAAAAATTAAATTTACCTTGAACCTATTTAAAGAAACACACTCCTAATAATATTCCACAACCACTTATCCTCAACAGAACTATCAGAATTCCCAAAGAATGAATATTCAAGAACATATACATCAATAGGCAAATTTAGCTCACAATATACTTCAAATCTCAAAAGTTGTCACAAAAACAACTATGATTTATAAAAGCTCTCCTTGTAGGTTTCTTCATACATTCAAACATACACAACGATGATTTACAAAAACTCAGATCTGATTACTCACTTGACTTCAAATCTCAAAAGTTGTCACATGGTTGTTCGATCTTATACCTCCAGATTCATGGACTCAGTTCCTATCAATGGAAAGAAAAGCCAAAATAAAAAAACTCAACAAAGTTCAAAATTCTATCAATCCAAACAAATATCGCAATAAACCACAAAATCTATAGAAAGAAGTGATTTTAAAAGGCAACAAACACAAGTAGTTAGCATAAGAAAGGAGAACTCTTAACAACCATCTATCAAATAAGAAACAAGAACTCTAAAGATTAATTTCGAGATACATTTCGAGACTCATGTCCTTGGAGTTAGACTCTTTCTATAAATACTTAAGAAAGGCTAACAATGAATAAAATACCTAACAAATGGAAACATATCACAAATCTATCATGTAGTTCTATGGAGCAATAACAAAATCTAAACATCCAACAATCAATAAATAGATAAGAGAAAATACCTCTCTCTTCTTGCATTTCTCATAAACATCAAAATGATGTTCTTGAGATTTACTCTTCTCCGAGTGATGTTCTTTAAGACCTATAGTATTTGGAAAAAGAGATCTTCTCTAATACGAAATTAAATTTTGTTGCTTCTTCAAGTCCATAAATTGTTCTGAAACAATAATAGAAACATCTGCATAACACTTCTATTTCTTAAAAATTACAAAATGACTCCACAAATCCCTACACTACCCTACGTGAGGAATGTTTGAAGAAACCTACAAGGAGAGTTTTGAAGTACTAAACTAGCACAAAAATCATGAAGTAAACAAACCCAAATACCCATTTTGCCTCTTTCTTCTTCCACTTGTTCAAAGTGTCCACTATAGAAACAATCTGGAAACAACAACACAATAACAAAAGTATGAGTACAATCTTAAATCATACAACATTTCAGTTTTAGGTTCTGAAAGTTGCTCTCAAGTGAAATATTGTGTTTGGAATAACTTATGGAAAAAAAAAAAAAGCCTTCAAACTAGATCATTTTTCTAGATCTATAAAAAATCTGTAGATATAACATTAAGAATCTAGTTAGATGGCTCATATCAAAAGATTGGGAGTAGAGACTATGTAGAAAAATGGGCAAAAGCTAGCATATCGAGTAAAAACTAATATCCTATATATAAAATATTGACAATGATTTTATTTACCATATTCTACATTTACATGGAGACAACCAAGTAGCATTCGATACATTCACCAACTTTAACAATGATATAGAAAGCCCACGAAACTAGCGAGATTAACAATGTATAACATTCAAGAAAAATGATAATTCAAGAAACATATTCAAAATCTTGACTGAGTTCAAAATGAAGAAAACAGAAACACAAAGTTTGATAACATTAATCTAATATTTCAAATAACGCGATAAGAAATATCAAAACTAATTTGGAAACAAAATCATAAACTAAAAGTTACCCAATAACCTAAGCCAACTTTAACGACGTAACTGGGATGGTATTTCATCTTTCATCCTTATTCTTTTCTTTTTTTTTTCCTTCTTCTTCTCCACTGCTACCGTTTTTCTTTTTTCTTTTTTTATGCAATAGACGAGATCCACCCACGAACGATGGTAGCACGACATGGACGGAGATCCACAACAGATGTGGGTTGGCGGCAGCTGGGCAAGAACGGACCTGGCGGCACGCGCGACGGAGACACGCGAATGACGATGCGATACTATGGCGCTTTGATGGAACAAGCAGCAGATCCGGGTGACTGATGAGACGTGGGCGACTGGGTGCGGTGGCGTAGGTTGCACGACGAACAGACCTGCATGAAGGCCAAATCTACACCACAATAGACACTTCACCCACGATTGACGAACGAATGGCAAAGATTTGGAAGAGAGAAGTGAGAAAGAAGAGGGTCTGAAGAGGGATGTGTAAGAATGAGAGGAAAAAGAAAACAATGGGAGAGTGAAGAGGGAAATGAAAAAAATGGGGAGAAAACAGAAAGTGAGATAAATTAAGCGAGTCTTTAATGTCGGTTTAAAACCGACATTATAGATCCGCTTTTACAAAAAAAAAATAATAAATAAAACTGACATTATACATCTAATTTCACTTTTTCCAACTAACATTAAAATCCAAAATTCTTATAGTGTGTTGAAGTAGATAGCAGACCAGGGAAAATCAATTTCCAAGGCAAAGGGATTTTCCACCAAGAGAAATTTGAACCAAAATTGGAGGAACGACAGGAGAAGATTCAAGTAGAAAGCGATAAGCAAATAAATGACAAGCTGTGAATGAACTAGATGAGCTAGGAATGTACTTAGTGATTAGCAAGGACCTAGATGTAAAATTGGAATTCACTGAGATGAAGGCTCAAATTCTCCACCAACCTCACAATGATGCCCTTGTCATTACCTGGATGATTGCAAATGTAATGGTGCATAAGATATTTGTACATTAAGAGAGCTTAATGTTGGGACTGGTATCCTAAATCTCTTGTATTCTCATAGTTTGTAAACATTGTATAAACAAATTGTTATTAATAAAATAATTGTTATTTTATGAGCATACACTTAATCCAATAAACTAAGATCCTAGGTTATTTTGTAATTTAAACATGTATGTAGAGACATACAGGTGGATCATGTTTAAATGACAACCTAAACAGTTTGTAGTAGATGAATAGGTACCTTATCCTTGTAACACTATGCATACCACCCGCCTTCTAAATGTTACAAGTGTTGTAAAGTGCTAGAAATGATTTGATCCTGATCATTCATGTGGAGACATGTGAGCGAGGGTATCTTATACAAAGAGTTTGTATAAGACCGAACCACAAAATGACTACTCTCATTATATAACACCGTAAATAATAGAGATTTACATTTCATCAGGATAACCATAGGTGACATGACCTGAACCCTAAGTGAGTTGTGAACTCCTTCATATGAAGGCGGTCCTTTGATTTGTATGGGTGAGCATGGTCAAATTTTCAACTCAATATGCATACCATTTTAGGGATTCGTCTGATTAGGAAGCTAGGATAGCTACACAAGATGGAATTCACTCATTCCCTGATGTCAGGGTAAGTATATAAATTGTTCCCCTAAGGGCTGATTCCGGGGCTTGAATATTGTGGCCACACCATCTCTCGACCGGAGAGGAACTTAGTCATAGTTGAACTATGACTTATGGGTTATTAGAGGGATCAGTGGTACCTAAGAAGTTAGATATAACTACAGGGGAAAAACATTGATTTTGGCCTAACCGTACTTATGAGCAATTTGTGAAAGGTCATCACACTGTTGACTGGTTATATCCAATGGACACATAAATATATCTATAGTGCGAAGAGTGCAACTGTCGATCTTTAGTGGAGTGACCAGCAGTTAGTGGATGTTGGATAATTTAATTTAAAAGTTTAATTAATTGTCCAAATGCTATTGGATCTTCGATCTATAAGTTCATAAGGTCCCACTGTAGCTCAACATGAATTATTGAGAATTAATTTTGGATTAGTTCGAATTGTTCAAATTAATTGAGAAAATTAATTATATATGATATAATTAATATAATGTATTAGATATGTTATAATATTAAGTTTATTTTTAGAGAAATTAAATATTTGGATATGATTCAAATACTAATTATATGGATGAAATTCAAATAATTGAATTTAGTATAAATGTGATTTATATTAAATATCATAAGTAATTGAGAGAAATAAAGCTATAGATTATATTGTATTTGATACAATATAAAAACTATAAATTATGTGTTATATTTGATATAACACATAGTATATATATATATAATTATTAATTAAATTAAATTAAATTAAATTAATTTATTTAAAGGGACAACTCCCTCCCCTCAATTCTATCTAAGCATATGTGTGGGGGTGGTGGAGACAGATTCTGTCTCTTTGAAGTTTTTTTTTTAAAAAAGATCTTAATGAAGAAAAGTTCTTCTTCCTCCTCTCATTCTCTCCTCCCTCTCTTGAATTCAAGCAAAATCCATAACTATTACTTGAATTCTCATTCCCAAGAGAATGCATAAGGTTCTCAAGTGGTGGTGCCATTTAGGTTTTTCATTTTTGGAGATCGAAATGTTTATGTTCGTAGATCGAGGAAATTCGAGAAGAAATTGTTCTTCAAGGATAAGTCTGTTTTCTTTCCTAATTCCTTCCTAACATGCTGTAATTTTGAATTATTTAATGCATAATTGTTTTGTTCTGTAAATTTTGTGATCTCTGGTTGGGTTTGGAGGAGAGAAAGTGCATGTAGAAGGTGTAATAGAGCTACAAGTGACTTTTGGGGAAGAGCTAAGGGCTATCACAAAAATAGTGAATTTTCTAGTCATAGACTGTTCATCTATATACAATACAGTCTTGGGAAGACCGACATTGCATAAATTAAAGACAACTCCTTCAACTTATCATCAAGCCATGAAGTTTCCAAATGCAAAGGGAATAATGGTGATCAAAGGGGAGCAGAAGATGTTGTAAGAATGTTATTACACAACATTGCGAGAAGAGGATAACAAGTCAGGCATAGAAAGATTTTAGGGATGGTCGAGGTCGACCATCCTCTTTTGCTATTTTCTTTTAATTGAATTAAAGGGTTCTCATCACCTAGTCTGTAACGCCCCGTATTATAAAGTCAAGGTTGATTTAGAATAAATTATATTTTTAGATCTCTTTCAGTCCATTAATCTTAAATTAATTAGACTTCTCAATTGTCAATTCTAATTTGAAAAATTAGAATTTTAATAAATGCTTAAGTTATCTATATTTCTCAAAATGTTGGAAAAGGAGACTTCTTAGTTAAAACCTTTATTTTCAAGATTTCAGAATTTAATGTTAGAATTTGCGTAAATCTTCTAAACCTTATTTTGGTTCCATCTTTGGAAAAGATAAGTTACGTTGAGAAAAAGGGAGACATTTGACACTTATTTAAGAATCCTGAAGTTTCTTTATTTTTAATTTTTCTTTCTAAAAGAAAAAGAAGAGGGGAAAAGTTTTTTTTTTTTAAAAAAAAAAAAAAAACACTAGTCACCATTCATCTTCTCCCTCTCTCCATCGTGTAATAGCCACCCCCTCTAAGTTAGAAAAATAAAGAGATGGAAATGGTATCGTTTACCTCTTCGTTGTGTACAATTGAGTTCGGTGGTTAAACAATGTAAGATAAACCTTAACGTTTACCTTGTCGTACTAAACGATGGAGCCTCGAAGACTATCGATAGTGAAGTGTGATATCGTTTACCTTATCGTTGTATACAATAGGATGCTGACGCTATATGATAGGAACTATCGTTTACCTTTTTTAGTATATTATAGGATTTGAGCGCTACGTGATGGAGGCTATCGTCTACCCTTTCGTTGTACATGATGGACTCTAAATGCTAAACGATGAATGATATATTCAATCGTTTAGCTGATTATTGAACACGATGAAGCCAAATTACTAAGCGATAGACAGGAAGATTTTTAACTTTGCCTTTTTGTATTCTTCACATTTTTTGGAAAGGGAGTAGCATGCCTGACTTATATACTATTCCCTATTTTAAGGATTTAAAGAATTAAAAAATTTTATACTAAACAACTAATGAAATAAGGACACATGGTCCAGTACATGAAGAAAGAATATTTGTTTGTTATCACCAATCCTAACAAAAATTTGGAGCACTAAAAGGAATAATTCTTCATGACTCTCCATAGTGACATAGCAACCTTCAACTGATGTGTCTTCTTGACTCCTCATTAATCGCTGATGTGGCATTTTCTCTAACATCCCCCCTCAATCTTTTGAGGAGTTCAACTATCACAAGTTTGGACCTAAAGTTAAAGAATTGAGAGTGTGTCAATGGTTTTGTGAGGCAGTCAGCTAGCTGATCCAATGAAGGAACATATCGGATTTCAAGTTTCCCTTTAAGAACTATATTTGACAAAGTGAACATCGATTTTAATGTGTTTGGTCCGAGCATGAAAGACCAGGTTGTTGGCTAGGCCCCTGCACTCACATTGTCACACCAAATTATTGGTTTGGCTAAATGGGACTGTTGGATTTCACTTAGTAGTTGTTAAAGCCAAACAATTTATGAAGCCATGTAGACAAGGGCTCGATACTTTGACTCAGTACTTAATCGAGCTATTGCTATTTGTTTCTTTGAGGACTTAACTTTTTGTCATCAATGTTTGCTGCTCAATCTACATCTGAATAAGCTGATACTTCAAGTGAATGACTCGGTTGAAATAGTAGGCCATAGCTTTTTGTGCCACTAATGTATCAAAGAACTCTCTTTTTTGCTTGCTAGTGAGTATCTATGGGAGCTTTGAGGAATTGACTGAAGTGTTGGAGTGCTCCGTATGTGCTTCTGTACAAAAATGGGTAAGTGAGAGGAACTTCATCATTGATAGATAGATGTTTTCCTAAGTTGCTAGGTGAAGCTGCAGATTTCAGATCTGGGAAGCCAATCCTTTGTAACAGATCATCAACATATTTTGACTGATTCAATATAAACCCATGCTCCATATACTGAACTTGGATACCTAAGAAGTAATTCAGCTTTCCTAGGTCTTTGAAAGCAAACATGTTATCCAAAGTAGCCACTAATCGAGAGATCAAGTGGTTGTTGTTTCCTATACTTATTACATCATCCACATAGACAAGGAGCAATATAGTTGAACCTTTTGAGTTAAGTATAAACAATGATGTATCAGCCTTCGAGTTGGTGAATCCCCAGCTAATTAGAGTAGTGGTGAGTAAATTATTCCAAGCCCGAGGGGCTTGTTTCAGTCCATATATAGCCTTGTTCAGTTTACATACATGATTAGGGAAATTAGAGTCGACATACCCGGGTGGTTGATGCATATAGACATCTTCTATTAATTTGCCATTTAGGAAAGCATTGTTGAAGTCAAGCTGATGAAGGGCCCATCCTTTGGAGACAACAATGCTTAAAACAACTCTGAAAGTTAATGCTTTGACCACCAGGCTGAATGTTTCAAAGAAATCAATTCCAGGATATTGATGAAACCTTTTGGCTACTAGACGTTCTTTGTATCTTTGTATTGACCCATCCAGATTTTTCTTTAATCTGAAAATCCATTTGTTACCCAACACATTGAAGGATGGCAACGGAGGAACTAACTGCCAAGTTTGGTTGTTGATGAGTGCTTGAAATTTGGTGTCCATAGCTTTCTTCCATTGAGATGTAGCAAGTGCATCAGACAACCGCGTTGGTTTAGTCAAAGACCAGTCACGTTGAGTAGTGCTTAGCCAAGCTTTGTGTTTGAAAATGCTAGCTTTGCCTCTCATAATCATTGGATGAGTAGTTTGCAATGGATGAGAGGTGTTAGAAACAGGGGTTATATGTGAGGTATTCGGAAGGGTGCTGCTAGGTGACTGATTGAAAGGGCTGGCCATGGGAGTTTGGGTGGCTATATATTCTGGACAGTTGCTAGGTAAGGCATCTGATGTTTGGAAAAAGAAGATAGGTTCAGCAAGCATAGGGGAGGTGGAATAGGCTGGATTGATACTTGGTATATAGGTGTTTAATGGTGAGGGACTGTTATAAGGGTTTGAGATAGATTGTGGTGAATGAATGGATGCACTGTGCAATAGTGGAGTTATGTTGGGAGAGAGAACTTAAAGGCCACTATTCACTGTATTTTTGTATGTTGAAGGACCAAACACTTGAAAGCCATAGGAGAAAGGAAAATCATATTCATTAAAGATAACATTCCTGGAGATGAATACTTTACCATCTTTATTGAGACATCGATGTCCTTTGTGAACCATGCTTGGACCCAAGTAAACACATTTATCAGAATGAAACTGAAACTCGTTCGACTGGTATGCTCGAAGACATGGAAAACAAGGCGCAACAAAACACTCTTAGTTTTGTAACATCGAGTAGTTTACCATACATCAATTGTATAGGTGACTGGTTCTTTAGTACCAGCGTGGCAAGACCATTTAAGATGACAAGAATTTAGAAAAGCATCCCACCAAAACTAAAGAGGCATTGATGCTTGTTTTAGTAAAGTTAGTCCCATCTCTACTAGGTGTCTATGTTTTCTTTTAGCTCTTCCATTTTGTTGAGATGTATACGGACATGAAAACTGAGAAGCAATTCCTTGTGAGCTACATAGCTGATACACCTTGATATATTCACCACCATTATCTGACTGCAGTGCCTTTATGTTTGTTTTAAATTGTGTTTGAACAACTTGTAGGAAATGTTTGAAGGCTTGTAGTATATCTGACTTCTTTTTAAGAGGATAGACCCAGAGATATCTACTATAATAATCAATAAATGATATATAATATCTATATCCTTCAGTGGAGCTTTTAGAGGCTGAACCCTATACATCTGAGTGTATTAAATCAAATTTGTGTTGTACATGAGTCAAAGAATTAAGGAAGGGTAGGGATAGGCTTTACCAAGATAGCAAGGTTCACAAAACTTAATCTCTTCATTCAACTTAGTAGAAAGATTACAAGTTTTCAATATATTCTCCAAAATTCAAAGAGAAGGATGACCTAGTCTCCTATGCCATAACTCTTTTGATTTTACTAAGTTTGCTCCACTTTTGGATAGAACAAAGGCTGTAGAATTGTTATTTTTGTTCATTGGATTGAGAGAACAGCTTGCCTCTTTGATATTTACATCACCTGGAATCACCTCTGCTTGATTTAACTGATATAGTCCGTCTTTAAGAGTTCTTTTTACCAGTACTTGTCCCGAACATTTGTCCTTAACAACACAACAATCATTATAGAACTCAATAGAAACATATTGAGGATATATCTAACTATTGTCCATTTCCTACTATAATTTGTTCGTTGCCTATGTACTCAGAAGGATTTGCTATATTGTTGGGATCTGCTGTCACATGGTTGGTTGCTCCACTATCTGCATACCAATTAAAGTCCCCTGCTGATTCTGCTTGAAGAAAAGGATTCAGGTTCTTTGAGGTGACAAATACTGAGGGATTTGCCCCATGGTTCCCTTGATTCTGAGTGTTTCCTTTACCACTATTTTGATTTGGGACAAACTCTCGGTTGTATCTCTGGTAGCACACATCTGCAACATGTCCATACTTGGAGCAAACCTGACATGTAGGCCTATTTCCTCTGCCTTGACCTCTTCCTCTATTTCCTCTACTGTGTTTCCTCTAGATCCATTAAATTGTTGCTTGTTACCTTCTTGTGTGTTGCTTTGTCTAGGGGCCTTGTATGAAGAGTTGTTCCAATTGTAAGCAATATTAGCTGAGGCATTATGAGCAAACGCTGTAGTGGCTTTTGAAGTGTTCTGATGTTCCAACCTCTTCTCGAATGACAGTAGTTCAGATTGCCTATCTAACTAAGATATCTCTGGCTTGCTTTGATTAATGACCACCACTATATTGTACTCCTCATCGAGTCCAAGGAGTACCTGAGACACTAGGTTACGTGTAGATACTTGGCTACCAGCTTGAGCTAGATTATCAGAGTGAAGCTTCATAAGTTTCAAATATTTAGACATTGACATATTACCTTTGCGTGTCTGTTGGAAAACTTAGCCAAGATAGTTATCTTTTGCCCTTGACTGAACTCCAAGCAACGAGTGTATGGCATCGCATCGACTCTTAGCACTCCCGTACCCCATCAGATGTAAAGCAACTTCAGGAGTTATTGAGTTGTATAACCACCCTAACAAGAGTTGATCTGCTGTAACCCAAGCTTCATACAGTGGGTTCAAGGACTTCACACAGGTGAAGCTCGAAGCTTCTTCTGAGGCTTGAGAGTTTGCTTCTCAAGTTTAGGCTACTGACGAAGTGGACACAATGAAAATAGGAGGACACTGTCAACGCAATGGGGAAAGGAACTTATCAACATGGGTTTCCCCATTGCGTTGACATTAGACACAATGAACATAATGGAGTTATTATTCTAAAAAAAAAAGGTGAAGAGAATTTTTTAGAATAATAACTACGCTGTCAACGCAATGGGAAAACCCATGCTGATAAGAGTTAAGTTGTGAAAGGCACTTACCCGTAGTTAGATGTCTGCATGACACACGTGAGGGCAAGCCAAAACGAAAGTAAGTCACCAGGATTAACGCATTAGCGCAACTCCTCTGTCCGGTGCAAGTCAAATCAAGCAAGACAAAAGTTGAGTTGAATATGGATGCCTGCATGACACACGTAGAGGTAAGCGAAAACGAAGAGCGTAACCAGGTTCAATGCCACATTTGAATAAGTAATTGCAAAATTTTGAATTGTTTTGAACGAATGCATTCTAAAAAGCAAAACACAAAGTTGCAATGAATGAATAAAATTTTTTATGAATAAAAGCTTTCCGAATATAAACTTAGAAAAGATCTTTTTGAAGAAGCAACCAAAGTGGAAGAGAGCATTGAGACGATGGTTAGAGGTATGAATAAATTATATTCTGAGAAGCTGGTCATCGCATAGGAAAGAAAGAAGGTGAGTTAGGAATTTCAAGGGTATAACGCATGCTTGAGGACAAGCATGATTCTAGTTTAGGGGTGTGATGACATGCAGAAATGCATGTCATCTTAGGTTTTTATTTAGAATTATAACGACTGTTAAGCATAATATGTGGCAATTATGTTAGGAATTCATGAGAAAATGAGCTTGCGGTGTTCAACATCGAGAATCTCGGCTAACCCATTATTATGCGTCATTATGCATTCAATTGTCTATTTTTGTAGCTAACGCAGGAAGTGAACGCAAACGCGGAAGCCAGACTTCCGCATAGACGACTGCATGTGGAGAAACTCTCCATCAAAAAGGCAAACGCATACCATCAACACATCGGTGTTACGATAATCAATTGCATGCGTTCATCGCATAGGAGTTGCGATCGTCAAGCGATTGCGGTCATCGTGTAGAAGTTACAGTATTAAGCGAATATGGTCACTACACGATTGCAGTTACACGATAACGCATAATAGAGGGATCAACGCAAGGTTGGTGGAATGAACGCATCAACGCATCTCTCGGGAAAACCAAAAGATGATGTTGGCATTTCACCTACCACGCTGTTAGCAGCAGAGATTCAAAAAGGACTAACATCCCGCGAATGTCAGAATCAGAGCAGTCCATTAATGTTGTTAACGATCCAAGCTCTATATATAGAAGCCGATGAGTAGAAGTTCAAATCATCCAGGGTTTTCGCCCAGGGTCTAAATCCGAAGTTTTTGCCTGAGGTTCGCCTTAGGGCGAATCCTTGTGATCCAGACAAATGCGTGAGAAGAAGCTTGAGAGTTCTTCATCTCCTTCCTCCATTCGGAGTGACGATCGGAGCCTTCGACCAGAGTTAGACCTCGAGAGAGTCAGTTCCACCGCCCTTCCATGGCACCACCGGTAGCCTTGACACACATCCACTGGAAGTAAGTCATTGCTTCCAGCTCATCATTTCATTTTCTCTCATTTTCTTATATTGTATTTTATTATATTTTGGAACTAAGGAATTAATACATTATGTCTTCAATGCATCTCTGTGTTTCCTTCGATTCCATCTCAATATTTCTTTACTTAGCATCCTTAACTTTCATTGCATCACTTAGTGAGATTGCTAGATTATCGCATACTTTGTCATGTGGATTAGAGATATGAAGCATGTAGCAAACCACCGGGAGGTGTGCGTTGCGTGAGTGTTTTGAGAAAACCTTATTTTCTTAGTGTAAAGCTATAGCAATGCCTGTCTATAGGCAGACGCAACGCTTGTCTATGAGTAAAGTCAGCAACAACTAACTGCCCAGGAGGGTAAGTGTTTTGTCTCATTAAGCAATGTAAGCAAGTATTAACTAGAGATATGAATAATCTTACGTCAGCCAAGTTTAAATGGTTACCTTGTCTTATGAGCGTATCATTCATCATTTAGGCATACTTGAAAGAGTAGTCTAAGACCCTAATCTAAGACTCGAGAAAGCAGATTGGAACGCATAAGCAAGAATGGGGAACTTAGAGATAAGCTCTGTTTGCTATTACACAGCATATGCACCCTACGGATAGAATATTGCATGCATCCAGAAGTAGGATACAATGGTATGCTGCTATCACGCTCATGCGGCAAGAGCACGTGAGCAGGTTATAGAGGTTTAGGCATAGGATTCTCGGCACTATCGCATATACATCGCATGCGTCCTATAATTAGGCTCAAGTGTGTGTAGCATGATCGCATAGCTTGCGTTGGTTGAGGTTGCCCTTGCGGTCAAGCTCAGTATTGCAGTGAAGACATCCTCACATTTTATCTATTTTTTCATGCATTTACTACGCGTCAACAGTTACTGTGTCTCTATCTTTCATTCATACTTCTCATTACGTTTTTTGTTAGTTAGGAGTAGGAGTAGTGTTAGCTTAACAACCCCTCCATCATTCTTTTATTCAACCACTGCATACACATTACCACATACGTGTAGGTACAAGTACCTGAGTTCGACCTCGGATCACTCATGAAACTTGCATTCATGTTATACTTGGCGTGAGCGCAAGAAAACTTGTGACAGGAATGCACGGTCATCGCATACATTCGTTAACGCATAGTTCACTCCAACGCATGACCTCCGACGCATAATAATCAACGCATATATTAGGACATGCATCGCATATTGCGTCCACGTAATTTTAGTCATCAAGTAATTGATAACTAATTTTCTCGTAATCATGTTTTTGGCACCGTTGCAGGGGATTCGACAAATAATTGTTTGTTGAGTTTTGTGTCTCTACAGGAAAGCTTTTTATCTTAGGAGTATTGCAGCTTGTGCAACCAAGTTGTAACCAATATTGAAATACAGGCGATGCGCCGAAAAATAGTATTGACCCCAAGGTAGAAGGGTAATCAGTCGCATGAGCTGAAGGTAATTCTAAGCACATGATGGCTACATGGGCCCAACAATTGCCGGAAGTTCCAATGGTCAAGGCATCTTGACCCAAGCAGTTGAGAGAAATTTCCTGCATGGAAGACTGTGATGACAACACACCAATTTTTCCAGGGACGTCTTCTACTCTATCTTTATCTTGCTTTCCTAATTTAGTTTATTTTTATTGTTATTTTAGATATGTGACTGCTTCCTTGGTTGTGGTGCGTTTTCTCCTTGTAGGTGCGACAATAAGTTTCCTCGATGCGCGGTACAATGGAAGAATTCCCTCCATTCTTCAACGCATGGCTTCGATCGCGTGAATTCCAACGCATGATCGCATGCATTATTCCGCCTAAGGTTATTTCTTGTTATCTTTTATGTATTATCCTTTTGAAATTCTTTTTTCCCCGATTGCGCTCCTTTGCGATGTTTCTATGATGGTACGTATAATTCACCGCGTCTTCTGAGAACTCCAACTAAGCATCGCAAGGCACTCTATACTTTTAACAACTTCCTCAAATTTTTAAAGTCTTAAGTTTTATTTTGTGTAAACCTTCGCTCAAACATTTATTACCGCATTCATGTTGATTTTGTTTTTAGCTTTGCGGTGAGAACGCTGCCAACCTCTAAGTTTGAGGGTGGCAGCGGTCTTAGAGAATTATGTTCATTGCATTGCGATCATTTCTATATTAAAAAAAAAGGTGAAGAGAATTTTTTTGAATAATAACTCCATTATCAACACAATGGGAAAACCCATGTTGATAAGAGTTAAGTTGTGAAAGGCACTTACCCATAGTTGGATGTCCGCATGACACACGTAGGGGCAAGCTAAAACGAAAATAAGTTGCCAGGATCAATGCATAAGCACAACTCCTCTGTCCGGCGCAAGCCAAACAAGAAAGACAAGAGTTGAGTTGAATATGGAATGCAACCGAAGTTGGATGCCCGCTTGACAGTCGTGGGGGCAAGCCAAAACGAAGAGCGTAACCAAGTTCAACGTTGCATTTGAATAAGTAATCGCAAAGTTTTGAATTGTTTTGAACGAACGCATTCTCAAAATAAAAACTTAAAGTTGCGGTGAATGAATAAAAAGTTTTTGAGCAAAAGCTTGCCGGATATAAACTTAAAAAAGATCTTTTTGAAGAAGCAACCAAAGTGGACGAGAGCATTGCGACGATGGTTAGAGGTATGATTAAATTATATTCTGAGAAGCTGGTCATCACACAGGAAAGTAAGAAGGTGAGTTAAAAATTTCTTGAGTATAACGCATGCTTGAGGACAAGGATGATTCTAAGTTTAGGGGTGTGATGACATTCAGAAATGCATGTCATCTTAGGCCTTTTATTTAGAATTATGAGAACTGTTAAGCATAATATGTGGAAATTATGTTAAGATTTCATGAGAAAATGAGCTTGCGACGTTCAGCATTGAGAATCTCAGCTAACCCATTATTATGCGTCATTATGTGTTCAATTGTCTATTTTTATAGCTAACGCAGGAAGTGGACGCAAATGCGGAAGCCGAACTACTACATAAACGACCGCATGCGGAGAAACTCTCCATCGCCAAGATAAATGCATACCATCAATGCATGGGTGTTGCGGTAATCAGTCGTATTGCGGTCAAGCGATTGCGGTCTTCGTGTAGAAGTTGCGGTATTAAATGAATTTGGTCAATGCACGATTGCAGTTACACGATAACGCATAATAAAGGGATCAATGCAAGGTTGGTAGAATGAATGTATCAACGCATCTCTCGGGAAAATCAAAAGATGATGTTGACATTTCACCTACCACGTCATTAGCAGCAGAGATTCAGAAAGGACTAACACGCCGCGAATGTCAGAATCAGAGCAGTCCATTAATGTTGTCTCGATCCAAGCTCTATATATAGAAGCCGATGAGCAGAAGTTCAAATCATCCAGGGTTTTCACCCAAGGTTTAAATCCAAGGTTTTCGCCTGAGGTTCGCCTTCAGGCGGATCCTTGTGATGTAGACAAATGCGTGAGAAAAAGCTTGAGAGTTCTTCATCTCCTTCCTCCATTCTGAGTGACGACCAGAGCCTTTGACCAAAGTAAGATCGCGAAAGAGTCAGCTCCACTGCCCTTCCATGGCACCACCGGCAGCCTTAACACACATCCAATGGAAGCAAGTCATTTCTTCTAGCTCGTCATTTCATTTTCTCTCCTTTTCTTATATTGTATTGTATTACATTTTAGGATTAAGGAATTAATACATTATTTGTTCAATGCATCTCTGTGTTTCCTTCGATTCCATCTCCATCTTTCTTTACTTAGCATCCTTAACTTTCATTGCATCACTTAGTGAGATTGCTAGAGTATCACATACTTTGTCATATGGATTAGATATATGAAGCATGTAGCAAACCACCGGGAGATGTACGTTGCGTGAGTGTTGTGAGAAAACCTTATTTGCTTAGTGTGAAGCTATAGCAACGCCTATCTATAGGCGGACGCAATGCTTGTCTATGAGTAAAGTCAGAAACAACTAACTGCCCGAGAGGGTAAGTGGTTGGTCTCATTAAGCAATGTAAGCAAGTATTAACTAAAGATATGAATAATCTTATGTCAGCCATGTTTATGTGGTTACCTTGTCTTATGAGCGTATCATTCATCATTTTGGTATACTTCAAAGAGTAGTCTAAGACCCTAATCTAAGACTCGAGAAAGCGGATTGGAACACATAAGCAAGAATGAGGAACTTAGAGATAAGCTTCGTTTGCTATTACACAGCGTATGCACCCTACAGATAGGATATTGCATGCGTCCAGAAGTAGGATACGGTAGTATGCGGCTATCACGCTCATGCGGCAAGAGCACGTGAGCGGGTTATAGAGGTTTAGGCATAGGCTTCATGGCACTATCGCATATACATCGCATGCGTCCTAGAATTAGGCTCAAGTGTGTGTAGCATGATCGCATAGCTTGCTTGGCTGAGGTTGCCCTTACGGTCAAGCTCAGTATTGCAATGAAGACATCCTCACATTTTATCTATTTTTTCATGCATTTACTATGCGTCAACAGTTGTTGTGTCTCTACCTCTCATTCAAACTTCTCATTGCGTTGTCTGTTAATTAGGAGTAGGAGTAATGTTAGCTTAATAACCCCTCCATCATTCTTTTAGTCAACCATCCCATACACATTACTGCATACATCTAGCTACAAGTCCCTAAGTTCGACCTCTGATCACCCGAGAAACTTGCGTTCACATTATACTTGGCATTAGCACAAGAAAACTTGTGATAGGAATGCACGGTTATCGCATACATTCGTTAACGCATAGTTCATTCCAATGCATGACCTCCGACGCATGATAATCAATGCATGCATTAAGAACATGCATCGTATATTGCGTCCACGTAATTTTAGTCGTCAAGTAATTGATAACTAATTTTCTCGTCATCATTGTACACGATGGACTCTATGCGCTAAACGATGAATGATATATTCAATCGTTTAGCTGATCGTTGTACATGATGAAGCCAATTTACTAAGCGATAAATAGAGAGATTTTTTACTTTGCCACTTCTTATTCTTCACATTGTTTGGAAAGGGGGCAGCATGCCCGATTTATACATTGTTCCCTATTTTAGGGATTTAAATAATTAAAAAATTATATACTAAACAACTAATGAAATGAGGACACATGGTCCAGTACATGAAGAAAGAATATTTGTTTGTTATCACCAATCCTAATAGAAATTTGGAGCACTAAAAGGAATAATTCTTCATGACTCTCCATAGTGACATGGCAACCTTCAACCGATGTGTCTTCTTGACTCCTCGTTAGTCGCTGATGTGGTATTTTCTTTAACAATCTAGACTTCTCTTTAATTGGCCAATAATGCAACAACCCACTGCTTCAACATCAAACTTCAACCCAAAGTGATGCGCTTCATCGCCATTCTTGTTGCATCACCTGTGTGCGACGACGTAAGAACTGATTTGCCGCAATGGTGATTCTCCCCTTCATCAGTGACTACGACCCTTGACGGTAAACCCACAACATTTCAGTAACCCGGAGGTCTATTCACGCCAGCAATGGCTTTTTTATGTCTTTCAGCAAGGATGTATCTGTACGCACACGTTCCAGCAAGGGTTCGATTTCATTTGGGCAAGTTTCAATGGCTTTAGATGGATATCAAACTTAATTGGATACTTTTCCAGCAACATTTTCTCTTTCAACTCGTTTCAGTAATGACACACTTCCTTTTGACATTAGTTTAGCATTACCCATTACCTAAACACCTCTACTAATTAGGATTTATGTGTTTTTGGGCACAGACCCGCAAGTGTTGGAGTTTTTTGGTGGCGCAAGTTGATTTAATCTTGGTTCGAGCCCATTTGAAACTTGTTGGACTCATTCAAACAGTTTCCATCAAAGTTCTAAACCTATTTAGTGTGTTTCTCTACGTAACACCTTACTTTATACCTTTCAAATTCGATAAGAGTGTTTTAAATTAGTTTATATTTCGTGGGGACTTCATGTTGGTAATTAAAAGCTAATTGGGAGCCCATGAATTAAGTACTAAGTTTATTATGTTGGTTTGTTCATTCTAAATACTCTTTGAAGACTCTTAGTAAGGTTCTAAATTGAGATCTGACATTGAAATCTTGTTTTAATAAATCAGGAGCCTTTCAAATAACTTTACGAGCATTCTTGAACAATAGGTAAGTAGAATTCTACCTGAACTCTACCTCTCGAGTCTATTTGCTCGTGTGATAGCACTTTGTGTGTTTTATTTCTATTATTTCTATTATGTTTTATGCTATAGAAATAAACACCATAAAGGACGATAGAATCTTAAGTACACTCAGGGGTCAACATGAAACGAGGATTTCATTTAGAAAATCATGAGAGTTAAGTTGGATTTTTCGTCAGTTTGAGAAGTTTGGTTAAAAACCATGTATGTATTGGATTTTATGCCCTAGACTCGTGGTTTGTAAATAAATAAAATTTACTCATTATATATAAAATAATTGTTTTTATTTATATCTTAAATTTGCATAATTATATCCAATAAAGTAAAATCTAAGGTTATTTGTACGAGACTTGAACAATATCTAGTTGACGTATAGTGGATTATATTCAAGTAATAACCTAAAATGTCTATAGTAGATGGATAAGGCAACCTTATCCTTGTGACACTATGAGTATGGTCCACTTAATCATTACAAATGATTTAATCCAAATTATTTATGTGGAGACATGTGAGTGATGTATTCTATACAAAGAGTTTATATAAGATTGGACAGCAAAATAATTAATATCTCTTCGCAACTCCATTAATTGAAAAGATTAGTATTTCATAGGATAATCATATGAAGCTTGATCTCAATCCTATGTGAGTTATGAACGTTTGCCTATGAGGGCTAGTCTTTTATTTTGCATGGGTGAGAGTGTCTTAAGCTGTCGACTCAATAAGCATATCATTTTGGGGACTTAACTTAATAGGAAGTTAGGAACGTAATTTCATAAGATGGAATTCACACTTTTCCATATAGGGAAAATAGATGAGTAGTTTTCTTATATGCTAACTTCAGAACATGAATAATTGGACCCCGCCCTTTCATTGGCCTGAGAGAGACTTGGCTTATCGTTGGACCATAAAAAACTTGTTCATTAGAGGACTGGTGGTACTTAAGGATATAGAGGTAATTACAAGAGTAAAACGGACCATTGAGGGAGAAATTTTGGATCAATCACAAATTGCCACAATTGAACTTGGGACCAATTAGAAGTTGACATGTGCCCTCAAATTGAAGTCGAAGACATGAATTGGCAAAGTCTGATGATGCCGCATGTTTTCATCACAAATGTTGTATTGAGTGAAATTAATTTGGCCCAATTTGATATTATAATTTGGGCTAAAGTCTAGTTAAGCCCAAAAATGGGCTTAATTTGGCCCAAAGGCCAAAGTAGATTCAAGTCCAACTAATTGGGTCCAACGGCCAAGCCCATGGACCAACCAAGCCCAAGCCCATGAAACCCACTAGAGAACTCTACAAATAGAGGAGCTCCCTTTATTTGTGGAGGTCATCAATTCTACATTCTAGAGATCCCAAAGAGAATTCTCCCAACAATCAGAAGACTCATAGACTCCTGAAGCTACACATTCCTTGAAGACACAAGTCCCCTAAAGATAGAAGGTCTATTCTAAGACTTTAGCTTCAAGAAAATCAAGTGCTCTTCTTCTTCAAGTCAAGCGTATGAATTTAATTGAGAGAGAATAAGAGGATCAAGTATTAGAGATCAAATACATCACATCAAATCAACGTCAACATCAATACAAATTCTACTCCATAAATCAAGTTTTTTCAGAAACCTCATGCGAACAAATTGGCACTCTAGTAGGACATCTATATCTCTCATCCTCTCTCAACATCCAGAGAAATCAATAGCACTAAAGAAAGTTGCATCCAAAGTAACTGCCGCAAACGACTTCTACATGAGACCTATCACCCACAGTCGCTTAAAGGAGGTTCTACGGGACAAGAGTAGAGCTTCGTCATCGCGCATAGCATTCTAAAGCAAATGATAATCTTCTAAAGGCAGGGTTTTCATAGAGGAAAATACCTTGTTCGAAAACTCTACTTCTGCCTCTAGCAAGTCGAGTAGGAAATCAGACCCAGATGTGATATCTGTCATGATGGAAGACGTGATGGCCGAGGCAATCATGGAAAAAATGGAAAGAAAGATAAATTTTATGATTAAATCTATTAAGAAGTAAGATCATGAGATCTCTGCCTTAAAAGAGCAGGTGTAGACTCATGAAACCACTGAGTCAAGTCAAACCCTTACTGTCAGGAAAAATGACAAAGGGAAGACCGTGTCGCAAGAAGCTCCACTGCAACAACTAAACTTCGTTGCCTCTTTATCAGTCCAGTAGTTGCAAGATATGATCATGACCTTCATAAGGGCTCAGTATGGAGGCCCATCTCAGACCTTCTTTATGTATTCCAAGTTGTACACCTAGAGAATTGACAACTTGAGGATGTCTGTTGGGTATCAACCCTTGAAGTTCCAGCAATTCGATGGAAAGGGTAACCCCAAACAACACATTGCCCATTTTGTCGAAACATGCAAGAATGTGGGAACGAAAGGAGATCTATTGGTTAAACAGTTTGTCAGAACCCTGAAAAGAAATTCTTTTGATTGGTACACTGATCTAGAGCTTGAGGTGATCGACAGTTGGGAAACGTTGGAAAGAGAGTTTCTGAATCCCTTCTACAGTATCAGACGTACTATCAGTATGATGGAGTTGAAAAATGCTAAACAATGGAAAGGAGAGTCGGCCATCGATTACATCAACTGATGGAGAGCTATGAACTTGGACTATAAAGACCGACTTGTCGAACTGTCTATGGTAGAAATGTGCAGCCAAGGTATGCCTTGAAAAAAAGGAATCAACGAAGACATTGGAAGATTCAGGTATTTGCAACACACATCAATCTGTACAAAAGTTATAGTTTCAACTGAAAATGATGGGTTACTACTAACCAAGAATGATCCAAGATTCGATGGAGTATGGAAAGAAGTGTGAGGCTTGTCAATATCATGCAAACTTTATTCATCAATCGTTCGAGCCTCTACATCTGACTATAGCTTCGTGGCCTGAAGCGTGGGGACATGATCATTTGGCCCTATAACACCTAAATCATCAGCAGGACATTCTTACATCCTTGTAGCCATTGATTACTTTTCAATGTGGGCTGAGGCCATCACATTGAGAGAAGCTAAGAAAGAAAATGTAGTGGACTTTATCCGTACTCACATCATCTATCGGTATAGTATCCCCCATCAAATTGTGACAAATAATGGGAGGCAGTTCTCTAATGGCTTGATGGACAGATTGTGTGAGAAGTTCAAGTTTAAGCAATTCAAGTAATCCATGTATAATGTTGCTGCAAATAGGTTGATAGAGGCATTCAATAAAACGTTGTGCAACCTGCTGAAGAAAATTATCTCTAAGTTAAAGAGAGATTGAAAAGAGAAGATCAGTGAGGCATTGTGGGATTATCGAACCACTTATCATACCCCAACAGGAGACACATCATACTCTCTTATTTATGGAATAGAAGTTTTCCTCCCTTTGGAAAGAAAAATTCCATCATTAAGGATGGTGGTGCAAGAGGGATTGACTAAAGAAGATAATGCCAAGTTACATCTTCAAGAGTTAGAGGCAATTGATGAAAGACGTCTGGAAGCTCGAAAAGCAATGGAATGTTACCAAGTGAGAATGTCTGAGGCCTTTGATAAGCAGGTGAATCATCGATCTTTTCAAGTTGGTAATCTGATGCTTGTTGTAAGAATATCATTATCACGACGAGACATACGAGAAATAAGTTCACACCTAAATGGGATGGACCTTACATTGTCAAAGAGGTCTACAGAAATAGAGAATACAAGATTATTGATCAAGACAAATTTAAGAATTGGCCCGATCAACAAAAAGTTTATTAAGAAATTTTATGCTTGATAAATGTAAAAAAATAAAAAAAATAAAAAAAAAATAAAAAAAAAATCCTTATCCTAAGTGTATAAACTGCATGATGCTTCTAGCCTGCATGAGCTTAAAAGAAAAACGACCCAACAAAAATATTTTGTACCACGTTATGACTTGATCTCTATTCATTATAAACGGTACGTAGGCATCTTGAAGAAAACTTCAAGTTCAGTTCAGTAAAAGAAAAAAAAAACTTAGTTGAACCACGTTATAGCTTGATCCCTTTCTTAAAGAGTACGTAAAGAACTTAAAGAAATTTAAGTTCAGTCCAAGGAAAAAGTCACCACCACCTAATGTGTGACACTAGAAAATTGACAATGTTCATTTGTATTAAAAAATGCCACTAAGAATTGAGGACGACCCCAATGGACGTAATTTAACAAATCAAAGATGTCCATCCTTATTGGGGGCAACCTAACAAATCAAAGAAGTGCAACACTAGGAGCAAGACACTGTAAGTTTGATGCTTATAAGGGCATTGCTTAACTAAAGATCAATGCTTCATCTTCAAGTTTAGAAGTTCTTCAAGATCAAGTTCAGAGGTTTCATTAATGCTTCCTCAAATTCAAATTTGAAGGTTTCATCAAGGTTTATTCAAATGCAATCTTGGAGATTTTGCCGAAGCTTTCTAAATAAGCAAGTGGTAAGAATTTGTCAATGCTTCTTCAAGTTCAAGTAAGGAGGATTCTTTGATGTTTCATCAAGCTCAAGTTCGGAGGATTCTTCGATGTTCCATCTTCATACTCAAGATTATAGACTTTGTGATTGCTCTATATGCTTAATTCGTGAAGTCAAGCTTAACGTGGAAGAAAAAAAGTCAAGACCGATGCAGAAGATGGAAAATCAAGTCCGATGCAAACTGGCAAAAAGACAAATTTGGTGTTACTTTATTTCATCAAGTCCGATCTACTTGGCTCTGCCTCCTATGCGAGATCACCTCTAGTCTTCTTGATTCCACCTCATATGTAAGATTAAGTCAAGTCTGCATGGCTTCGCTTCATTCGCAAGATCAAGTCTGGTTTGTCTAGATATGCCTCATATGTGAAATAAAGTCCGGTTTGCTAAGTTCTACCTCATATGCGAGATCAAGTTTGGTTTGTAATGTCCTTCCTCATATACGAGATCAAGTCTGGTTTGTAATGTCCTTCCTCATATGTGAGATCAAGTCCGGTCTGCCTGGTTGTGCCTTATATGTGGGATCAAGTTCGGTCTGCATCTCCGCCTCATATGTGAGATTAAGTTTGATCTACCTGACTCTGCCTCATATACAAGATTAAGTCAAGTTTGCATGGCTATGCTTTATTTGCAAAAGCAAGTTCAGTTTGTCTGGATCTATCTTATATGCGAGATCAAGTCCTGTCTGCTAGGTTCTACCTCATGTGCGAGATCAAGTCTCGTTTGTAATGTTCTGCCTCATCTGCGAGATCAAGTTCGGTCTGCCTAGTACTGCCTTATACGGGGGATTGAGTCTGGTCCACCTCTCTGTCTCATATGTGAGATTAAGTTTGGTTTTCTTGACAACGCCTCATATGCGAGATAAAGTCTAGTCTACCCAGCATCGCTCCGAAGCTCGATGGCATATATGCCTTATCTTCAAAACTTGACATATCTGCCTCATCTTCAAAGTCAGATAAAAAAGTAGCATAATAATGTTGTTTAGACCTTTCTGGGTCATCCCTACGTGAACCAAACCATGATATGATAGTGGATCAAGTAATGATGTAATAGGATTGTTTAGACCTTTCTAAGGTCATCTCTATATTAATTAATAGGGTTGTTAGATCTTTCAGAGGTCATCTTATGTTGATCAAGAAGTGACGATGTAATATAACTATTTAGACCTTTTCGAGGTCATTCCTATATTGATCAAATAAGGTTGTTAGACCTTTCTGGGGCCATCCCTATGTTGAACAAGAAGTTACGATGTAATATGGTTGTTTAGACCTTTCTAGGGTCATCTCTATGTTGATCAAGAAGTGATGTAATATGTTTATTTAGACCTTTCCAGGGTCATTCCTATGTTGATCAAGAACTAATGATGTAATAGGGTTGCTTAGACCTTTATGGGTGCATCCCTATATTGATCAAATAGGGTTGTTAGACCTTTCCAAGGTCATTCATATGTTGATCAAGAAGTGGTGATGTAATAGGGTTGTTTAGATCTTTCTGTGGTCATCCGTATGTTGATTGAGAAGTGATGTAATAGGTTTGTTTAGACCTTTCTTTGGTCATCCCTAGGTTGATCAAGAAGTGATGTGATAAAGTTGTTTAGACCTTTCTAGGGTCATCCCTATGTTGATCAAACAGGTTTGTTAGATCTTTCTGGAGTCATCCCTATGTTGATCAAAAAATGACGATGTAATGGGGTTGTTTAGACCTTTATAGGGTCATCCCTATGTTCATCGAAAAGTGATATGATAGAGTTATTTAGATCTTTCCGGGGTTATCCCTATGTTGATCAAGAAGTGATGTAATAGGGTTTTTTAGATATTTCCAGGATTATTCCTATGTTGATCAAATAGGGTTGTTAGTTCTTTCCGGGGTCATCCCTATGTTGATCAAGAAGTGATGATGTAGTAGAGTTGTTTAGACTTTTCCGAGGTCACCCCTATGTTGATCGAGAAGTGATGTAATAGAGTTGTTTAGACCTTCTCGGGATCATCCCTATGTTGGTCAAATAGGGATGTTAAACCTTTTCGAGGTCATTCCTATGGGATCCTATTTATAGAGGATTCATCAGGTTCCATGGCGAATTAGGAAATCAAATCACATAAAGATTCAGTTCGAATTATTTGATTTTATTATATTTCATAATTTGATTTTATCCTAATTTCGGATTAAATTTTTTTAAAAAAAAAAATCAAATTAAGGGTTCTGTCTCTATCAAGGTTTTTTTTTTTTTTAATTTAGATTTTGTTCTCAAATTTATCTTGAAACGTGATTTAGACGCATTTCAAATTTCATCCCCGAATTCAAATCATCCAAATTTAGCCTCTTATCCCCCAAAGCCAAATTAAATTAAGGATAAAATTTCAAATCCATCTCAAATTAAAATTAGCTATATTCCAAATTTTATCCAAAAATTAAAATTACACACATTGTTATCCTCAAGTCAAATTAAATTAAGGATAAAGTCTCAAATTGATATAAAATTCAAATTTGGACAGCTTCCAAATTTTATCTCAAATTCATCCAAATTTAGGTCATTATCCTTATTTCTAAATTAAATTGCAGGTAAAATCTAAAATTTCTTTCAAACTAAAATTTGGCTATATTCTAAATTTTATCTAAAATTTAAATCAAGTTTAGATTTTTTCCTTAGTCCAAATCAAATGGAAGTCAAAATCTCAAATTAAAATTTGGCCATATTTCAAATATTATCCCAAATTCTAGCACTAAATTTATAGTTTGGCTGACACATCAAATTGAGTTTAAATCAAGAGCAAATAACTTGTATTTTGACTCCAACTTCATCTTTTTCTAGATTCATCCACTCCAACTTCACCCGATGATGCCGCTGAAAGGGATGAAAATGCACGAAGGAAACCAAAACACAGAACCATTTCGTTGTTTTTTCAAATTGGTATTTAAAATCAAAACAATTTTGCATTGAAAGAAAAAGGTAATCTCAATTAAACATACAATTCCAAAAATGACTAATTATATAAGGGAAGAAACTCTACCTTGCAAACCTTTTGACAATTTTGTAGAATTTCTCGGTTGAATTGGGACTAGGTACCACCACTAGGAAACCTCACTATTCTGGTAGGGAATTGAGGTAATGGAGAATTGTGGGATTCTCTTTTTTGAGATTTGGGAATGCCATGGAACTATTTTTCTTTCTTTTCTCATGAAGAAGAAAACACATACAAAGATCTTGAGAGCCTTCTTCTCTCTGCAAAAACAAAACCCTTTTTTAAGAGAGGGATGGTGAGAGAGGGTGAGAAAAACATGGGATTAATCCCACGTTTTCTCGTAACTTCCCTAAATGACAAGTTAATTTGAATAAATTAAATTAAATTAAATTAAATAATTAATTAATTATCAATTAAATATCACATATTTAATTTAATTTCCCATTTGAATCATATTCAAAAACATTTATCTCTTTTAACCTATAGTTTTAATGCGCATCCAATGCATGTTATTTTTAACCTATAGTTTTCAATATGAATCTTATTCATATTAAATCAATATTTGAACTTCTTTCAAATATTTCGTTCTCTCATTTATTAATTTTGAATCATATCCAAAATTAATAATTAAATCTAAAATTAAACTTCATATTCAAACGTATCAGCATACATTAATAAATTTCCAATTATGAATTTGAACATTTTAAATTCAATTTAATGAAAAATTACTTGAATATTCTTTACAGGTTAAGAATGGGTCCTAATGAACCTCTAGATCAGAAGCTCTAACGATGTGAGATTAATTGGCTAAACTCATTAACCAAATTAATTAATACTTGTTAACCGTGAGTACACTGTACGAAAGACCCATAATTGCACTCTTCTCACTACATATATATTTCTATGTCCACGAATATAGACCAATAATAGCAAGTTAGTCCTTCACGAGTGTTCCTAACCCCAGTTGGGTCAAATTACCGTTTTATCCCTCGGTTACCTTTACATCCTTAAGTACCAGTGCTCCTCTAATGAACAATTTGTTTATGATCCAACCATTAAATAGAAACCTCTCTCAGGCCAATGAGAAGGTAGAGCTCTTTGTTCAAGTCATGGAGACACCACTTACGAGAACACTCATCTACTTACCCTAAAGTCGAGAAGGAGTGAAATCCATCTTGTATAATTATATTCCCAGCTACCCATTCGGTCTTATCCTCAAAATGGTAGGCTTATTGAGTCGGCAAAACTGACCATTCTCACCCATACAAATCAAAGAATAATCCCTCGTGAACAAGAGTTCATAATATACTCAGGAGTAAGACTAAGTTGCCTAAGTCATCCTATTCAAATAGAAACCTAACAAGTCAACAATGTTATATCTAGTGGTTACTATTTTGAAGTCCGATCTTGTACAAACTCATTGCATAGGAAACCCCCGCTCGCGTGTCTCCTAAACGAACGAGTTGGATCACTGTGTTTGATACAAATACAAAGTGGGTTGTATCCATAGTGTTACCAGGATAAGGTATCCGACTTTATCCCTATACTATAGATCCTTTAGGCTGTATCTTGAATATTGATCCTTATACGTCTCTACATAAAGTTCAAGACTTATAAGACAGCCTAGGATATTAGTTTATTGGATTTTAGGGTTAATAAGACAAAATTAAATAAAACATCAATAACACATTGATAAAAACATTAATAACTATTTATTAATGACGATCATTTAATTACATTCATTATCTACGAGTTTTAGGCATAAAACACAACAGTCGCGTATTTTCATCACAAATGTTGGATTGAGTGAAATTAATTTGGCCCAATTTGATATTATAATTTGGGCTAAAGTTCAGTTGAGCCCCAAAATGGACTTAATTTGGCCTAAAGGCCAAAGTAGCTTCAAGCCCAACTAATTGGGCCCAAAGGCCCATGGACCAACTAAGCCCAAGTTCACCAAGCCCACCAGAGAACTTTATAAATAAAAAAGCTCTCTTCATTTATGGGGTCAGCAATCCTATATTCCAGATAGCCCAGAGAGAATTCTCCTAACAATCAGAAGACTCCTAGACTTGAAGGAGCACAATCCTTGAAGACACAAGTCTCCTGAAGATACAAGGACTCTTTCAAGACTTTAATTTCAAAAAAATCACGCACTCCGCTTCTTCAAGTCAAGTGTACGTATTAAATTGAGAGAGAATAAGAAGATCAAGTACTAAAGATTGAACCACATTGCATCAAATCAACATAAATATCAACATCAACATCAACATCAACATAAGTTGCACTCCACTAAACAGATTTCTTCGAAAACCTCGTGCGAACACGGACATTTAACCCAGCTGTAATTATGAACAATTCGTGAAAGATCGACTTACATGTAATGGTTATACCCATGGACGCAACATGTCTTACAGTGCATAAGAGTGCAACTATAAGTCTATAGTGTTTTGCCCCATAGTTAATAAATGTTGATTAATTAATTAAAGAGTTGTAATTAATTAATCTCAACTCATTTAAGTTATAATCTATATGTTCATTAGGTCCTTTTGCTTGCTCACAACAGATTAATAAGGACTAAAGTTTTTGAAAAAATAATTGAAATGGTTCAAATTAGCTTACGACAATATATATTAGGGCTTATTGCAATTTTGGCAAAATAATTTTAAAAAATTAGGCCCATAGCCTAGACTTATTACTTTTGCAAAAATAGCAAAAAAAACAAAACAAAATAAACTTAACCAATGTGATACACTTGATACACTATCGATATATACTTGATACACTACTGATATACACTTGATACACTATTAGTATACGCTTGATACACTTGATACACTTGATATACTTGATATACTTGATATACTATTAATACTCGATTGAAAATGAATAGTTATTTAAGTGTTTAAAAAAATCATAAAAATATTTTTTAAAAAAATTACTTTTTCCTCTAATAATTCAAAACACGCTCAAATTGCCAAAATGAGTACACTAAACAGAGTACTAGTAAGATTTAGGTTAAATCTCCCCTGGCTTATTGTACATTTGTACTTGAAAATGAAATAAATAACATCATTTAAAAAGGGAAAAAAACTATAAAAGGGATAAAAGAAATATAGTAAATACAAAAATTAAAGTGAGTAATAACTCATATTACTGCAAATAAAAAATATAAAGTATACAAATCAATGAAAGAATACACAACTTAGTTGACTGATATACCCAAAAACATAAGTTTGTTAAAAGTGCAAAATTGGAACATAGAATAAATGAAAAATTAAATTTGAAAATTTTGCCAGATCTATAATTTTCCATATGTTGAAGGCATGTCCCTAATTATACATGTTGAATTTGCTGCCCATTGCATATTCCCTATATATTATTTGTATATGGTATGATTAATATAGAATATAATGTATATAGATACATCATTATATATAGTTACTTATAAATATGATTTATAATTAAAACTATATATGAGGGGAGAATTAATGTATTTGAATGTGATTCAAATATTAAATTAAGATAAATAAGATTGACTATTAAAACTATAGGTTATATATCAATATGAATGAGATTCATATTAAAACTATATGCTATGAGAGAAACATACCTTTTGAATATCATTCAATTTTTTATTGATATTTAATTATTAAGTGAATCGATTAATTAATATATTATTATTAATTGATTTTTTTTTTTTTTTGAAAAAAATAACTCCTCCTTAATGAAGGGGGGAGTGAGGAGTTGATCCCATCCCTTTACGTTAAATCACATAATAGTTCTGTGGAGTGGTTAACGCAATTTTTATAAGGAATTCTCGATCTCTCTCTCAAGCATTTTACACATAAAAATGTTCTCTGCAAAACTAATTTCTCCCTTCCCTTTTCGCCTAAAAAAAAAGTGCCCCACAAGTGGGTCTTGCCAAGAAACATAGTAAGGAAGACGTTTTGGAAGTGTCTCTAGCAAAGGTGAAGGAGAAAGAGATCGAAGAGGAGCTTTATTGAAGAAGAGTCTTCAAAGGTATTATTTTGTTCTTAAATTTATGCTTGATCTATTTAGATTTACCGCGTGTGTTGTCTTTCAATTCTTATTTTTTTTTTGTAATTTTCATCTTTCCAAAAATCGAAACAAAAGGCGATAAAATATTTTCATTGGGATTCGATCCCATCAGTGTATGTCTTGTATATGATGATTTAATTCATGAGTTTAACATGTTGTGATTGATATTACCGTTCTTGAATATTTTTGAAATATATGTATGATTTTTAGTGGCCCTTAGGTGTGGGCTACTTTCTAGTTCAAGTATACGGACTTCCCACAAGATTTTGTAGGTGTTGACGAGTGTCGTGACCTTGATGATGCTGAAGAGGGAGTCTGAGTGAAACTTGTTTTAGATTTAAGTTTGTTTTTAATTAGCTGAAGTTGAGATTTTGGTTAGTTTATTTTGTTGATTCAACAATAATTTGAGTTGGTTAGTTTTAAGTGAGTTTTGTTGAATCTGATTAAGTAGATGTTTTAAGTATTAGTTTTCTAAAAACTCTGATAGTTCTGTTGAGAAGAAGTTGTTGAATGTTATTGGGACTGCATTCTTTTAAAACAAGTGTTGAGAAAAATGTTGGTTTTGTTAGAGTAGCATTGTTATCGTGTCAAAATATTTTAAAAAGTTTCATAGTTACTAGAATATTAGTTGAAAGGTAGTTTTTGTAATGTTTTCCTAGTTTAGTGGGAAATTCTAGGGTGGTTACATAGTTTACTCATCTATCTTTTTGAGTTTATCAAGGAAAGGCCAAGGTTGGCCCTACTTTTCCCAATTATTTAATTAAAAAAAAGTTGGCAGGTTTTAAATTTTTTCTTGGTGTTCGAACATTTATCGCTTCATAGAACAATATTCACAACAAGCTAGAGACGAATGAGGAACAAATTGATGGACTCATTAAAGCAAATCAAGGAGAGCGAGAGCTAACCATAAGTCCAAAAGATTGGAGGGCAACATAGAATGATATTAGAAGCAAACATAGCTTTAGAAGATAAAATAGAGCAACAATACAAAGAAAGTGCACAAGGATCATAAAAGCATGAGTAAAATACAAGTAGAAAGAAAGAATTAGATTGACATGATGAATTGTCAGTATGGGGAGGATCCTGCTTCATCGGGTCATGATTGTCATTGTCTGGGTCATCAGAATCATATACATGAAAGTCCTTTTGATATTTCTCAGTCATCATCTAGGTAGTAAAGTTCATCTCAGGATGATAATGTTAGTTGTCCTTTTAATTCCATTGGTCCCTGTATTCTTCCATAGTGTCTTGAAGATCATACTAAGCATCAAGCTCTTTGAGTTTTTCCTCTAAGTAGATAGCATTAGAAAGAAAAGCACCAACTTTGTCAAATTTGGTTTGAATAAGTGTACAGTGAGCACATGCAGAATTCAGTTCCCCACGAGTCTCATTTGAGAGATAATTAATCCGTGCAATTTGATTTCGAACATGGGTTAACTCCTCAGGAGCAATGCAAGTGGTCATGAGATGATTGATACGGTTTGCGAAGCTCATTGTAGAGACAGACATTTTCATGAGGACAAAAATAATGAGCAGGATGAAAGCACAAAATGTTCTTTTATTTACCTTTTATTCAGATGGAATTTCACTTGGTTTTATTAGATTTTGATATTGTTTGTTAGTGATTTTCAAGATTTGAGCAAAAGAACAAGCTTTGAGGCTAAAATAGGCTAGAACGGTCCAATAATGCATAAACAAGACAAATTGAGATTAAGTGTATAAGTAGGGGAAGAAAAGAGGAGAGAAACTGAGATGTGCCCATAAATAGAACAACCAGAAAATGATTTATATCATTTTTCTCTAAATAATGTATCTCATACATAATATCAATCATATAATATATAATTAACCAGTTATATCATATCATATATAATTGAACTCCCTCTTGTCAATTTGAACATTTTAAATTGACCCAAAAACTGATTCTCAACTTGAATTCATTGAGCTACCAAGGGGACCTTATGGACCTATGGCTCGAAGCTCCAATGGTATGTGAATAGCTGACTAAACTCTTTAGCCACGAGATCCACCATCTGTTAACTGTCAGGCATTCCACTAAAGACCGACAGCTGCACTCTTCTCACCACAGATATATTTCTCTGGCCATCAGATATAACCAATCAATTGTACGATAACCCTTCACAGATGCTCGTAAGTACAACTGGACCAATTTACCGTTTTGCCCCTGTAGTTACATCTAACTCCTCAAATATCATTGATCCCTCTAATGAACAATACAAAATAGTCCTATTATGTGTGTACACCTCTCGGGCCATGAGAAGGTGTGTGGTGCCACATCGTTCAAGGGGTAATCTATCTACTTACCCCTACTTCGAGGAATGAGTGAATTCCATCTTGTGTAGCTGAGTTCCAAGCTCCCAAATTAGACGAATCCTCAAAGTGGTAGGTTTCAGTCGGCAATCTGGCCACTCGCACCTATGCAAATCAAAGGACCGCCCTCAAAAGCAGGAGTTCCCAACTCACTCAGGATTGAGGTCATGTTACCTGTGGTCATTCTAGTGAAGTGAAGTCTCTGTCATGAACGACATTATATAATGAGACTATAACACCGGTCTTATACAAACTCTTTGTATAGGATGCCCCCGCTCACATGTCCCCACATGAATGATCAGGATCAGATCATCTGTAGCAAGTCACAACACTTGTAACTATTCTAGAAAGCGAGTCGCATCCATAGCGTTACCAGAATAAGGTTTCCTTCCTATATTCATATACTATAGACCATTTTAGTCATCACTTAAGACATGATCCACCTATATGTCTCCACATATATGCTTAAGTTACAAACTACAACCAAGGATCTTAGTTTATTGGATTGTGGTAAAGAAAAACAAATATTCAATGCTCATAGACAATAAGTGAAGAAAATATCATATATTATACATCACAAGCGTTTGTTCAAAACTGTGTTTACAAAATACAGGACACGAGAGTTTAGAGCATCATCCCCAACAATCTCCCACTTGACCTAAAGTGAGTGGGGTGTACATACAACTAGTACAAAACAATAAACTAAAATATCTCCCACTTGTCCTAGTCTAACCGCAGGCGGTCCCGTAGACCCATGCCCTGAAGGTGACCGTCAAACACTATAGCCGTGAGAGCCTTCGTAAACGGGTCAGCAACATTGTGCTCTGAAGCGATCTTCGTGACTATCATGTCTCCTCAGTGCACGATCTCACGGATGAGATGATACTTCCGCTTTATGTGTTTGCCACCCCTATGACTCATAGGCTCCTTGGAGTTCACCACAACACCACTATTGTCACAATAGAGGGTGATGGGCCTAGACATGTCTGGAATAATTTCCAACTCTGTCAAGAACTTCCTGAGCTAACCAGCCTTCTTAACAGCTTCACAAGCTGCTACATACTTGGCCTCCATCGTGGAGTCGGCGATGCACCCCTGCTTAGTGCTTCACCACACTACTACTCCTCCGTTAAGAGTAAAAACTAACCCTGAAGTGGACTTCTGAGAGTTCTTATCAGTCTGAAAGTTAAAATCCGTGTATCCAGTAATGATCAAATCCCCAGTTCCATATACGAGCATGTAGTCCCTTATTCTCTGTAGATACTTGAGGATGTTCTTAACTGCGGTTCAGTGTCCCTAGCTTGGGTTAGACTAATACCTACTAACTATTCCAACAGCATATCAGATGTCTGGTCTAGTACAGAGCATCGCATACATCAAACTGCCAACGATAGATGCATATGGGATTCGTTTCATCTTATCAACCTCTTGAGTCATCTTAGGACACATTTCGTTAGACAAAGTAATTCCATGCCTGAACGACAGTAGGCCCCTTTTAGAGTTCTGCATCGAGTACTTGAGCAACAACTTGTCAATGTACGATGCCCAAGATAGCGCTAGCACTTTGTTCTTACGATCCCGAAAGATCTATATAACCGGAACAAACTGAGCCTCTCCCAAATCTTTCATTTGGAATTGGTTCGCTAGTCAGTTCTTAACTGCAATCAGTAGTCTTACATCATTCCCAATGAGTAGGATATCGTCTACATACAACACTAGGAAAATTACTGAACCGTTGACGATCTTCTTGTAGACATAAGGCTCATCAACGTTTTGGCCAAATCCGTATGATTCGATCACAGTATTAAACCGAATGTTCCAAGATCAAGACGCCTATTTCAGCCCATAAATGGACCGATTCAGTTTGTAAACTTTTTGCTCTTGACCTTGGGCAATGAATCCCTCGGGCTGCACCATAAAAATAGTCTCCTCAACATTGTCATTCAGAAAGGCAGACTTGATGTCCATTTGCCAAATCCCATAATAATAATAAGTTGGTCGCCGGAGCTATTATTGGAGGTGGTTGTCGGAGTTCATATTTCATTGCTGGAATTGTCATCGGAGGTGGTTGTCGGAGCCTGAAGTTAGTTCTTGGAGTGTGACAGTGGCCGATGGATGGAGTCATTGAAAACATAGGAAGAAGGGAGAGTTGGGGTGAGTTGGGTTGAGTTGGTAAAATATACCAACTCAACTCCATCAATATTTAAAGTTGGTATGCCAAACAATGAGTTGGTATATTATACCAACTCAACTCAACTCATGTTGGTGAGCCAAACACCCCTTTGAAGTAATTAACACAACCTCTAAATCTAGAAATCTTTTATTCAGATTGAATCCTTTAAAAACAATCTTTTCTCATGCTACTTAAATGATAACTAAATTCTTGAAACCAATTTAAGAAGCATGACATTAAGACTTTTATCAACAATTTTTATCGTTATCCGATTACTTTCTATGTGTTCAAATGATAAACTAATATGCATGATCTGATCTATACGCTACTTGTTAAAGAAAGATTTAAATCGTGGAACCATTCAAATATTGATCGAACATTCAAAACATTTAGAACAATCATACTAGAAATGATAAATGCAAACTATCATTGAAGAAGCAAAGTCTTCAACAATTAACCTAATAATTAATCTACACCTAAAACTATGAGATGTTTAGCCTAATATAGCTTCCATGGATAGAATCACATTGAGGATACCAAAATACATAACAGAATTCAATAATACAAAAGGGAAAGAAGATTTATTTGACTTCCAATTGCATTCTCGTGATGAATTTGGTTTTTGAACGATCTTTGGTCTCTTCGGCATCAAGAATACTACATGCTTTGCTCTAAATACTCTCTCTAGGCCTCAAAAACTCCAAAATTCAATGTGGTATCCGAGCAAAAATCGTCGTTAAATAGGTAAAAATTTTCAAAAGTGAAACATTTTTTCCATAAATTTTTGTCTGGTGCCGCGACACTACCAAGATTTTCTCTTGTGCACAATGAAGGAAATCAGACATGAGGATTTCCATGAGCAGCAGAAGGATCATTCTAAATTTCAATCATATATGAAAACACAATTACGATCACAAATGGAAACAACAGGCTATACGCAAAACAGAAATTATAGTATGCTTTACTACACGATCATGGGAAGAATTCACATACCTTTAAAGACTCATCTTCAAGACCCCTTGATCACGAACGCTCGATCAACCAGCAAGACTGCAACACTCGAACGCTCATACACCACGACCGCTACACTACATGATCACAGCGAACTCGAACAAAACGATCACCAAGGTTACGCACACAGCGAACGCAACAAATGGCCTCCATAGAACCTCGACAGTATCGAGTTGAGTATGACACCACCAAAAAGGTTACCTTAATATTATCGGTGTGAGAATCCAGAAGTGTGGGCTCTGTGTGGACTTGGTTAGAGGCAAAGACCGGAGGAGAATAATCATGTAAACGATTGAGCAAATGAGAGATGGCAGATGTCTATCGTATAGACGATGCCCAATAGTTTAACAAAAGCTATGCAATCGTTTAGCTCATCGGCCAGCTGAGTATCTATCGTATAGAAACACTCCACGATCTGATCGTGGTGGAGAGTATATGAACCTCCAATTCCATATGGACCTCCAATTCCAATTCCTTCGTCGTAGCGCAGCATCGCAACACTCTGCTAATTTCTTCACTCTCGGAAAATAGCGCCAAAGGTAGGGTCAGCCTAGCTTTGCGGTGCTGCCTTATTTTTAGGCACATCTCAATTTCTCTCTTCTTTTCTTCCCTACCTGATACAGTTGATCTCAATTTGTCTTGATTATGCATTATTGGACCGTCTTTGTAACGACCCCAAATTCATCACTCTAAACTAGGGAGCGTTAACAATCTTTGACCTATAACTAACTTATTAACTCTTACACTTTAGAAAGAAAGATTTGTTAGCATAATGGCACAACCTGAACAAAACCAAAATTCTACTTTAACATCTGTATCAAAGGAACACACTCCCAATAATAATAATTAAAAAAAAAAAAAAAAAAAAAAAAACCTTTGCTCAACAGAACTACAGGGTTTCAGCCAAACCAATACTAAAATATCTTCTTAATCAAATTGAATAAAACCTACTGAGACTGAACAAGCTCAGACGACATGAATCTCAAAACATATTAGAATTAACTAAAATGTATTATAAATTTTCCAACTGAAATACAACTAAACAAACTTAAATTTAAAACAAATATTGAATCCCAAATGTTCCAAGTAAAATCAACTAATAGAGAAAAGAGAGAACAATTTATCATAATCCTAAAGATTAGCTCCCTCCTCCGCATCACCAAGGTCGCCATATTTGTTAGCACCTACAAATCTGGTGGGGGACAGTACACAATTGTACTGACAAATGTCTCACACTTGAAGAGCCCTCAACATCATACCGAACATACAACATGTCAATCACAACAACAATTCATGTTCATTATTCGTGAAAGATACATAGTAGATATAATATGTCAATCACAACAACAATCATGTTCATTATACATGAAAGATACATAGTAAATATAACATGTCAACACGTTGCAATATGTTGTTCCAATCTTTCCCTAAACTCAACGAGCTCATCAACACATATCTGATCCACATTAAAATTCATGGGACTAACTCCTCCGAGCTAATGTTAAACCCTAACTATTTTACTTGAACGGAAAATTCTATTATAAATTCCAAAATCTCTTGATTAAAGATTTTAATTACTAAAAACTCCTTTTTCCAACCATTTAATTAAAAAATAATTTAGATAACTTAATAATTAACTAAAATTCTAATTTTTTTTTCCAAACTAGAACTAAAAATTTTGAAGTCCATTTAATTTAGAAATAATAAATCCGAATGCAAGTCCATATGGTTCATATGTTTATTTCATGTGATATTAAACAATAGGTTAATGAATATAATATGATTATATTTATTATTTATTTTTGGACAATTATAGGATAATTGTGCCGACATTTTCTCCGTAACTGTGTGATAGTGGGAGGTTACATACAGTTTTCATATCTAAAGAATAAAATGAAAATCGTTTCCATTTTGCAAAAAGATCGGTCATTCGCTCACGTTGTAGTGTATATTGTCTATCACATAGCAAACCGAGAGCCTACACGATAGCTCAACATTTCTAAACAATCGTATACACACGCGCGATTTACTAAACGATCGCATAGGATTTGCTAAACGATCGCCTAGCTTTTTCCTAAACGATCACGCGTCCGAGTGTTTACTAAAGGATCATCTATACGATCACATCCTATTTACTAAACGATCGTGTACCGCTTCCTAAACGATCAAGTATCGTCTATACGATAGACATCAGCCTTCTCCCACTTGCTTGATCGTGGTATACGATCACTTCCTTCTTCTCTCTGCCAAATCCAATAGAGCTCACACCTCCTGGATTCTCACAACGAGAATATCGAGGGTTCTAAGTGGTGGTGTCCTCCCCATTGCTGTGTTTGTGTGGAGGTCGTTCGTGGGTAGACGATTGGTTTTGGTGGACGATTTTCTTGGACTTTCTCAGCGAGAGCGAAAGGAGCAGCCCCTATCCGAGAGCGAGATTTTGGTGAAGAAGAGTTCTTCAACTGCTACGTATTTCATTCTCTTGTTATTTAGTTGTCAAAGCATGCCGGTAATTTTTTGTTTATTGCATATCCATTCTGTGTGATTGTAAATGCATTAATTCTGTCACAATGTTTTTGGAACAATCTTGCTTCCGCTTAGAGGTACTCTTGTATAAGAGTTTTTTCACTCTAAGCCCCAACAAACTTTACACGACCAACTCCAACAACCAATTCTGGCCTTTGAAAACCACCTCCGGTGACCCAACTCCGACGACCACCTTTGTGTTACCAGCATCGATAACCAATTGGCTCTGACAACAAACTCTAACGACCAACTTTGACAACCACCTTTGTAGGCTCTGACAACCACCTCTGACTATAAACTCCGATGAAAATAACCTTCGATGATCACCTTTGAGCGAGCAACTCCGACAACCAACTCGAGGCTTCGACAACCACCTTCGACGATAAGCTCCGACAACCAACTCTAATACCACCTTCATAGGACTAACTTTGGGCTCCGATAGTCACCTTGGACTACAATCTCCAGTGAAAACCATATTCGATGATCAACTTCAACGACCACTTTCATCCGACCAACTCCGGGATTCGAAAACCACCTTCAGTGAAAAACTTCAACAACTAACTCCAATACACCTTCATGTGACCAACTTCAGGCTTCGACAACCACCTCTAAATACAAACTCCAGCAAAAATCATATTTGATAATCAACTTCGACAACCACTTATGACTACTATAAGACTAATGACTATTAAAGTATGTTGTAGGGTTGTTGATTATATAAAAAATATTGTTTTGTCTACATTAACTACAATATTATACGTAAATTCACATATCAAATGAGTGTTAAGAATATTTAGACGAAAAGCATGTATATAGTTGAAAAATATGTAACATATAACAAAAAAAAACCATAAAATAATTTTTTTTTTCTTGGAACATTTTCCAACCAGAATTAATGAAAAATAGAGATTTGTTCTTTGACGATCTTCCAAATTTAGAGGAAATGAAAGTGAAAGAAATGTGGTGATGTTCCATTTGTTGTTACGATGATAAGGAAGATTTAATTAAAAAATACATGACATAGTAAAAATATAGAGCAACAATAGGAACAAGAAGAAAAAGAAGAAGAAAAAGAAGAAGATGATAATCAAATTCATGGAAAAAAAATTAGCTAGAAAGTTTTGATTTCGTTTTAGTTTCTCATTTTATTTAACCATGTTTCTATAAGGAATGTAATGGGTTAATTGTTGTTCATTGCGCAAAAAAGAATGAAATAAGGAACGATACCCAGACATAAAAGTATATTATTTAGAATTTAAAAAACTGCATCAGATACCCAGACATATGAACTCATCTCTATATCCTAAACACAGACATATGAACTCAAACTAAAGAGCTCTGCAGCCCAAACACAGACATATAAACTCCACAGATATATGAACTCCACAGACATATGAACTCCAGATATCTTATCTCAACTCAGCACACCAAACAACCCTCCAGAGTTAAAGCAATTATATTTGATAGTGCCTTTGATGAAATCTATTCCCTAAAACATCTCTAGGTTGATAATCTTCATATCTGACGATCAATTTATTTGTTTTGTTAGTTTAATTTTTTCCCCATCGAAGATAATCACCTATATAAAATTGGAATGATCTCTGAGTAGCTAAAAGAATATCAATCTGATTCCCTAAGGACGATACTCGGCCAATGCCATTTTAACTATATTATTACTCGACGGTTTGCTTTTATGATATCACGGAACCAAGGCCGGCTATTGAGGCTGAGGTGAGTAATGAAAACATTGGGAATGAAAGTTGTAAAGAAAAGTTAACTTGATAGAAGTCATAGAGGTTACGAGACATGGTAGGATTAAACTTATTATAGCCAGATTCTAGTTGGACGGGTTCGTTACTACTGCCATCCCAAAGTTCGAGACTTTTAGTAAGAAGCTTGACCTCACCGCCAATCTCAAAATATTCTTCGAGGAGAAGGAATGCCCCCGACCTAAAGGAGGAACTGCGCATGAGCAGTAGAAGTATTTCGAAAGCAAGAGGGTTGACCACTATTCAGCAGGAAGAATCAAGGGGAGAGATAAGGGGAAGGAATAGCCTGGTGGTCGTCATTGGTTAGGTCAGTGATTTCTTATTGAGGTCTGCCTTCAGAGGACTCGCCCATTGATGATCCTTTTCGGGCCTTTTGTCACGACGGTTCTACAATGAAGCACAACGAGGAGACATTCCTAAATAAGCATAGTATAGCCGAGATGAAGGAAAGTTGCTAAATAATGGTTAAATAATGAAAAAAAAAAAAAGGAAAATGATTAAATAATGAAAATGAAAAGAAAGCAGTTCCAAGCGGGAGAGAAAAGGAAGGAGCTTTCCATACTCCCTGAATTCCAATGGAACTGCAATGTTGAAAAGCACCTAAAATGTGCTTTTATTTTCCTATTATTTATAAAATTTCACTTGTTTTTATTTGAATTGATGTTTCTTATTAGTGATTTCAAGAATTTGAGTAAAAGGACAAGATTTGGAGCTAAAATGGGTCAAACAGTCCAATAATTCATAATTGAGATAAATTGGGACCAAGTGTATCGAGTAGGGAAGAAAAGAGGAGAAAAACAAAGGTATACCAAAAAACAGGACATCGTGGTGATGTTTCTAGAACCAAAGTGCTGCAATAGACTGGGAAGTGCCATGGTGTTATCAAAGAGCGCTGTGGTGTTTGGTGAAAAAGTGTTGCAACCCTAGGTGAAGCACAATGCTGCACTGCAATTGAGGGCAAGAGCGTCGCGATACTATCTGCAAAAAAGGAAAAAAATCTACAACTTTTGGGGAACATTTCCTATTTAATCTAGGGCTTTTGGCCTACCATCACATCAAATTTTGGCATGTTTAAAGTCTAGAGAGAGGGTTTAAAACAGAGTATGAGTGTTCTTGATGTTGGAGAGATCGAAGATCGTTCAAAGGCCAAATTCATCATGGAACGTGATTAGAAACTGAATAACTCTTTTCCCCTTTTGCATTCTTGAATTCTTTTATGTACTTTAGTATTCTTTATGTGATTTTGTCTATGAAGCCATGTTAGGTTAAGCTTCTTGTAATTTTAGACCTAGATGAATTCTTAGGTTTAATTGTTGAATACTTTACTTCTTGAATGATATTTTGCATTTACGCTTTGTTCCATGACCATTCTTAATGCTTTTAAATGTTTAATCAATATTTGAATGATTCCATGAATTAAATCTCTCTTGAGTAAGTACGATTTATATTAGGTCATGCATGCTAGACTATTGTTTGAATACACAGAAAGTAATCGGATAACAGTAGAGATTGTTGATGAAAAAACTTAATGACACACTTCATAATTTGGTTTCAAGAATTTAGTTACCATTTAAGTAGCATGAGAAAAGATTATATATAAAAGATTCAGTCCAACTAAAACATTTATAGAGATGTTGTGTTAATTACTTCCAAAGTTAAAAGTAATTTTGTTTAATAATGCCTTTGATGAAATCTATTCCCTAAAGTGTTTCTTTGTCGATAATCTCATATTCGATCATTTTTATTGCTTTCTTAGATTAGTTAAATTTTTTTCTATTGAAGACAATCCCCTAAATAAGATTGGAATGATCACTGATTAGCTAATAGAATAGTCAATCCGATTCTCTAAAGATGATCTTCAGCCAAAGCCGTTTTAACTATATTATTACTCAACGCATGCGCTTGCGCGTTAAGTTGCAAATATTTAGTTAGGGAGATCGGATTATGAGTTATTAAGTCATAAAATGAATAAAAATTCATGTGAATCGTCAGGCTCAAGATCAAGCCAATTGTCACTAACCCAGTACCAACCTTTCTTCCACCTTTTTTATGAAGGTTGACCCATCCATTATAATCCCTTTTCTTGGAGCTAAGATGGTAAAAGTATCTACCGAATGAAGGATTATGATATATAACGTATGGAATGACATGAAAGTGGAGGCAGATAAAGGAGAACTATTCTCATATCTTTACCAATTGACATAACAACCAACAAGATGGCCCATCCGTTTGTAGAGATTTGAGTATGGGCTAGTTAGAGAAAAGCTAAGACTTTGAAGAAAAAAGTGCAAAGAAAGGTGAATGCCAAAAGAAAACATAAGAAAGTAAAAGGAAACATCACCATAGGGATATATTTTGTACTGTAAAAGCTCAAGATGAGTAGCAGAAGCTAAAGGAAAGGTCAATGTTTTCGTCAGGATTCGAAGCTATAAGGTGCGCATCCATAGGGATATCATATTTGTATCGTAAAAGCTCAAGTTGAGCCTCGGTTGCCGAAGATGATAAAGCCAAGGGTTGTGTCTCGGCTCCCATTTCAAATTCCTCGAATTCAGAACCATCCACATCATAAACAAAATTTGAAGAATTATTGCCTTAAAAAGAGCCATCCGCGACCGAAGATGTCCAACTCTAGCTATCTTCACTTGCCATATGAGAAATCACTGAAAGAAGAACTATATTTTAAAAAGAGTTACCTTTTGGAAAGAGTTTCAGAGAACGATGAGAAATATGGGAAGGCCTTTTGAATTATAGGTAACAGGATGGCAAAAATTTGAAATTTAAATTAAAAAGTGGGGTTCGGCTCGACCATTGATACCGTGTAGAAGTGACAAGAGACAGAGTTGTGGAGATTCCTCTCAGTAGGTATCTGCAAAAAAGAAAGAAGAGGGTTGTTCGGCCCAAGGTCGAGGCCAACTACCTATGTAGTGACACGTGGAGATTCTAGCTGCAAGAATGGAGACTACTCACCTATCAACAGTAGAGTGGAAAAGAGGTAGGTGTCGAGGCTGATCATCCCAAACTTAGCACGTGGTAATGTGAGCTGATTTGTAGTGTCAAACATGGCAAAAGCATAACAAAAAAGAATTTAAGTTTGGTTGAGTTGACCAGTAATGAAGTGAAACATGGCGTTGGATCAGCGAAACATCAAGATGCAAATGCAAAACCTGGGTTGGGTTTGAATAAAAATGTCAAAGCCCACCTAAAAAGAAATGCGAGGATGAAAACCTGGAAATTAGGTAAATACAATGGTAATTTAATCAATATTCTCGATAATGCTGGTGTAAAAAAGGATGAAAACCAGTTGGTAGGTAGCTAATCCTTTAAATCAAACTTATGGAAAAATTTGGAAGAAGGGAAAGAAAGGTGAAAGAATGATGCATCCGGCTAAACAACAATGCTTGAAGAAGGATAAGGCCAAAAGGAGAGAAGTGGAATGGGTCGAAGCCCATGCCACGAGCCTCAGCCTCAACCCTTGTCGAGGCGACCCAATAAGTACACCCAACAAAGTTATCTTCTCTAATTTGGCTCCAAAACCAAAATTAAAGAACAAAACTCAATCAATTTAAGATAATTAATTAATAATTATGTGAAATTTTGGATGTTACATGTAGTGTGGGAGATTCAACCTAAAATGAGGACTTCAGATGAAGAGATAACTCGAAAACCCTAATGAAAAGGGTTAGGTCAAAGAACTCTATAAATAAAGGGTGAAAATGCTAACAAAAGTAAATTGATTCAAATACTAAACTTCTATACTTGTTACATAAGAACCCTTTGCGAACTTACACATTAAGGCTTGTGTGATAACCACCATACCAGTGTGCACATTCGTATTCATCTTGTAGGTCGGGTTCTTCCATAAATCACAAATTCACGATTTTTGCTACAAATCACATATAATACACCTAAAATATAGAAAATAACGTTTAGATTTGAAAATCATTAAATGTACTTACCAGTAAATATAAGTGATATTTGCAAAAAAATCATAATCTTATGCTTATCTTATAATTAAAAATTATTAAATAATGCAATTAAAATATAGATAAATGACGAGAGGTGAGAAATATGAAATATATATTCAATATATTCAATATATATATATATATATATTTTTTCAATTTGGCTGGTTTTGACCCAAAAATAAAGATGATTAAGTTTCATTCAAACAAAGATAGAAGAAATAGAAAAGGAAGTAGGGAGAAAAACTGGAGAAAATGAAAGAAAATTTCTCCAGGCCAATTTTGGAATAAGAGAAAATTTTGACCCAAAAATATCTCCTACAATTGTAAAGGGATTTGAGGGAGTGAAAGATTTGCCAGGTTTGCAAAATTTAAAATGTTGGAGCCGTTTTTGCTATACCCTAACTTAATTTGCCACCTAATACAAATTCTCATATAATATAATAAAAGTAGTTACAAATATAGAAATCAAGTTCAGAATAACAATCCAAAAGAATTTGTAGATATTGCAATATTTAGATTCAACTTATAAAGTCTATCACTATATCGCTTATAGACTCACATATATCAACTAATTTTTTTTATTTAGATTTTGCTATTTTTATAATTCTTTAAAAATATTTTTAAATATTTGATTATTAGCTCTAAAAATATTATTTATAATAGAAAAAGTGGGACTTTGGAAAAATGTTTGATTTCATTATAATTAAATCTTCATATTTTCCCCACATTAGTTTGAAATTCAAATCTTTTTTCAGTTTCAAATTTTATATTATCTTCCAACCCTTTTCTTCAAACAAATAAGGATGTTAAATGATGTATAATAACATTCACGTTTCTTATTTTATGTATTATTTTAATATTTCTAATTTGTTAATCATAGGTTAAAAATTACTTTTAGTCCCTAAACTTTCATAAAAATAATAATTTAGTCCATTATTTTTTATTTGCAACGATTTAGTCCCTAACTTTAACAATTTAGTCTTTGAGCGTAACAATTTAATCCTTATACTTTCAAATTTGTAACAATTTAAGTCCTTATTGTAAAAATTATTTTTATGATTTAATGAAATTTCTTACATAAATAAATCAATAAACTAATCAGAAACTCAACATTTTTATAAAATACAAAGTCAACATCCCAAAATAATAAAAATTGACATCAAATTTTGATAATTTTTTTACGTTAAAGATTAAATTGTTACAAACTTCAAAGTACGAAGATTAAATTGTTACATACTTGCTTAGGGACTAAATTATTATAAATTGAAAGTACAGAGACTAAAACATTATAAATTTAAGTTAAAGGACTAAATTATGTTTACTTTCATTTTTAAGAACCAAAAGTATTTTTTAACCTAGATTATATTATATTACTTTTGAATTTCAACTTTTCAATATATAGTTTTAAATTTGAGTTTAAAATTTTTCATCACATATAAATATATTATTTTAATTTTAAAATTAAAAAAAATTAATACGTATGTTTATATATTATATTGATTTTTTTATTTTTGAACATTAATTTGTAATACACATAGAATAGGTTAGAATTTTTCAACATATATTTTGATCATCTAGCCTCACTTTTAACACTCACTAACATTGTTATCATTTTAAGACCAATGACTCAAGTTACAAATAATATTTTATAAAAAGTTTGGACAATGTTTGAAAACCACTTTTGTTTATATATATATATATATATATATATCATCTTAAGCAATAAAACCACCTTGTTTTTAAGACATTTGAAATCTTAAAACCACCCTTTTAAATCCTAAACACACTTTTATTTTTTTCAAAAAAAAAAATCTCAAAAACACATTTTTTTCAAAAAAAAACCTAAAACCACTTCTTTTTAACCCTAAATCCACTTTTTTAAAAAAACCTCCAAAACCACTCTTTTTTTGTAAATAAATAAATAAATAATCAATCCAAAGAGGTTGTCTATATAAAGCATGCACAAAGAACTTGCCCAAGCATAGAATTGGAAATCGAGGTAACCCATCCAATACAATAGACATCGGTTGGTTTGCCACAGCTTGCATCAAAGCATTCTCGTCGTATGCAGGTACATTTTGATATCCATCAATTGTGATTAAATTCGTTTACATGCAAGAATAAATAAATAATCAAAACACATAATTAAATAAAATAATTTATTTCAAAATTAGAAAAGAATGGTGTGAGTGAGTGAGTTACTGTAGGTGAGCTACAAAATCCTTGTTTAGCACTATAGGGATAATTAGCTTAAGTGGTACCTCCACCATTTCGCCTTATGAAATCAAAAGCAGACTCCATGTATCCTCCGCCACAACCTCCATCGCTTTGATCACAATCCACCAACTATTGTTCTGATAGAGATACTAATTTCTTTATTCTTATTTGATTTATTCCGTTTACTGCACCTATTGTTGAAAATGCTCAACAACATCCTACAAAAACATTCATTTTTTTTTCATAAATATTAAAACAACACTTATTATTAGATATTAATCATCATATAAGAGGCATTGTTTACCACATCATGTAAAGCCCACGTCTTGGTTCTTGACACTAGTAACAACTCCCATAGCCCCCCAATCAATAGAAGGTGGAAGATTCACAAACCCTTTTGTACAGAATCCTCTAGCACCGACCCCGACGTTGCCGCCCCGACCTTGTGTTTTCTTAGCATATAAGTTTCTATAGCAGCTAATATTGGAGTTAGCATATATGCTTACAAACTCAGAATTTGACATATCACCAAATCTATTCAACTTCAACTTGTACGATTTGTTTATTTGGTTCACTTTGAATACATGCTTGGCATTCTCTTTGAACACTTTGAATCGATTAAACCTCACTTCTACTCCTTAAATGTTATGGTGAATATTTTATCTCTTATAAAGCTTCCATACATCTTGTTTTCATTCTTCAAAGCTCTCACACAATCCTGAGTTTAAAGCAATCAAAATAAGACCAAACAAAACAAATTTTTCGATACCCATTATGAAGAAGTTCAAGTGAGTGAAATGATGAATTTGTTGATTGGCTTCTTATATAGGTAGGTCTCCCCCAACTGTATCATCACTTTTGCAGTCAATTATGATATGGTTATAACCTTTCTTCTTAATTTAGGATTATTAGGGTTTACTTTATTATTTTTTAAAAAAAAAAAAGTAAAAAAAAAAAAAAACTTATGTTGACTGCATTGGTTGAGAAATACACGATTTTATTTTATTTATTTATTTTTTTAAATAAGCCGTTTTTTTTTGTTTTATTAAATTTTATTTCAAAAGGGTTAGCTTTTAATATATGTGTGTAGGGCTTTATTTTTTAGATTTAAATAATGGGTGATTAATTCTTTTTATAAAAAATAAATTGAACCGTTTTTTTCCCCTAAACTAATAACAAATATATATTTTTAAAAAAGATAGTTACTAATAAAACACTTTCTAAATTTATAAATAAATGATTAAATTTCTTCCTTGCATCTGACATTAGTTTGACCACAAGCATTTACAAGATACTTGTCAAGGTTCTCTCTGAGCAGTTAAAATCTACCTAAAATCATTGCCAAGCAACAAGCTGCTTTTGTACGAGACCGATAGATTCTTAATCCTATTCTTATTGCCAATGAGGTTGTCGACTATTGGATATGCAGAAACAAAGAGGTGTGGTTCTTAAACTCGGCATTGAGAAGGCCTTTGATAAGTTGAATTGGAATTTTCTCCTTGATTGGATTCGGGCTTGTATTTCCTCAGTCAACTGCTCCATCATTCTGAATGGCAGACCAAGAGGTTATATCCAAGTCAGTAGAGGCATTCGACATGGAGACCCTCTCTCTCCCTTCTTATTTGTTATTGTCATGGATTACTTATCTATATCACTCGACGAAGTACAAAACATATGTCTTATTAAAAGTTGCTACCTCAACAATAATCATATGGAACTTACCCATCTTTTATTTGCAAATGATATACTCTTATTCTCGATGCCCAATATGGAGCATCACAGAAATCTTAAATACATCATATACGTTCTAGAGAAAGCGTCTGATTTAAAGGTAAACATTAATAAATCTACTATTTCTAGTGTGAACGTTGATGATCATTATTTGGCTCTCATTGAGAATCCGTGGGGTAATAAACCCTTCATGGAATTGTGCTTCGAATATCTGACAAGCATCATATCAATATAAGATGCTTGAGACAAGGTCAACCTTTTGTTCTTACGATCTGCAAAACAAACTACGTCTCTCTCAAATTTTTCATTTGGAATTGTTTAGTCAGCCATGTCTTTACATCAGTAAAATAAACCTACATCATTCCCAATGAGTAGGATATCATCCACATATAACACGAGGAAAGCTACTGATTTGTTGATGATTTTCTTGTAAACACAAGGCTTATAAACATTATGATCAAAGCCATAAGATTTGATCGCAATATCAAATCTTATATTCATCTTCTTCTCACTGTCTTCAACCCGATATGAATTATCTGCGAACTTTGATTGCATAAAGAAGAAGAACAAATCGGCGAGGAAGAAAACGACCAAAACGCGCGACAAATGAAACAAGGGTAGTTCGGGTATTTTTTGAAAAATAAAAAAAGTACCCCACAGTTTAAAAAAAGCGTGTTTTAGTTATACCATCTATGAAAATTTCCCATTAAAAAATGATCATTTTTTAATTCTCGACAAAACATGATGTATAGGGCTCTATCTTCCTAATTAGTTTCCCAATGATCCTCAATGACTTTTTTTGTTTTCATTTACCATCAACACAATGCTAATTTTTATTCAAAAATATTCTTTCCTTTTGACGATAGTTTAGGTGTGGAGATCCGTATTTTGGATTGCAATCCACACATTAACACAATAGCAAAAAAGCTTCCTCACTACTGCTAGTGATTTTTTTTTTTCAAATTTATTTTAAGTTTAGGTATTTACTTGTATATTATAATCTCTAACCTTAGGTATTTGTTATATTAAAAAAGGAATTAGTTGAATCTGCAAATTTACAAACCTTTTGTCCAAGTGCCAAAAGCTTCTTTATCCCAAAAACAGATCCAAACTTGTTGATGATTCACTTATGCTCTATCAACTCCCCTCTAAATCATTTGTGAAGATGACCATTATCGGATTAGACTCTATATTCTTTCAATGGATTTTACATCTTCTTTACCATTTTTGCTTTTTTTTTTTTTAATCTTTTTGCCAAAAGGAGATTATGAATTCAAATCCTTTATTCGAGAAATCAACCGATGTTGGACACTATTTTTTAAAACAAAATAATTCTAGGAATAATGTAACTGGTAAGACCGAGTCCGAGCCAATAATTTAGAAAATTGTGAGAAATAGCATGATTAAGTTTTTACCTTACAAAACTAAACTTTTTTAAAAAAATAACTCATAAAGATAGTTTTTCTTGATCCATCTCAAATGAGATCGATCACAAGATTTTAGTTAAAAACTAACATTTTTCCAACCTATTGAGTATGAGACTTTCTCAGTATATCTCGACAGATTATATACTGAGATTTTGTGCATCTCAGTGCTAATCTCGGGCAAAATAACACTGAGATTCTATATATTCGAGCCTTCTTGGTGAAATCCTGGACATCATTAACGTCGAAATTCATATTGAGCTTTCTCAATAGAATCTTGAGAAGGATTAACAATGAGATTCTATATGTCTCTCAAATATTACCCATTTTTTTAAAAAAAAAAAAAAAAAAAAATCAGATCTTTCTCAAAATTTAATAATATTGAATCAATTTAGAAAATCTAATTTGATAATTGGAAAACACATTCGGAATTTTGGAAATCCATCAAATTGTGAAAACATAAATTATGCTAAAGATTTGAAAACTTACATAATAATTTGATATTAATATTTAGTAAACATAACCAAATTTGGAGAAAATTTGAAAATAGTATAAGATTTGGGAAGATTACCAAAAAAAAAAAACAAATCACGGTGTGTAATCAGACGAGATATACCGAGAAGGCTCAAAACATTGAAAATAAGTTGAATTTTTAACAAATTCTTGGTGATCGATCTTGTCCAAGATAGATCGAGAAAAATTATTTTTACGAGTTTTCAAAAAGTTTACTAGGTTTGTAAGATGAAAACCTAAATATGCTATTTTTCATAATTTCTCCAAAATTTGTTTGTGTAGAATGTTTTTATGTTTTGTTTTCTATTTGTCTCTGTTTTGTTTACTCTAATCCCTACTTTTTTAGTTAAATAAAAAAATCTATTGCATTTACATTACTCGAAAGTATTTTAGCAGTTGGAACAATATCTTTTTATACCTTATTTAGGAGAGATAACATATATGATTTTTGAAAGGTTGTGGGAGAATTAACAGTCATTCAAAGTTGAGTGTATTTTTTTAAATGTATTTGTGTGACTTCTTCTTTTTTAATCTATTTTATTTACTTGACTCATAAATATTTTAGTCGTTAAAGTTATTTGCTCTGGGTTGGAACAATAATTTGTAGTAAAGGTATTTGCTTTGTAGGGAGAGATTAGTAGCCATTAAAGTAGAATGTATTTGTTTAATTTGTTAAACTAGTATTAAGTGTATTTTCCTCGGTTAGGTTTAGATAGTTTATATTTTATTAGATATTGTTTCTAGTTGATGAGATTAATTTTTAAAATAAATCATATAAATATCTACATTTATAGATTTAAAAAAGCATGAGATTTAGTCATTTAGCCATTTTTACATATTAAAATAGGTTTGTTCATTTTTAAAAATATCATTCTAATTTGGTCATTTATCCAATTGACCTTACAAATTTTAGATCAAAATAATATTCCAATCTATTTGTTCAATTTATTCTCGACATTTTCGATTGTCCAATTTCAATACTCGTATTTTCAATTATAATGGATTTACTTTTTAACTTTTTAAAAATAAAATAAAATTATGTTGTGGATTCTTCAATTGAGTGCATTAGTTGAGAAATACATGTGGACTCTAACTTCTTCTATTTAAATTTTTATTAAAATTATAAATTATTTTATTTTTATTTTATTTAGGTGCATCGTAAAAAAAGTTAGCTAGCTTTCGATATCTGTTTTTAAGATTTTTTTTTCTTTCTAATTTTTAAATAATGGGTGGTTTATTTTTTTAAGAAAATTAATATAGAATCTTTTACTAAACTAACAAAAAAATATATGCATTGTTAAAAAATAATTACCAATAAAATATTTTCTCAATTTGTAAATAAATGACTAAATATTTTTTATTCTAACCTTTCTGGCGAGGGATTCTAATTTTTTTAAAAAAAAAAATTTAACCACATTTTCTATATGGAAACTGTAGGATCATAATTATATAATGATGAAAGAAAATATATGTTTTTACTTCTAAATTTGTCAATTAAAATTAATTTCAATAAAATTTAACATCTGATAATTAATTTTAAGATTTAAATATTTGATTATTCCAAAAAAAAAAAAAAATATTTGATAGTATAGATAGGAATAAAAGTCAAAATATATCAGAAAACAATTAAAATAATATTTGAACATATATCTAAACTTAATTACTTGGATGAGGGCCTCCCATAGACCAATAAACCAAGTGAATTCAATTTTTTGTTTTGCGTATCTCATTACATTGTAATTGAATTTAGTAACTATCTTCGAAGAATTGTTCCTGAGACAACAAGAGAATAAAATACAGTAAGTCATAAAGATTGGTAATCTAATCGATGCTAAACCACCTACATCTATGGAGTAGTGTACCTGAAAAAGATAATTCACTAATATTAAGAAGTCAAGCGTTTACAACGTTGTACTTATCTGTAATTTTATGACATTTACAGTAACACACATACAACCTAACTTATCGATCACCCAGTCTCTCCCTAGGTATGAGATTCCTTCTCAATAGAACTTAGGTTCCCCCTAAGTATGTGAATATTAGTGAAGATATACTTCGGCTCCCCTTAGTGTATGAGATTGCTTCTCTTTTGACGTTATCTTTCCATCTATTTGTGAAAACACTTCATTGAAATAACTTAAGCTCCTCCTAAGTTGGAGAACTCCCTCTCACGTAATAAAGTCTTAGGCTCCCCTAAGATAGAGAATTACTTTTCAAGAGTGATGATTTAGGCTCTCCAAAGACTAAGAAAAACATACACGACCACCACAAAATCAAAAGAACTTCAAATTGATGGAGAAGCGGAAACCTTAGCAATGCAAAGACTTGCAAATAAATAGGCATAGTAGAAAAGGGAAACATCCCTAAACGAATTTTGTCGAACATGGAAAAAAAAGAATCTAGAAAAATAACTCTGCAGGATTTTCCAAAAAATGAAAGAAATAAATAATAGGAATGACATGTTGTGAACATCTTGTGTAACAACTTCTTTAAAAACATCAGACTATCTAAGAAAAAAAAAACTATCACAAACAAATATATAAGGAAATAACAAAACTCTAACAGATTTGTTTGATGAAAGTCTTAATGTAACGACCCGACTTTTCGAGACCTCTAACTAGGGTCATTACTACCATGCATGGAATTTTGAATCCAAAAACTAGATGATAGTTTAAATTGAAAATAAAGATTTCTAAATGAATAAAATTTTTATTGATCTAAAGATTTTTTAAACAAAATTCAGTTCAGGATCTCTGATACGTTGATAAAAATAAATATTTAAAATAGTTATGAAATTAAAAAACAAATCAATAGAATTTTCAACTTGAATCAAGTTCTCTGTCAAAACATTTAAATAACATAAAAACATAAACCGAACGGAAGCAATTCTCTAGTCCCATATGGCACAATCAAAAGACCCTCTTGTCAATTGCCAGTCTGTTTTTACCCTTACCTGAAAAACATAACATAAGAAAGGAAAGCGACCCACTACTGGGGTGTTTTGGGTGAATTGTTAAACCCGTCCTAACATAGGGATAATATACATATCAGAACATGGCATATGTATAATATAGTGAGCCCGAAAGTCCACACAACATAGCATAAGTAGTGATCCCAAAGGAACACAAAACATGATGTAGGTAGTAATCCCGTAGGAACACAAGATATGACATAGGTAGTGATCCTGTAGGAATACAAATCAGTCATAAATGTATGAACCTAGTGGTTCACAATCATAAAGTGTACAGAGCCCGATAGAAGAGTTAACAATCACTTTTAATCCTAGCATACATTCAACTGTCAAGAAGCTTAAACATAATGTCATAGTCTATGAATAGAGTTCATGAAATTACATAGTAAATCATTCCATCAAACAATATCATGCTTTTATGGAACAATCTAGTCAACATTTTTATTTAATTTTGAGTGTCCAACTCAAGAGCGTCCTAGTAAAAAATCACTTACCTCAAATTTTAACACATAGTTTAAGCACACCAATAAACTTCACAAAATTCTTGAATTAAAACCTAGAACATAAACTCAGATTTTAGGTCGTGCTCCAAGTTTCCAACACCAAACTAACCAAAAAATAACTTTACTCAAAGTGTGGCTTGAAATCCAAAATGACTTCCAATCTTCAAAACCGATGTGACCCTAAGCCACCTTCCAATACTTAACAATTAAAAATCCAAATCTATGGGTAAAGCTGTATTCCAAACTAGAATCGAATTGGTAACCATGTTTTCCAGAAAACCCACCATGAACTCACAAAAATTTTACGGGAAAAGAATCTGAACTTGTTGGACTGTGTGCTAAAATACCTCGAATCTATACTTAAAGACGGTAGATAACGGAATTTTTGCCCAACTTTTAACGGGTTTCCAAAAGAAAAACACCCAAAATACTAAAAAAGAAACTCTAACCACAAACCCCCAAGATTTCGGGGGCTAGCTGCACGATCAGATATGGCAGAGGCGACATGGTGACTCGACTGGCGCCGGACAGAAATCCAATCAACAGAGAGACGCGGCGCGACAGGGGCTCGGGTTCAGGTGACGAAAGCTGGCGCGAAGGGTCAGCAGCAACGACGTGGGTTTCTAAATGATGAAGAGGGTTGGACGACTAGGCTAGTTTCCATGTGAAGGAGACGTGAATAACTCCTTTCTTTTTTTTTTTTTTTCATAAACATTTCCATGGTATTAAATTTGAGAAAGTAAACACGAGTTCTTTTATTAAAATTATATTTGAAATTTATTTATACTCAATTTTTACACGTGTGTGAAATTCTCCAAATATCATATTAATTAAATGGACGATTAAAACTAAAGTTGGTTCATGGACAACTTTTAAGTATAAACTTTGTAAGGGGTCTAAATTTTTTATTTTTCATTTGAAATATATGTGGACTCTATAACTTTTTTCATTTTTCATTTATTCTGGTTAAAACAAGTTGTTCTATATGTATTAAATTTTATTCTTTAAAAAACTTTAACATATGTTTTTAGGATTCTCTATTTCTATTTAAATAGGTAGCTTTGCTTGTTTTTAAAAATTAATATGAATTTTCTTAAAACTAATAGCAAATATATATATATATATATATATATATATATATATATATATATATATATATATATATAATTATAAATAAAGCTTTTTTTAGAAAAAAAAATATATAATTGAGAATTTTTTTTAAAATAATGTTTTTTTAATATATAATGACAAAAATAAGGTTGGAGGGAAAGTATTCCCAAAAATATGTTTTTAAATCGTGTACCTAGTACACGATTAGCTCTAAATCGTGTACCGGGTACACGAGTTCCTATCCATCTGGCACGCACAGTCTGTTACAGAGGATTGACGAGGTAATCGTGTACCTAGTACACGATTACCTTAAGTCGTGTACCCGGTACACGACTTCTTCTTCATTAAATCCGCCGCACCCCTTCTTCTTCCTCATCCGACATTCTGCCTTCTCCATCCCACCTTAAGCTTTCTGCCTTATTTTGCCTTCTTTTGTTGCGTTTCTCCGTCCAAAATTTCGAAATCTTCCTCATTTTGCTTCTGTCTTATGCATCCAAATGCCTCCATTTGCTCGTCCGTCCAAAATTGTTCAAAATCGTCCTCCATTTGTTCGTCCGTCCAAAATCGTTTGAATGCTTCTGTGTTAAAATTCTTTCTCTAGTTGTTTTTCAATATATAATCTTCCTATATATATCATTTTATTTGCATTTGGGCTGAATTTAATGTATAGTTTATGGATCCATGATTTATTTGTTGGGTTGAATATAGAAATATATGTATATATTTGTCTATTTGTTGTGCTGATTTTGTCTAATGTAGTTTATGAACTTAGAAATTAGATTTTGTTGGGCTATTTTTCTGGATGATTGTGTTTGTTTATTTGTTTGACTATTTTTTTTATGATTAATTCGTTGGATGATTATGTATTTATTGGGTTGAATGTAGAAATATATGTATATGTTTATGAAAATGAAGATTGGTTTATATATATATATATATATATATATATATATATATATATATTATTTTGTTTACATTTGGGTTGAATTAAAGGTATGATTGATGGATATATTACTTTGTTTGCATTTGCGTTGAATTAAATGTATGATTCATGGATATATTATTTTGTTTTTATTTGGGCTGATTTAAATCTATAGCTTATGGATCTTAGATTTGGGCTGATTTAAATGTATAGTTTATGGATTTTAGATTTGGGCTGATTTAAAGGTATAGTTTATGAATCTTAGATTTGGGTTGATTTAAATGTATAGTTTATGGATCTTACATTTAGGCTGATTTAAATATATATATTATGAATTTTAGATTTGGGCTAATTTAAATATATAGTTTATGAAACTTAGATTTGGGCTGATTTAAATATATAATATTTAGATCTTATATGTTGAACTTAGAAATTTAATTTTGTTGGGTTGACATATTAACATTTTTTTTTTTGTCAACTATAACAGTTGAAAAAATCATAATAAATATGTCAATGCGTCCTAAAGATTTAGTTATTCTTGAACCTGGAAATGATGGAGATAGTGACATCAACGTTGAAGTTGATGAATTATAGATTTGGAAATGACAAATTCAACGTGTGAACTAGGGTCTACTTTGGAAGAAATGAATATAGGTGAAGATAACTGTAGTTTAATACAAAAAGGAATGTTGTTTAATACCAAAGAAGATTTACAGCTTGCTGTAAAAAAGTATTGTGTGATAGAACACTACGAAATTGTTGTAGTGGAATAAAATCAAGATCTTTGGTATGTTAGATGTAAATCATGGAGTGACAGTTGTGCTTGGAGGTTACGAGCATGTCGACGTAAAACTCATAGAATGTTCGAAATCACCAAACTTCAAGGGGAACACTCATGTTTTTTTTCAAAATTGACACAGGATCATTCACATCTTGATTCAAATTTTATGAGTATTGAAATTCAAAATTTAGTTAGAGCTAATCCTGGTGTGGCCCTACTCCAAGAAGCCATTAAAAATAATATGGCTATAATGTTAATTATAGATGGGTGTAGCAAGCCAAGAGAAAAGCGTTAGATTGTTGTGTTTGGTGATTGGGAGAAATCATATTCGGAGCTTCCATATTGGTTGAGTGCTCTTGTTCATTACAATCTAGGAACACGAACAGATTGGTTTTTTCTTCCCTCTGATGTGCCAGGTACGACTATTTTTGGACGAGTTTTTTGGTCCTTTGGTCCTGAAGGGTTCAACCATTGTAGGCCATTAATCCAGATCGATGGAACTCATCTCTACAGAAAATATAAAGGAAAATTATTGACAGTCTCATCTATTGATGCAAATGGACATATGTTTTCCCTTGTTTTTGCTATCGTTGAAGGTGAAAATTCGTCCAATTGGTCATGATTTTTGTGGGCATTGCGTGAATATGTTACCAAAGAGAGGATATTTACTTGATTTCTGATAGACATAAGGGCATTCTTGCTGCAATAATAATGAAGAAATTAGTTGGAGTGAACGCAGAGTATACTATCGATATTGTCTTCACCATGTTGCCAGTAATTTCAATACAAAATACAAATCAAAGCAACTAAAAAATTTGGTGTTTAAGGCTGAAAATCAACATCAAAGATGTAAGTTCATTCGGTGCATGAAAGAATTGAAATAATTACACCCTAAATGTCTTAAATATTTTTCAGACATTGACTTGGAAAAATGAACTCAGTCACACGACGGTGGGTACCGCTATGGGTGGATGACAAGCAATACAGCTGAATGCATGAACGGTGTTTTCAAAGGTGCTAGAATGTTACCAATTACTTCTTTGGTTAGGCTAACATTCTATCGCATAATACTGTATTTTGAATGTCGGAGACAAGAAATCAGTGAAGCACTCGATCGTGGGGACATGTTGGGAAAAATGAGCATCTGCACATACGGTGACATCCATTGACAGGGAAAGTCAAACTTTCGAAGTACAAACTGTCATAAGTATGATTTCTCCTATAAAGGACAATACACCCAAGTTTTGAGCTTGAAAGAAGGAACATGTTCTTGCAATAAGTGGCAATCATTCAAGATTCCATACTCTCATGTAATTATAGTTTGTAATTACATGTGTATGACATACCTACCACTTATTGATGAATGCTACAAATTGTCCAATTTCAAGCATTGTTATGAAGGCCGCTTCTATCCAATTCATCACCCAGATTATTGGCCAGAATTATCATTTACAGAAGTTCGTCCAAATGCGGACTTACTAAGAGAATAAGGTCGGCCAAAAAGTACGTGCATTCATAATGAAATAGATTGGAAAGAGGCAAGCCAAAAAGTGCGATGTACAATTTGCAAGAGAGAAGGACATAACAGACGCACTTGTCCACAACGTACACTGGGTGCTTCATCTTCAAGTCATTAGGTGTATATTTTTTTACTTGTATATTTTATGTACTTGTATTCTTTATGTACTTATATTTTTCATGTAATTGTATATTTTATGTACTTGTATTCTTTATGTACTTATATTTTTCATGTAATTATATATTTTGTGTACTTGTATTCTTTATGTACTTATATTTTATATGTAATTGTATATTTTATGTAATTGTATTCTTTATATACTAATTGTATATTTTATGTATTTGTATTCTTTATATACTTATAATGAATTTATGTAATGAATTTATTTTATGTAATTGTATCTTTTTATATATCTTTTATGTCATGGATTTTATTATGTAATGTAATTTGAACTTCTTAGGTAAGAAGTCTAGTTCTTCTAATCTTGTACAATTATACCAACAAAATACGCATCATTCACAAATAGTATGGGATAGTCTTCCATTGTAGTGTTGAGTTGTCGGAGAAAGGAGGCGACTGCACAACATACTATCCCATTTGATCACCGCATTATTCCTTATGTTCAGCAGGTAGGTTTTCTTAGGGTTGCACAAATTGGTTTTATCCAGTTTGATTGGCACCTTATTACTGCTCTAGTTGAGTGTTGGAGACCAGAAACCCACACATTTCACCTACCTTATGGGGAATGTACGATTACGCTGCAGGATGTTGCCATACAATTTGGGTTACGAATGGACGGGCAACCATTGAGAAGTTCACTACAGTATGACTGGAAGAATGTTTGTGAAGAGCTCTTAGGCGTTCTACCAGAGGATCTGAAGGGATCAAGATTGAGTATTCCCTAGTTGGCGTCCCAGTTTCCAGAATTACCTCCCGATGCCGACAACATCAGCGTACGTAGGTATGCATGAGCATACATCCTGCAGCTTATTGGAGGATTTTTGTTTGCTGACAAGTCAAATACTCTAGTGCATCTCATGTTCCTCCCACTATTGTCTGATTTTGAGCACGCTGGTACGTACTCGTGGAGTGGTGCATGTCTTGCATGGTTGTATAGAGAACTTTGTCGGGTTTCCAATGCACAAGCGTTGGAAATAGTAGGGCCACTGATACTACTACAAGTATGGGCTTATGATCGATTTCCAATCATCGTCCATTTTAGATGGAGTGGTGTATTAGCTGCCTCTGAACAGTCAGTAAATATGTTGCTCGTGTACAGAAAAATATTTGACATGCTGATGCACAATCAGGTAGCAAATGTATATATAAATGAATATTTAAAACATTTTAGATATATAATTTTTTTTTTTTGTCAGATTATTTGGACGCCATACACACAACAAATTTGGTCATCCTTACCTGATTATTGTCGTGATGGTAAAAACATTTGGTTGTCGTTAGCCCTCTTATATGCTTCCATGAAGTAGAGTGATATCATCCAGATCGTGTGTTGAGACAGTTCAGTCTGCGCAAACGGTACGTTTGTTGTCCTATACACTCCCAGCACTACACTAGATCGATTTGAGAGGTAAGTACGACCAAGATTGGCATGGACGACATGATCTTTTGCACAAGGAGAATTAATAAATGGGTCAGCTGTATCAGACGACTACTTTTCCTAGTACAATTCGATCACGAGGCGATTTATCACACCTGACGGTGCTTACTATTAATGCATGGTAAGAGATTTAAAATCAGTTATTTTCCATATAATGATATGAATATTGTTTAATATTTATTTTTTTATTGTACATAATAATTTTATCGGTGATGTTCAACAATATTCAGTGCAGAACAACTTATCAGAATTGAGTTCAATGTGTCAGAAAACATTGGTCAACGTAGAAGGTATTATTTAACAAACAAGACGACTCAATGTTGCTGACACCGATCGAAAACGTATTCATCGTAGACGACAGTGACAACAGGGTGAACCTAATTTAGAAGGACACAAAGAAAACTCCCATGAGGGGTAAGGGCCATGGGGGTCGCTTTTAAATTTCATGTAAACTTTCATTTTCAAATTGTAAATTAAAGAACTAATTGTAAATATTCTTTAATATCATGACATTTTTTTAATATGAGTGGAAGATGTTTTTATTGTAGATTAAATATATAATTAAGTTTAATAATGAAGGAATTTATGGACCAATTCCTAAAGTTTTAATATTGTTGTACATCTACAATTAAAAAAAATAGTGAACACACTTTTTAAAGCAAATCGTGTACCCAGTCCACGAGTTTGCGTCTGACCGTCAACTAGTCAGTCGACGTGGTCCTGACTGGATTAAATGGTACTCGTGTACCAGATACACGAGTTTGCCACATGACAATCGTGTACCCAGGACACGATTTCACTATCCCAATTTTGTCAATAGTTTTTCCAAACATCTATTCTTAGAAAAAGTTTCCCTCAAACCCTATTTTTGTCATTATATTTGAAAAAAAACATTATTTTACAAAAAAAAAAAAATCTATAATTGATAGGTTTAAATACTCTTATAATTTTATTTTATACATATGAATGGTTAAATGATAATTAATTGTAGTATAGGGACTAGTGGAAAAGATGAAACAAAATTATATTTAAACTTTTTTTAAGCAAGATACTAAAGGATTAAAAAGGATCAAGAAGTATGTGTACCTATACATCTCAAGTAGAATGACATATCCATATCATCTTTATCACACCTCAACTCAAAAGTCGAATCATTACCATCAAAAGATCAAGTTTATTAGAAAGTACAAAAATATGTTCAAGAAGAGGGTTAGAGAAAAACTCTCTAGTATACATCATAATTAAAAAAAAAAAAAAAAAAAAAAAAAAAAAAAAATTCAGTTTGGAGTACCAACTATTGGCCACAATGGTAATATTGTCTCAAAGGGATAAAGGAAATTAGGGGAGAAACTTAAAAAGAATTAGGAGAGATATTCTATTATTAATAAGATGAATCACAATGATGTCACAAGGTAAGAAAGATGTCACAAACAAGAGGGAAAAAACAGGAAGAGAGATAGGAGAGAAGGAACACAAAGAATTGTTAACCCAGTTCAATGTAACTACACCTACGTCTTAGATGCTATCTGTCTAAGTGAAAAGAAATCCAGTAGAATGTAATTTAGTTTTACAACATACACTTGAACTAAAATTACATAAAATCAACTTACACATAACTAAATTACTAGTGAGCAAGTTAAGCTCCCTCTAAAACGAGTATTGCTTTAAATGAGTCTGTAGATTTAGGCTCCTCCTAAATTTGTTTCCGCAACAATGACCTCAACTTCACCTTCTAGATGAATAACTACTCACCTGGTGTCTTGAACAACTCTACTAACAAACTGCTTGAACAGAACAAGTTTCATAGAAAACAGCCTCTCCACTTCACGAAGATAACCCACCATACAATCCCATAGTCTTCATACAAAACCTTTTCAAACAAGAAACTCTAATCAAAGTCAAAAGACGGCTTACACTAGAAACCCCCAAGTCTATCCAATAAATACAACCCGTACGTGGAACAAGAAACCAATACCAGTGGCAAGCATAAAAGGAAAAGATGTTCCAAACAGATCTGTCACCGATAAGGGAAAAAGCTTACCAAAATAAGAGACGAGATATCCAAAAAAATAAAAGAAAATATTTTCCACCAAGCATAGCAGTAACAAACTCGCCTTTTGGCATAAGATTTTCTTTTATGGAAAACAACCAAAGGGCTGAACAGAAATGAGGAGAGACAAAACACTCCATTAAGAGGAAACATAAATTACAACCGAGGCAACAACAAGAACAACACAGACCAAACAAAATAGGGCAAAAAGGACAAGTAGGAAAAAAAAGGCACCAAAACAACCACAAAGCAAACAAATAGCCCAAACAACATCCACAAAAGAGCACAACCACATTTCCCTCGTTGCAAAGAAGAAAATCACTCAATTGAAGGTGACTAAGAAAAGGAGGCCACATCATAGTGCAGAAGAGACAGGTTGAGAAGATGAACCAACACATCAATTGCAACTTATCGATCAATAATATCACAGAAAATAGTGGTAAGAAAGCAAGGCTCAGCATTCAAGATGTGAAAGTTGCGAGTGCCCAGCTCAATAGGAATTGACAAACCACCTTTAGAAACCTGGAGATCCTCCGACAGAGGAATGTTAAAGGTCTTGCGAGGACGAATTTTGTGCACAATGTGAGGAACATGAGTTTTCCGGAAAATCTTATAGTTGAGTTTAAGAAGCTTAGAAGTGGGGCCAGGAGCATCATTCTGGCCAAGGATAGTTAGGCACTGAGACAGAAGAATACCAAAGAGAAGTCTTAAAAGACTGATTGGAAGCTTCATTGCAAAAGAATCAACATTGTTGAGAAGTTGGTTATACACAAAAGCCCTAAAATTGAAAGTAGACATAGTACCAATTTGAGACAAAAAACTAGCTAGAAGAGGAGAGAGGCCGAGACCATTTGATTGTCCAAAAAAAAATAAATTATGCATAAGACATAAATTACAACATGCTTTGGAATTAAGAACAAAGCTTAGAGATTATACCTTTGAAGAACAGTTCTTTAGGTTAATCCCTCATACTAACTTGTTCACGAACGCGTTGAACCAGTCACAAACACCCCAAACGAACAACAGCAAACAATAACGCGAACCTCGAACCAAAAAGGTACACTGCCACTTAGTGACCTTGGTATTCTCAGTGTAAGAATCAAGGAGTGGTGGGTGATGTGTTATTTTATGATGTGGATTTGTGGATGAAATGTGATGTTGAAATTGCATTGAACACTCAAGTTTTCTCAGTGGAATCCAAGTTTAAACTCCACTGAGTTTCCTGGTAAGTCCAGGGTCGAACTCAGGAACTTTGAAAAATAAGTTGCGGTGGTAATTTTTAGGAAAACTTTGCGGTAACCAAATAAATAAATAGTTGTTGAGGTTGTTGTTTGCGGTAATGAGAAATAAACAAATGTGGCAGAGTTTGAAAAGAGTTGAATAAACGGAAGATGCAATGAGTATGTGGTGAACGACTTGAGAAAAGTTTCGGCTAACACTTCCTAGGATGCATTCATGCTATGCGATCATGCAACATGCATACAATAGTAAACCACCTCTCGGTGTGAATACCATAGCTTCTAAGGCTAGAACGCATGTGATATATGCAATAAGTCTATAGGACCTACACATAAGCCTCTATTCTTATTTATGTGATGACAAAATGACACATACACAAATAAGGCGACCACATATTATCATTCCCATCTCTAGGATGCATGCGATGCAGGTTGACAAACAGAGCTTATTTCTATGTCCCTATCTCTTGTTTATGCAGTTCTAATCTTGCTCTCTCGAGTCTAGATTCTAACCTAGCTCTCTCGAGTCTTAGGTTCTTTCTTAGACTCTCTCTTGAGTAGCTTTAAAGGGGTATTTGGCACAGTATAACATAAGATAATCGCAAGCAATGAACTTCCTGGGTCATGTTAGCTTAGTTATTCTCAACCCATTCGACAAGTTTAGCTACTCATGCGTGCTAAGAGAGTGAACAGATGTAGAATAAGAACTTCCATTGTATAAATATAAAGATGAAGTACAAAATAACAATGCAAGGATAGAATAAAGAGCCTGGTAGAAATCTCTTGCTGCCTAGGCTTTTACACTGTTTTTCTAGTCGTGTTTAAAAGATAATCTCGCTCTCGCGAGAGTCGGCCCGCTCTCTGCTTCTATGCCTCAAGGTTCTCTCTCGAGTTGCCTTGAGCGATCTCCGGTATCTTTACTCTTCTCTTGCTTTGCCTTAAAATAAAAAGGAAAAAACTATGGATAAGGCTAAAGCTCCTAAGTTGGTGAATTTGTTAACTGGTGGAACCTCTTTTCTGAAGAATGCCTTTGGTATTTATAGAGCTTTCGGGTGAAGGCGGCTTCTCTCTTATGATTGCTCAGATGGGATGACTTTAATTCCCTAACTGATGCGCCAAATATTTGTCATTGAAAAGTTGAATGTACTTGTTATCGTTAGCGACTGTCAGGTTAATTCGGATTCGACCGTCATCAGCTCCCATCGCGATTAATTATGCCTTTCACCCAGATGTACCCACCAAGTTGCGCCGACCAAGTTGCGGTAATCTTTCTTGAGCAAATGTTTTCGAACACAATCACCGCAAAGCCTTGCGGTAATGCTGCGCTCGACCAATGATTTCTTATGATTTCAATTTCTACCTTGCGTCAACGCATATTCTGAATAAAAACACAAAAATCAACTGTTTCTATGCGATGAACGCATGTGACCGCAATATTATGAAATTGATGCTTTTTGGATGCAATCTAACATCTTTTATCAACGCAAGGCAGCATTGTTTAAGAACTTAGCATTATGATAACGTGCATTTCTGCCCGTTATCAGCGGGATCTGGCTAATTTTGGTTAGAAAGGAGTTCGGAGTTAGAGGAGGAAGAGGATCACAAAGACTTTCTTACTCGATCGTATAGTCTCTCAAGGAAATCGAGTAATCACTCAAATCGTGTAACACTTAACTTATGAATAATAAAAATCAAATTTTATTTTATTCCATTTTTCCATCAAATAAAATAACTCCCCACTAAGAGTGGTTAGAGAGAAAAAGAGTTTAATTATCAAATAATTAATAATTATAAATAAATGTGATAACCAACTTAACATATTATATTTATAACCTATAGTTTTAATATTGCAATCATATACAATATATAAACCATAGTTTTTTTTCTCTATTTTATGGCATTTAATAGAAATCATATTTATATTAAATTTAAAAACTATGAATCTTATTCATAGAAAATATATTTGAATCATATTCAAATATTTATTCTTCCAATTAATCAATACTGTATCAAATACATTTTGTCAATTATATCAAATATAATTGAATTACTTTAATCATATCATATATAATTAAATTCCCTCTTATTAATTTGAACATTTCAAATAACCCAAAAACTGATTCTCAGCTAAATCCATTGAGCTACCAAGAGGACCTTAAGGACCTGTAGCTTGAAGCTCCAACGATACGTGAATAATTGATTAAACTCTTTAATCACATTATCCACCATCCATTAACTACTGGGCACTCCACTAAAGACCGATAGTTGCACTCTTCGCACTACAAATATATTTTTGTGTCTATTGGATATAACCAATCAATAGTATGTGACTGTTCACAAATTGCTCATAAGTCAAGCTCGGTTGAGATTGGTATCCTAAATCTCTCTTGTATTCTCGTAGTTTGTAAACTATGTATAAACAAATTGTTATTAATAAATAATTGTTATTTTATGAGCATACACTCAATCCAATAAACTAAGATCCTAGGTTATTTTACGTAATTTAAACATATATGTAGAGACATATAGGTGGATCATGTTTAAATGATAACCTAAACGGTTTATAGTAGATGGATAAAACTTAGTTCCTTATCCTTGTGACACTACGGATACAAACTACTTTGTACATGTTACGAATGTTGTAAAGTGCTACAAATGATCTACTTCTCATCATTCATGTGAAGACATGTGAACAGGGGTATCCTATACAAAGATTTTGTATAAAACCGGACCACAAAATGACTAGTCTCATTATACAACGTCGTTAATAATAGAGACTTGACTTGAATCCTGAATGAGTTGTGAACTCCTGCCTAAGAAGGCGGTCCTTTGATTTGTATGGGTAAGAGTGGTCGGATCCCGACACATTAAGCCTACCATTTTGAGGATTCATCTGATTAGGGAGTTGGGAACACAGTTAAACAAGACAAAATTCACTCCTTCCTTAATGTCGGGGTAAGTAGATAAATTGCTCCCTTAAGGGCTGATTCAGGGGCTTTGATAATGTGGTCACACCCTCTCTTGGCCTGAGAGGGATTTGGTCATACTCGGACTATGACTTATTGTTCATTAGAGAGATCAGTGGTACTTAAAGAGTTACATGTAACTATAGGGGCAAAACGATAATTTTGGTCCAATTATGCTTACGAGCAATTTGTGAAGGGTCATTACACTATTGACTGTAGGGTCGGCAAAAATACCGGTGAGGTGAGGTCCTCGCCCCGATCAGAATGGGGAATCCCCGATTTGATCGAGGATGGGGGTCAAAGTGGGATCTTAACAAGGTCCCCGGTCGAGGACAGGGCGAGGACGGGGAAGGTATCCCTGCCCCCATCCCCGTCCCTGATTAAATTTTTTATTTATATTATGTATATATATATTTATAATTACAAATATTTAATATATTTATAAATATTTATATTTACATAAAACAAAATGGGGATGGGTCCTTGCGAGGACCCGTTTCCCTGATGGGGATGGGGAGAAATGCCCCCGCGGGGACAAGGATGGGGAGTCCCTCTCCCCCCGCCCTGCTACGGCCCCATTGCCAACCCTAGTTGACTGGTTATATCCAATGGACACAGAAATATATCTATAGTACGAAGAGTACAGTTGTCAGTCTTTAGTGGAGTGTCCGACAATTAATGGATGTTAAATAATTTAATTAAAGAAGTTTAATTAATTATTCAAGTACCATTGGAACTTTAAACTACAGGTCCATGAGGTCGCATCTGTAGCTCAATAGGGATTTAATGAGAATCAATTTTGGATTAATTTGAATTGTTCAAATTAATTGAGAAAATTAATTATATGTGATATAATTAATTTAAATTCACGCAGGGTGGGGATTCCCCGTGGGGAAATTCGCAGGAGTAGAAAATGGAATAAAAGGGTGAGGAAGGGGATGGGGAGGGCTTCCCCCTCCCCGCCCCGCCCCATAGACATCTCTAAGTGACATTACGGATATGGCTCGCTTTGTAGATGTTACAAGTGTTGTAAAATGCTACAAATAATCTGATCCTAATCATTCCATGTAGAGACATGTGAGCGAGGGTATCCTATACAAAGAGTTTGTATAAGATTGGACCATAAAATAACTAGTCTCATTATATAACATCGTTAATAATAGAGACTTACATTTCACCAGGATGACCATAGGTGACATGACCTGAATCCTGAGTGAGTTGTGAACTCCTACCTATGAAGGCGGTCCTTTAATTATAAGGGTGAGAGTGGTCAAATCACCAACTCAATATGCCTACCATTTTGAGGATTCATCTAATTGTGAAATTAGGAACATAGCTACACAAGACGGAATCCACTTCTTTCCTAATGTCATTGTAAGAAGATAAATTGCTTCCTTAAAGGCTGATTCTGGGGCTTGAACAATATAGCCACACCTTCTTTTGGCCCGAGAGGGATTTAGTCATATTTGGACTATGACTTATTGTTACACCCTACCCCGAACCCGCCTTCTGAGCCCGAGGGGAGGCGTGAAGGACCATATATACTACCCTTTTGTGATACCTACTGCCCATCTGAACCTCTTTACTCTCATAAACTTTAAGCCAAAGATGTAAACAACAACTGTTTGATTAAGCTCATTTTATTACAAACAGTACAACGTTTATACAACTCTTAGGCTTAACTACAAAGTTTACAACAACAACTCTTAAACCCAGAAGTGTGACTGTGGTTGTGGCAGACCTTGATCTTAACAGCACCGTGGAACTTCTCACCTTTCACTAACTAGGAAGAAAAACATGGAAGAAAAGAATGAGCTTTAAGAAGCTTAGTGAGTGGTAAGCAACTTTTAGAGTCTATTTCAACTCATAAATAATACAAGCATATCATAAATACGAGGTTACATTCAAACCTCAACCTTGAATGAGTCTGATCTCAACTCTACCTACACGCATGGTAGATAGTTAAACTGGTACTACTCATAACAAGTTTGTTCTCAAACTCTACATACACACACGGTAGATAGTTAAACTGATATTAATCATAAACGCTTACTCTCTTGTGTTTGCTATGTTTCCTATGTCTCTTATGTGCACATAGCTCCTCATTTATGGGCTTAGAAGCTAGCCTTGTCGACCCTCTGACCATCCCATACGAGTTTCCTCTTACAGGCTCAGGAACTAGACCTCTCGGTCCCCTAACCATCTTGCGAGATTCTGATCTCGGGCTCAGGAACAAGGTCTATTGAGCCCTTAACCATCCTGTTCACATATTCTCATTCTCATACTAATTACCCATTCACAATATAAGCATATACTTATACTCTAAAATATATGCCTAAGACTTAAAGGAAATTACCCCTCATCTTGGTAACGCAGAACCTTTCTCTCTAGAAGTTCCTTGGTTTCCTCGGGCTCCTTTTTGAACCCTAAATTTCATATTCAACTTTAAGCTCCGATTACGCATAGTTATATGCCTTATTTTGAGATATTTTCTTCTACAAACATGTTGTAAAAGTTCTCAAGAAGCTTACCTTAAAATCTTAGCTCATAAATTCTTGTGGTTTGGCTGGAATCCTCAAATCATCAAGATTGGCTCAAGCTTACCCTAGAGCTCGACCCTTCTGTATTTTCCTTACTCTTCAGCCTGATTCCTTGGAGCTTCTTCTTCAGCAGCCCTACCTTGAAAACTAGACTCTCAGAGCTTTCAAGTGGCTTTGAAATCACTCAAGACGCACGAGTAATCTAGGAGAACTTCTCGTCCTAATTTGATGCTACTTCCAGACTTCACTGTCTGACAGAATCTCCTCCTCTTGGAACCGCTTAGTTTTCCTCTGGAACTGCTCTCAACACTCTTCCTGCTATTTTTTAAAGAGAATTTGTGTTATGAACTAAGGAGTCACCTTGTGGTGGTATTTATAAGCCAAATGAACTGATCCTCATCATCTCACAAAGCTTTCAATGCAAGATACCTTCTTCTTTAGCAACTTTTGGAGTGTTTGCACCAAGCTTTGCCACCACCTACTTACTTGCCATTCACCTACTTCCATGCCACTCACCTACTTGCATGAAGTTTGATTTGTCTTCCTAATGCATAAATCTTCTTTGCATGAAACTCTATTGGTCCAGCTTCTACTAACTAAAGCTATACCTTCTCTTAGTTCAGCCACTTATCCGGGTGAATTCATCAGCCTTGCGTAACGCAAGCCTCAGCACCGTATAAACTCTTGACCCATCATCTAGTCCATTGTGTAACTCTTGTACTTCATCGCATAGCTCCATCGTTTAGTGATCTCTCGCTCTCAATGATTTCGCTACCGTGTATCTTTTGCTGTTAACGATCTCATTGTTGCTCATCGTCTAACGCATAGCCTATCGCATAGCTTCTGCACCTATCGTGTAGCTCTCGCTGTCACTCTCATCGTATAGCATTGATGCCTATCGTCTAATGCATCACGCCCATCGTCTAGTGCATCTGCTTATCATGTAGCTCTCGTTGTCACTCATCGTGTAGCGTTGACGGCTATCGTCTAACGCATCGTGCCCATTGTCTAGCGCGTCCGCTTATCGTGTAGCGCCATCGTCTAGTGTTTGCATCTATCATGCAATGCCATCATCTAGCACTTTGCCTATCGTGTAGCCATGCTCATCATGTAGCGCTTGCGTCTATTACCCAGTGCCCGCACCTAACGCATCGTCTAGCACCCGACCTCATCGTTTAGCTCTATCGTCTAGTTCTTATACTGATCATGTAGTGTTATCGCCTATCGTGTAGTGCTATCATCTAGCGCATCGTTTAGCACCACTTGTAGCTACACGATCGTCCACCAAGTGCCTTGCGCTCAATGTTTAGCTCTCTCGCTCTCGCTAATGCAGCTTCAATGCATGAGCAACCTTTGGGCAATGCCTCTTGCCAACACTTTGGCCAACATGCGTCCAAACCTCACAAGCTCAACGCATGGTTGTCCTTGGCTTCAATGCTTAACTCCTTTTAACCTCTACAAACTTAGCCTCATCTCATGCGTTAATGTTTCCTAACACCACACACATGGTTTCTTTTGACTTCACACTTAGCCAGATTTTTACTAGTTAAGGCTTAACTCAAGGCTACTCAAGGAAAATCTATTCAACACGTAGAAAATTTTCATCTCTTCAACATAGGATTTAACTTACACTTACTTAATTCCCTTAATTACCTGCTTGAGTAGGGAAATTGAGATCCGGGTTTCACACTTATTGTTCATAAGAGGGATCAATGGTACTTAAAGAGTTAGATGTAACTACATGAGCAAAATGGTAATTTTGGTCCAGTTGTACTTGCGAGCAATTTGTAAAAGGTCATCACACTGTTGACTTGTTATATCCAATGGATACAGATATATATCTATACAATGAATAATTTAGTTGTCAATCTTTAGTGGAGTAACCGGCAGTTAATGGATGTTTGGCAATTTAATTAAAAAGTTTAGTTAATTATCCAAGTATCACTGGAGCTTCAATCTACAGGTCCATAAGGTCCCCTCTATAGCTTGACAAGGATTATTGAGAATTAATTTTGGATTAATTTGAATTGTTCAAATTAATTGAGGGAATTAATTATATATGATATAATTAATATGATGTATTTGATACATTATAATATAAAGTTTATTTGAGAGGAAATAAATATTTGAATATGATTCAAATATTAATTATATAGTTTAGATTCATATAATTAAATTTAGTATAAATGTGATTTATATTAAATAGCATGAATGATTGAGAGAAATAAAACTATAGGTTATATTTTATAGATACAATATAAAAACTATAGATTATGTGTTATATTTGATATAACATATAATTATATATACATATAATAAGTTAATTATTATATGTATATATTTATATATTTAATTTAATTTAATTTTAAATAAATTAATAGAAGGAGTTATGAATAACTCCTTCCCTAATTTTTCTGTCTAACCATCGTGAAACTTGAAGGGATATTTCAGTTTTTTTGACTCCTTCATCTTCTTCGAAGGTCTCTCTATGAATTCTCTAAAATTTACTCCTAAGAACACAGAGAAGAAAAAGGTTTTCTTTTTCCTCTCTCAAAATTCTCTCCCTCTTCCCAAAATCTTAACAGAGCCCATCAGTCCTACTTATTCTCATCCCTTAAGGAGAATATAGGAGGTTCTCTTGGGGTGATGGCCATTTGAGATTTCAATTTTTGGAGATCGAGATCCAGTCGAAGTGTTTGTGATCGGATCGAGGGAGTACGTGAAGAAGTTGTTCTTCAAAGGTAAGCTTGTTTTTCTTTCCTTCTTCCTTTTGATCAGGCATGCTGTAAAATCTATAATGCATAAATATTTTTTATTCTGTAAATTTTGATTCTGTGGAAAATAAATTGGGACAATCCCGCTTCCATTGTGAAACTTCACTGTTTTTTCACTACTGACATTTTTTGTTGCATTGGCAAAAAAAATTGTCGGCAAAGACAAAAATTCTTGTAATGGCTTGAAGTAACATATGCGTGTATCAACGGTATATCTAATAATAATCAATATTATAGTATATCTGCAGTATATCTAACGTCCATTGACATTGTATTAGTAGCTTTTTTTTAAGGTAAAATATGTGTGTTTCATTTTATAAGCATGATATTTCAAGTGTCAACGTTATATTGGACCTAAGACATGAGTGTTTCAAACATCAATCAATAGATTTTTTAAGTAACGCTTAAAGGTACTAGCATTATATCTAACAACAATAAACATATCAAGTGCATCAACAATATATTCCAAGTGTATCAAGAATACCAAGTTTATCAAGTGTACATTAGAAGTGTATCAAGTGTAGCAAAAGGGTACTAAATGTATCAAGTGTACATCAATAGTGTATTAAGTATATCAAGTGTATATCAAATATAAGACATGAGTGTATTAGACAGCAAATGTTTGATTAACTAATGTAATTAAAATGAAGTATACTATATATATTCAACATAAGGCATATCACTTAATAAATGTACTCGATATTGAATATATCAACGACAGATGTATTTCAAACTTTTATTTTTTTAATGCCTTGGGCTAGGTTGGTTTTTGTTAGATATGCAAAAGAAGAAAAAGTGAAGACATGTCTGCGAATATCAAATCCTATTTTGATATTCATACAATTGCCCTGACATAATATATAACAAGATTAAAAAAATTAATAAATAATATAGATGAAAGAACTGCAAAAACCATCCCTGAACTATGATGATGTTGATTACAATTGCACTCATAAATTTTCAACCTACCTCTTGTTCTAATTTTTTTTTTTCATGTTAAATTTATGTTTGGCTTCAACCTACCCCTCGTTCTATTTTTTTTTTCATGTTAAATTTATGTTTGGCTTCAACCTACCCCTCGTTCTATTTTTTTTTTTCATGTTAAATTTAAGTTTGGCTTTAACCTACCCCTCGTTCTATTTTTTTTTTTTCATGATAAATTTAAGTTTGGTTTCAACCTACCCCTCTTTGTAATTTTTTTTTTTCATGTTAAATTTAAATTTGATTTCAATGAAAATGTACTTAGAAAAGTTAGTTTGAGTTTTCAATATTTGTTTTTTTTCTATAGGAAATTTATTATAAATATTATAGAAAATAGGTGCTCATACTTAGTGTCCATTAACCATGTGTCATGCCCCCATTTTCCAAAGTATTATCCATGTATCTTATAAATACTCATTCTTAGTATCCATGTAATCCACCTCCTACTTGCCAAATTGCCTATAAATAGTGGCCTTTTGTGGGTTTTGAAAGATACACATTGGGCAAATTCCATACAGATTGAAGAAAGTGGAGAATTTTGAGAATTTTCTCATTTCATATTTTGTTAATTTATTTTATTTTATTTATTTATATATTATGTTTAATTTATTTTATTATTATATCATATTTATTTCAATATTATATTTTATTACTATCTGTCTTCTCATTGTGCACCTCAAATTCAAAACATGTTATCAGCACGAGCTCCTATCATTTTTCCCGCTAAACGTAGGTCCTAAAAGTATATCGGTTTTTCCCTCTTCGTTATAATTAATAAAATTAATGTTATTTAGCATATTCAATATCTATTAAATTTTTAATATAAGTACAATATTTTATGATAGTGTTATCATGACAAATCTTACAAAATTAGAATTTGTCATCCTTGATATTAACGACAATAATTATTTGTCATGGGTAGTTAATGTCGAAAACCACCTGGATACTATGAATCCTGGGGAGACTATTAAAGAAGAAAATACGATATCTAGTTAGGACAAAACAAAAGCTATGATTTTCCTTCATCATCATCTCCACAAGGGATTGAAAATAGAGTATCTTACAATAAAAGATTCTCATATCTTGTAAAAAATTTTGAAAGAGAGGTATGATCATAAAAAAACAGTTATTATTCCTAAAGCTCGTTATGAGTTGATGCACTTGAGGCTACAAGATTTCAAATCAATAAGTGATTACAACTCCACATTATTTAAAATCAGTTTGAAATTGTTGTTATGTGGAGAGAAAATTGTTGATGTTGATATGTTAGAGAAGACATTTTCTATATTTCATGTGTCGAATATGCTCATTTTGATATTAGGTTAAAGTGGGTGAGGGGGAGATTGCATAAAGTTCATTTATATTTGTTAATGTTCTTATGTTGGGTTTAAAGTTGGTATAGGGGTAAATGTATAATTATGTTTAAGTTTAAGTTGGATTTTAAGTTCTATATTGAGTTTGAGAATGAAATGTATAAATATGAGTTGGTTTATTTCAATTTGTTAATGTTCTTAAGTTGAGTTTGAAGTTTTATATTCATTTTGATATTGGTATATGCCATATGGTATATTTAGTACTAAAATTATTTAAACTTGTATTTTGTAGGTATCTCAAGATTTATGTTGAAGATGCATCTCTCGATGAGCTAAGTTAGGTTATAGAAGTCTATTCTATAGGTATTTTGCATTCTATATTTTGTGGATATTATGTAATGTTATTTTAGGGGTTAAGAATTTGTGGAGATTATGTAATGTTTAAGACAATCTTATTAGTAGTTGTTTATTTGACAACTTTACAAAATTCAAAAATGTTTTGTAGATATTATTTAATGTTGTAAACATATAATTAATTTTATCAGTTTTTATTCTAATTATTTGAGATTTGTAACATTCAAATAGGTATGAAATTTGTTAAAAAAAATAAATTAATATTTAGTAAATAAAGAAAAAAAAGATGTTCCCGACGCCTAAATATATAATCCCAATGGTACAATTGTCGGGAAAAGTGTGATCTCATGATTTTTTTTACTTTTTTTCGAAGCTAAAATGTGTCACCATAAGCAAAAGGTGCCTTCGCCCAACGCTAAAATAGGCAACCATCAGGAAAACCAATCTTTCTCGATGGTCAAATCGTTAACTAATCATTGGGATTAGTAACCCTCTCCTAACGACAAAAAAAAATCATTGGCAGAAGCTACTTCTCCCGACAGTGAAAATCTTTTTTCACCATAGAGAGAAATACATTTTGCCAACGGTTCGTTTTGGCGTCGAAGAAATCTTCCATTCTTGTTTCATCGCGAAATCTTTTTTTTTTCGACAATTGTGTATTTTTTAGGTCGGGAAAGGTTCTCCCGACAAGGCTTTCCCCACGAATTTGTCGACAGACAAAATTTTGTTGGAAAAGATTTTCCCAACGATTTTTTTGACTTTCCTGATGCTTTCTACTCTTGGGAAAAGTCGAATTTCTTCAGTGTTTGAAAAGTTGAACAAGAGTTAAAAGATCATCTAGGAGAAGAAGAAAAGCACGATAAGGTTTTAGTCTAGAGAAGATTGACTGAAGTGGGTGATAAAAACACTAAATGGTTTGATGTTAAAGCCTCTCGAGAAAAAGGAAGAACTAGGTTGAAAGGGTGTTTGACAACCATGAGGCTTGGAAAAAGAAAGAGGAGGGTATCCAATGACCTCTTCAAATCCTCAAACGCAAATCTAAAGCAATTGACATGATTTACAAAGCTAGATACACTACAAGAATTTTGGGCTTTAATGTCGGTTGAAAAAAGTGAAACCGGATGTATAATGTAGGTTTTGTTTTTAAAAAAAAGCGGATCTTTAATGTCCGTTTAAAACCGACATTGTAGGTATACCTTTAATGTCAGTTTTAAACTAACATTAAAGATCCGCCTTCAAGAAAAAACAAAACCAATTTTCTCTCCCCCCCCCCCCCCACCCCCCAATTTTCTTTTTCCTTTCATTCTCAAACTTCCACTCACCCACAACCCACACGAAACCCTTCCAACGCGACTCCTTTCATCCTCAGACTTTCACTCTTTCCATCATCGACTCTCTATCCCCATAGTCGACTCCTTCTAATGCGAAACCCCCAGGTCTCCATCGTCAACTCTCTATCTCCGGCATCCTCTCGTCCTCTCTATCTCCGTTGTCATGGACTATCTATCTCCGGCGAGCTTCTATCCCCAGGTCTTCTCTTTCAAGCCACCACCGATTTGTCAAGTTCGGCAACTTGCAAACCAGCAGCGTTCATCCATCTGGTTTGAGATTCTCAAAACTCTGTTCTACGCTTGTTATTTTACATTTATTTTCCCAACTTTTGAAATTGTGGTTTTGGTTTGATTCATTTTGAGATTCTCAAAACCTACTACGATTTAAGTATTTTACTGGCTTCATAGATTGTTCCCTCCCCTACCCTTTTATTTTCTCCGATTGATTAGCTCGTTCGTTATCCATTTTTTAGTATGCGATTGGAATTTCTCTGTCTGTGAAATCTGACCTTAAACTTGGAACTCGTTTGATGATCTTATTTTGTTTTCTTGCTTTCATTTTGCATAATCTGTTAGAGTATTGATATATTATCCAATTTTCTTAAAATTATTAAGCTTTTGGGTGGTGATTTGAACGAAGCAGTTATGCATTTTGGCGAGAGTATCAAGGAAATTATTAATGAGGAGTTCGGCGATGGAATATAAGTTGATTTGTTTGAATTTTTTTTTCTTTTCAACCTGAAATCCATATTAGTTGGTTCTTATTTGTATAAAACTTTAACATTTGCAAGTAATCCTAAAATCTCAAGTTTAATAACAATTTTGTTCTAATAAAGTTGTTTATGGATATATAATGTTTTGTATTCTATTGTCTAAAACCACATTTCAACAAAAAGGTATCACACTTTGATTTCTAGTTCTTAACATCCTGCTAAAAAATAAAAATAGTAGTTATAACTAGACTCTTAAGAAACAAGCTTGCCTTGTAAGCCTCTCATCTTCTGTTTAGTCAATTTATCTCTCTAAAGAGATGCTATTTGTTTGTTTCTCCTGGATCTTTCTCTTAGCAGCACTTGGGCAAAAGAGTTATAGATAACATATACATTTGTGATTATAATGTTTAACATCAATATCAAAAAAAAAAAAAAAAAAAAAAAAAAATCTGTTGCTTTTTTGTTTTTTGTAGGTTGGAGAAAATTCTATTAAAATATATATGATTATCGTGATACAATATATAATTTTAGTTTTAATTTCGTTTTACTCTTGTTAGTTCACCTTGATACAAGTATATAGCCCATACTTTCATAAAATTATGTCATTGAAATATGGTTCATTTGAGCTAGAAAATGTACCGTTTATAGACATTACATATTGCTTCAAATTAAGTTACTATTTCATCTATGATTATTCCGAAACTTAGCAAAATGTAAAAACATTAAACTAAGCTCAGATTCTTAAAACTGTGTAAATGATCAAAGTAAATGATGTTTTTTTGGATCCCAAATCATGGCTCGATGTAATATTCAATATAATAAGTTCACTTGATTCTATGGAGGAATTTTAAGCAACTTAAACATCTCTGATATGCTGTCCCAAAGATGTCAATCCGTAAAGATGAGTCGGATTGGAATACCTCAAATCTACTTCATTACCCACTACCTTTGTCAGTTAGGTGCTCAAAACCAGTTTGAGATGCTTATTAATAATTGTTTTAAAAATTATATATGATGATTGGTTTATGTGTTACCGAAAATGATAGATGAAGCGTCTTGTCGCCTCTTTCATATTTGTCGATCATGTAACTATTTCTGATCTTCTCCTTAATTTCTTTCTGCAAAGATTCCTACTAATTCTTCTGGTCTCATAGAGTATAGAAAGCATCCTTTCTCGTCACAACAATATTGTCCTTGAACTCCGAGATGTTGTAGCTGTGAAAGAATTAAGGTACTTTTCGAAATTATTTTTGTCTCATTGTGTTTACCCCCTCCCCTTCTACCGGTCACATGTACATATTAGGAAGAAACAATATCTTTGGAAAATGGCTCTCGTCATCTTGGTTTGAACTCGATGTGAAACAGTTGTTTGATCATTGCTTTCCACACATCAGTTGGTTGTAGTTGGACTCAGAACTAACTTTTTAATTGATGCAGCTAAGAGACACTAGTTATCTTTTACTTGATGATGGATGGAAGCTCTATTTAGAGTGTTTGGACTCGGAAATCATGGATACTCATGAATGTCAACCACTATACCTCGAAATTCAATAATTTTATGAGGGTCTGAATATGAAAGTGGAACAACAAGTTCCTATGTTGTCGGTTGAGAGGCAATCGCTTAATGGGGCCATGGAAGGAGAAAAAAATGTAAGAGCTAATGGACCTTGTTTGTGTCAAGTAATGCATGTCATTGTCGTCCTTATCAAGAACTCATTTTACTTTCTTTTTCTTTTTGCTTGTGGTTAACAGGGCCATCATCACTTGCCAGAAACTAAAGGATTCTACTTATCAGAAGAGCAGACTGTTGCTACCGTATGACATTTCCCCTCTCTTAGATATTTCTCTATTTCTAATTATACAAATTTAATTTGTTTAATGTGGTATGTTAGTATATTCTCAACAAAATCTGTAGATGTCAAAGAGGCCAAGGATTGACGCAGGCTATCATATAATCGACATGTTTACAGAGCCTTATAGATTAATCCGTCGATATGAAGTTACTGCTATTCTCGTTTTATATGGCCTCCCTAGGTATGGTTTCCTTGTCAAAGTATCCAAGTACACATTTTGATGTGTATTATGTTCTTCAAAAGGATCGTGAAGTAACTTCTTCTTTCAAGTTATTGACAGGATTTATCCTGGCTCACGAGATGATGCACGCATAGCTCAGGCTTAAAGGTCGTTTATTTGCTTCGTACACTTTATGTTTTCTTTTTTATTGATTTCGCAAATAGGTTTTTAATATGCCATAACGTCAAACAGCTTATCCCAATTTGAAGCCTGAGGTTGAAGAAGGCATATGCCAAGTATTGCCATTGAATAAGCTCAAAATAGCATGTAATAAGCTCAAAATGTGCCATTGAAGTCTTGTGGTCCGGATTTTTGTACATATAATAACCTAATTCACATGCTCTATTTGGTAGGAAGGTTAAGGATGCACTTATCGTGTGGAGGAACTTAAAGAGTTAGTTCATGAGCCTAATACCTTCATTTTGATTAAATTTGACCAAAAACTTCTCTTGTGATGTTCACCAAGTTACCTATATTTATTCAAATCATGAAAATGCTAATCAAGTCTTTCTTGACGACGAGAGACCGGACCAATGTGGTACGGTGACATTTTGGAAGCCTCCATTGCCATTGCAGAGCTTGCAAAATATGGGTGTCACAGTCCTATTATTAGTAGTGGTCATAGTCTACCATCACTGGATTCTGTTGCCAGGTATTGTATTACTCTGTAACTGAAATTTGTTTAGTATGGCTTTGATTATTAAATAAAATTTGGGTTTTGGTTTTTTATTTGTTGTTTGATAGAGTGAAAATTTGATAGAGTTAAATGCAAGTTGGGTTTTTTTTCCTTCTTTGTTTGATAGAGTGAAAAATTGTTGTTCTGTTTGTTGTTTTTTCTCTGCTCGTTTGATTTTGTTGTTTTGTCTCTGCTCGTTTGATTTACTCTTTGGGTGCTTGGTTCATTGAACTATTTTTCTTACATTGGTTGTAAGTAGAAGAAACAATAGTTCATCACTCTATTATTCTAATCTTGCTTCTAGCATACCTCACAACATTTTTTTGTTACAATTCTTTACTTACAACATTTTTTTTGTTATAATTCTTTACTAGTTTTTTTTTTTTTTTTTTCGAGACTACAGTTACAATCATCTCTTGGGAGTTCACTTTCCATAAAATTTTTACATGGGATACTTTTTCCTTTTAATGGGAGGAATTAATGTAGCTCCATAGAAACCATAAATACAAACACCACTCATTTTTTTAAAACTATTTTTTAGGCTTCCATCTTTTCAGTAGTTCCCTTGGCCTCTTTCAGATTGATGCTTTATCATCCTCTTATTATTAATATTGTGCGTATCTTCCTATTAAATGAAAAGAAGATGTTGAGATCATAATTGATTTGTTTGCTGGTGATTCTATCTTGTGTTTGAATGCTGAGGAAAAATGAAATTATTTTGTACAAAGAAGGAAGAGAAAGGTTGAGAGCTCTCAATGCTTAGCAATGTCGATTTTTTTTTTTTAAAGATCAAAAGATTTATAATGCAAATTTATGCATGCAAGGTAAGGGATGAGAAGTAGACAACAAGATTTTAACATGGTTTGGCAAGAGGTGACTACGTCCACGAGAAGAGTTGAGATTTCTTGAGAAGTACAAAGGGAAAAATATTACAAATAAATTCCTCTAACTCATTGATTTCTCTCCTTTTTTTAACTTTCTCTTTTAGATCCTTTATATATAGGATGTTTACAATTTTGTTGAGAGATAAAAGTAAGATAAAATGTTGATTTCACTTTTAATAGTTACTGTTTTAACACTTTTCAATATACTTGAGGAAGAACGGGATGTCATAATCAAGCATGGAACACAATCATGAGAGAATCGGTGTGTTACTACACATGGGATGCATATGTCGCAGTTCAAGAAGGTATTTTGTTATGCTTACAATTGCTATTCTTCTGGGGTTGGGAAAGAAGTGAGTTACTAAAACACACTCAAGAAGGTACTTTGTTGTTTACTCAAGTCTCTTTGTGAAAAATATAATATTCTTATGCTTTGAGCGTTAAACTGCAACTAGATAAACTAGCTAAATCTATAAGGATCAATTCTGATCAAAATTTTCTCGATAGTAGATAGGTTACTAATTGTTGTTACACTTTTTTTCACTTGAACAGGATATATAAGAGAAAGGAGCAATATTGTGGTGATTGAACCATATAGAAGATAGGTTACTTGTTTTCTTATCTTTTTTTTTCTTCTCTCTTGACAAGGCGATTCTTTTTTTTCAAAATAGTCTCTTAGCCTTTGCGAGTGGATACGAAACTATTTTAGAGTAAGGTTCTTTTGGAAACTAGTCGAATTAAAATTTGGGAACTAACTCATTTGAGCAATAATGAAATGACTTTGAGTGAAGCTTTTCATTTTGTTATGTTCAAGTTTGATGTGTAAGGCTAAATTTTGATTCTTAAGGATTTGGAAGGAAGATAGGAAGATTGCATTGGACATGTTTTAAGAAGGTTGACAAGTGAAGAAGGTGCATCTAACACAAAAGAGGCTTCATAACAACATTAATAACAAGTACAAGGCAATATTTATAAGACGCTTATATTAAATGTCTATTTGTTCTAAAATTTTGGATTAGATTCGGTGTTAGATTGCTATGACTATTCTGCAGTTATGGTAGTCATAGCTTAGTTGTTTATGACTTTTATTAAGTGGTTTATGGTAGTGTAACTTCTTAGGCATCCTTTGTTAAATAGAAAAGGGTGGTTCTATTTTTTTTTTTTCCTATGTTTTTTCACTGAGATCGTTCTCCTGTTACCTGTTACTAGTTACCAATTGATTAAATTTAACTTACAGGTCATATTGAATGGCACCTATTTAAATGCTATCTAGAAATGTAAAATAATCATACTTATATTATAAGCTTATAACAATAACAATAATAATCAATTAAAAAAAACAACAGTAACAATGAGAAAAACAAGAAGGGGATGGTAATGTTTTGAATGGCGTTAGCTTCTTATTTACATTAATAACCCTGTTGGTATCACAAATTTAGTCATTAGTTATCGATATGTCCATGTAGGGGATGATGCCCTAAAGTCTCATGTTCTGTAGTTTGTAAACACATTTTGTACGAATGCTTGTGATGTATAATATATGATATTTTCTTCACTACTTGACTTTGTACATTGGATATTTTATTTGCTTTACTACAAACCAATAAACTAAAATCCCTGGTTATCATTATGTAACTTAAGTATGTATGTGGTGACATACAAGTGGATCATGTTTTAAGTGATAACCAAAATAGTCTATAATATATGGATATAGGAGTGAAACCTTATCCTAGTAACGCTACGGATGCAGTTCACTTTGTAGAATAGTTACAACTGTTGTGACTTGCTACATATGGTTTGATCCTGATCATTCGTGTGAAGACATGTGAGTGGAGGCATCTTGTACAAAGTGTTAACACCTCGTTATATAACGTCGTTCATGATAGAGACTTCACTTCACTAGGATGATCGTAGGTAACATGACTTCAATCCTGAGTGAGTTGGGAACTCCCATTGAGGGCAATTCTTTGATTTGCATAGGTGCGAGTGGCCAGGTCGCCGACTCAAACCTACTACTTTGGGGATTCGTCTGATTTGGAAGCTGGGAACTTAGCTACACAAGATGGAATTCACTCCTTCCCCGAAGCAGAGGTTAGTAGATAGATTGCTCCCTTAAGGGTTAATCCCAGGGCTTGAACGATGTGGCGCCACACACCTTCTCATGGCCCGAGAGGTGTCCACACATAGTAGGATTATGTTATATTGTTCATTAGAGGGATAAGTGGTATTTAAGGAGTTAGATGTAACTACAGGGGCAAAACGGTCATTTGGCTCAGCTGTACTTACAAGTATCTGTGAAGGGTTATCGTACTGTTGATTGGTTATATCCGATGGACATAGAAATATATCAGTGGTAAAGAGAGTTCAACTGTCGGTCTTTAGTAGAATGTCTGGCAGTTAATGGATGGTGGATCTCGTGGTTAAAGAGTCAGCTATTCAAGTACTGTTGGAGCTTCGAGCCATAGGTCCACGAGGTCCCTTCTGTAGCTTAATGGATTCAAGTTGAGAATCAATTTTTGGGTCAGTTTGAAATGTTCAAATTGACAAAAGGGAGTTCGATTATGTATGATATGATTAAACTGTATTTGATATAATTGACTTTATGTATGAGATATATTAATTTGGAGGAAAAAGGCAACTTTCAAATATTTTAGGATGTATCATGGCTATGCAACTTGTTATATTGCCTTATAATCAAATTTATACCATGTAGGATAAAACATGGATTTCTCTAAATCCTGTATGAAACAGTATTTCCCGTAAAAGATCAAATTTTAAACTTTATGCACTAACGTCTCATTATTCATAAGTTTTCATTTTTAAACTCAATGGTCATACCATCAATTTAACCGATATAACTAACCAATTGTATATTAAATGTCAATTAAGTCTCCTATAAGAATTACATCTCCTCAACACTTGAGGTGTTCTAGAAGAAATTTTTCTTAGATGTATCAACTTCATTGTAGAATGACACTCTACCATTTTATCTGAAGCTACTACATCAAACATTAAACAACAATTTTGTAAATGTAAGATGTATGGAATAAACTTAACATCATGTCCTCAACATCTCTATGTGGATATTTAATATACAAAAACGCTTCAACTCAACTAAATTAGTTAACTAGTCAACCATTCATATTGATTTTTACTTCATGCATAATGAGTAAAATATTAATATAAAATCGATAAATACCCACTTTCATTTTCTTGTTTGTACAATAAAATTGTCATTGTTCAAACTCATCGATTATGATACTATACATAACCCTTCTACTCAAAGATCCTAACAGTGAACTTCTTTCATAAAATAATTAATTCATTTTTACATATCTCATATGAAACAATGAATCACATAATATATAAAGACTCTATTATAATAACTAGTGAGAAAATTGACTCATTTCACCCATCAGTTTTAACGTTGATTTTCACCTTACACCAAGAATCTTACTTTGAAAATCTCTATCTCCAAGTCTCATTTTTGTAGATCCATTCATATCCTCTATATTTTACCCCATTAAAAATATCCATGAATAGAGACTAGATTAATTACACATACTTTATCTCAAGTATTATGACTTTGATATAAATTCTTTTTTCAACACCCTTCAATTCCTCTCATCCATTATGACAACTTTGACTTCCAATAAGTCATAGTAAAGTTGAGTCATCTCATAACTCTCCCACTACTTTTGAGTTTTTTAAATTTTCATATAATGTGACAATATAGACTTTAAGTAAGCCTTTGTAAAGGTTGAGTTATCTCATAACATTTGCACTACATTGAAGACTTATCTGATTGATAATTAGAATTTGACTTTCAAATGAAAATAAATGGTTAACAACACTTGTTAGCTATTAAGTGGTCTTACTTGGAACTAGTATATCAACTAAACTTAACCATTTTACAGGTTTGCAGCTTTTCATTTGACATTACTAATAAAACTAATATTTGTCACACAAATACATTATTTTATTTTGGACTGTACAAAAGGTCATTTTATAACTCTTCAAGGACTACCAACATTAGGTGTATTTTCGAACATTTATTTCGCCACCCGTACTTTTTAAGGGTTCCTTTTGACACAAATATCTTAACTTACCCAAATACTAAAACGTTGCAAACCAACTTTATAACACTTTCATAATCCAAAAGTATTTCTCAAATATTTTTTGAGGAAAAAAATGTTAAAAAATACAATCTCTATTGCATATCCATAGTGGAGTCTAGCATCAATGTAATGAATATGTTAAACAAGATACTTAACATGTACTAAGTTTAACAAGGCCAAATTTCTCCTGTTACAGTACAATTTCATCCAAATTATACCTAATGCTTGAAGTTGAGATCTTATCTCATCTCTATTAATTAGGCATAGTACATTAAAATTTCCTATACTAATCATTTTGATCTGATCATAATGTCAAAATAAATCTGCGTAATGAGTTAACCTTAAGTCTAATTTGGTTTGAACATTTCAAAGAAAATAAGATTTGAGTTGCATTAGGTTAAGATACTTTTATTCATAAGTATTCATCAATCATATTAATAACTTATTTATGAAGTCAGACTTACTCTTTCAACCACTAGACATTTGGGTCAAAATGCTTAAGCCCAACAGATTCTTTGTCCATTTAGCCTTATCTAATAAGGTTCTATGACATTCTTGCATGAAAAGCAAGACTTTTGACAGGTAATAATAATTTAACTCTAACTCTTAGAGAATTATCCATTACTATCATTTAAATACCAAAGACAAGTATCCGTTTAAGAAAAAGAATTTGTTTTTCTTTTTGGATTCATTAGTCCTTACTCTCTCTCAGTTTAGTATTATTTATTTAACACACAGAAAAATATATTTATTTAAAGTTAAACATATTTTCAAACAATTTTTACAAACATGCTTTATCACTAAAAATCATTCATACTCTATAAATTATTTAGTAATAAAGTTTGGAGAAGTCGAATTTCTTTTTCTGATGATAAAAGCACTATATTCAGCATAAATTAACAACATTTTAATGTCTCCCACTACTTTAATTGAGATGAGCTTTTCGTTGTCAACTAGTAGAAGCTATCATACTAATTTAAGTATTTTTCAAGAAACATAATTTAATTGTAATGAAGGGAAAAAAATTTAATAGTGAATCCTTATTCAACTATCATTGTGTAAGTCTTTATTCTCCACCAAAAACTTATTAAATCAAATTTACTTATTCTTGTACTTCTTCATTTTTTTAGGTATTTTTAAAATTCCTCATGGTGTGACATCCCAATCTAATTTGGAAACTTTTTCCCTATTGGCTCTAGTCACATAAATTTTTCTTAGACTCAAGATAATACTTACATTTTGAGGTCATTTAACTTCCCTTGATTCTAGCATACAATACTTTTTTTGCCATGACTTTATCTTCTATCCAAATACATCACGTGTTATCTAGATGATAAATATAAACGATCACTTCATTTATAATTTTTGAATACTTCATGAATTAGCAACTATTTTAGAACATTTCTCCAATGAAAAAAAAAATAAGATTATACCGCCATTATGTGTTGATGAGATTTTTTCAAGTAACTTATTTAATAAACCTTTTGACTTATATCGGTAATTAAAAGAATAAAACTCCTGAGAAAAATTGATGTAACCTTAAAATATATATAGTGTGTTATTTGACTATATGCAATCTTTTATCCATTATAATTCAGCATAGAAATTAAAATGAACCCAATAAATTAAATATAAATCTTATTCGTATTAATCTAAAATTTTTATTGCTATGACACTCTAGTGATTTAGAATAAAAGTCATCGAAGGATGGTCAACTATTCCTTCACTGGATTGAGACATTCTCAACCAATTGTTACACCATAATAACTCTTAGTTACCAATGATTTGGTCAAGAAATCATTAACTTGTTTAACAATTTCTCATAAGTGTGACTCTCCATTTTAGTTCCTAAAGTTCTGCCCCAGTGAGCCAACAGAAGGAAAAAAACTGATAGAGACAAAAAAAAGTGTTCATATCCATTATTGGAGTTTGAGATCAATTTCATGCAAATATCTTCCGAAGGGGGGACATAAGCAGAGTTGCCACGAGGCCGAGCATGAAATCTCACTTGCAAACCAAGGTAGGAAACCGTAGGATGTGTTGACACCCGTCCCTCTCCCACTTACTATAAACACTTTTTCCATTCACCTTGATATTGACCTATGCAAACACCTTCCGAAAAAGGACACAAATAGAAGTGCCACAAGGCGAGCATAGATCTCACGATATGAACTTCAAAGGAGAATGTGATAAGAAAATGACATATCATATATATCTTTTTCCTCCCACAAGTATTAGAAAAATGATGGTTCATTACTTAGGTAAATTAGGTTAAAAAATATATCTAAGTTTTGTTAAATTTGCCCAATATAACTTTTATATTGGATATTTTAACAATGTATGATTATCATTTATTAAACACTTTAATAAATTCTAATCACCTATTGTATGCTTACAAAACATTTGACTAATTTAATTTCCAGGTCAGTTCACATGTAGGGCTATTCCATTTCCATCAACTTAAATACCCCAATCATAGACAGAATGTTCCTTAGACAAAAGGTCCCTTATAAGAAAATGTTTTATAAATTTAATATTTTATTTTCTCATTTTAATCCTATTAAAAAGAAAAATAAGACATTTATTTTAAATTTAATCTCATTAGAAACAAAACTTGAAGAATAATTAAACAAGTTCTAAACCATATAAAACAAATTAGTTAATCTTATTATAATCGTATTAGGCAAGCATGCAATCGAATCAAATGTATCTCACGGTATTATTAGTTGACTATAACAATTCTAAACAAATTAATAAAATCATATTCCATGCATATCACATCTCACAGTATTATTAGTTGAATATAACATGTGAGATTTATATTAGGTGAGAATCACCTTACTAGGTACCGAGTTGTTCAAGAGGACTTGTGTTCATGTCTCTTTAACATGAACATCAAAATTTAGTGTTGTAAACACCGACGTAGCTCAATTAAGAAAATAATACTTGCCTCTTTAGAGATTAGATATTTTAATTAATATTTTCATATAAAGGAATAATTATACTTTTGATCTCTAAGATTGATTGAGGTTGCATTTGGGTTCTTAAGTTTTAAAATTCAACTACCTTACTCTTACATTTTATTTTTGATTCATTTGTTAGTTTTTTTTTTCTTTTTTGTTAATTACTAATAAAAAGTTGACGCGACACATTTTTTAAGTTAAATTGTAAATTTGGTTTTCTATGGTCTGAATAAAGTTAGAATTTGGTTACTATGATTTCTAATTAGAAATTAGTCCCTATGATTTGATAAATCAAATAGTCTACCATAGTAAGCATACTTTTAATCATACACTCAAATATATAATATAACACTTATTATCATCCAAACTATATAGTATGATCATGCATGTAAATACTTTAGGAATTAACCTAAAGTTTTAAATTTAACATTTATATTTAAATATGATGCATGATCCTATATTTTCATTAATTAATATAACTCTTATATTAATACTAATGAAAACAACAAATATACTATCATATAATATACCACTTATATTAAATATGATGCATGTGCATGATTATTATATCATGCAGTCATCTAAAATAACATTTATATTAAATATGATGCATGAATATGTTTATCCTAAGGTGTGACTTTAAACTATATGGTATACTATATATAAAGTATAATTAATATGATTAAATATACATCTCATGCATATTAAAACTATGTTACAGCAATAATAAACCAAATATGGGTACCCTAATAAAACATTAAATTAAATTATATTATATTAATTTAATTAAAAAACACAAAAGCTGCCTTGAATTGTTGGAAGCAAATAACCACTTTCATGCTTGAAGAAAACTGCCATATTCATGTTGTAGAAGAATGTACGACTTTTCCATGTCGCACAACCAATGACGAACGATAGTCATAATATTTTAATGACGCACACAACATGACGAACAACAGAAATCTGCAAAAGACCTCCCGAGTCTCCACTGCAACATCCGTCTTTCACCACTGTTTTTTTCCTTTTCACAACAAACACTCATCACGAGTGACTCGAACTTACAAACTCGATTTACAAAATAAATGTCTAGAACATCGGGAATTTACATCGATCAAATCAAAGTAAAAAGTAGTAAATCTAAATGTCAATATTTATGAAAATATATTATGTAAATCCACATACATTATGCAGAAAACAACCCACCTTTTCTCTAATTCTCAATCCGCAACAAAAATCAGAAGTATGATTTGGCTCTGATACTAATTGAATCGAATTTCTCAGCGAAAGTGCATCAACGCGTGTGCCTTTGAAAATTGTTTTGGAAATTTACGGAAAAAATAGAGAAATAAACTAACAGCATGCTTTTAAAGATAGAGAAGAATACCTCTTGAAGACCGTTTTCAACAAAATCCTTCTCTCTCTTAAAATAAGGTACAATTTCGAATCTCATTCAAAATTAACTTTAAATCATAATGTATCTATATACATTATATTAATTCTATTTCATACAATTAATTCTCTTATTTAATTTGAACAATTCAAATTAATCTAAAATTAGATTATTCTTATTTTACCCCTAATGAGCTAGCAAGAGGACCTAATGGGCCTACAGATTAGAAGCTCTAATGATAGAGATTAGTTAATTAAACTTTTTAATTAAATTAATCAATATTCATTAATTGCAGGTCACTTCACTAAAGACCTACAGCTGCACTTTTCACACTGTAGATATATTTTTATTCCTGGATATAACCAATCAACAATAAGTCAACCCTTCACAAATCACTCGTAATTACACTTGGGTCAAAATTATTGTTTTACCCCTGTAATTTCATCAAGCGTCTTAAGTTCTATTGAATGAACAACCTGTTTATGGTCCTACCATAAACAAAAACCTCTCGGGCCAATGAGAGGGAGAGACCTCATTGTTCAAGACGCAAAGTCAGCACTTAAGGGAGTAATTCATCTACTTATCCTAAACACGAGAATGTGAATTTCATCTTATGTAGCTATGTTCCCAGCTCCCTACTTGGATAAATCTCCAAAATGGTAGGCATATTGAGTCAAGGAATACTGCCACTCTCAACCATATAGATCAAAGGATTGCCCTCATAGACAAAAGTTCATAACTCATTCAGGATTAAGGTAAGCCTTTGTTCCTTTTCCTATTGTTTAAGTTAGGATTAACTTAAAAAAAAATAAGTATAAAATTTACCTAAATAAATCATTTGGATTACATGACCTAAGTATGTTTTGTTGCTAAGTGTTGAAGTTGGTAGTTGGAGGTTATTATACAAGTGAAAGTTCTTTTTTATTTATTTAGTAACTTAGTAAATTTGTTGGGTGTTGGAGTAATTTATTATGAGTTGATAAATGGTTAAGTGTTAGGGAGAAAAAAAAACAAAATTTAATAAGCAAAAGAAATGGGACCCGAGCATGTGTGGAGGAGGACTCGTTTTGTTGGAAATTATTTTTAGGTTAATACTTCATGCAATTCCATTTCATTACTAAACATACATAACACTTATATATTAAAGTAATAAAATAATTAATAATATACAACCATCCATACATACATACTATATATTATAACTCTTATAATATAAATGATGCATAGATATATTATTAATGCATGCATGCATATATTATAACATTTATATTATATGATGCATGAGCATGCTATAAATATAAAACCATGCAACTATATATTATAACCTTTATAATATAAATGATGCATGAATTATGCATAACCTATGGTGGGATCTATACTATATGACATACATTATGACATATATATACATAACATTAAATCATGCATCATATGCACAATTTAAAACAATTATAGGACCGGAATTGGACTCTAAACCCATTAATTCAATTAATATAATAGTTATATTAATTTAATTAACAAGAGAAAAACTAAGTATTACAAATTAATAGTCAAACAAGTTCGACACAAGTGAACCGAGTCTTGAATCAAACGAAACAGACCGTTCAACACCCGAACCGACCACAAACTGCTCGAACCATCCGCATCGGATGCAAACCAGCTGAGCTACAAATCGACCGGCCGCGAAACGGTTCATTTTGTTCGTCTCGCAACATTGTAATGTTGTGTCCTAGTGTTGCAATGCTACAGAAAGAATGTACCATTCCGCCTTTCCCAGCATTGCAATTCTACTACACAGTTATGATCTGCTTCGAATTTTCTCCATTTTTTTCCTTGTTTTCTCCAGAATTTTCACTGGAATAAATACGAATGACTCAAAGACTTTAAATTACAGACTCTATTGCATATTTATGCCCAAAACACAATCCCTTACAAACCAATTTGTAAAAGTAAAAAGCGCTAAATCTAAATCCAATCCCGCAAACATCCAACAATTAAAAACCATTCATCAAATCATTCATCACATGAAGATATACAGAATGTTACCCACCATTTCTGTAAAATTAATTCTAAAAAGTCAAAATTGGGGATAAAAAACCACGCTTTGACAACAATTGAAGGAACCTGTGAAGACCCTGAGTGGAAACGTGGGGATCGGTCCCAAATTTATTATCACCTAATCGAAAAATACAGAATAAAAATTATGCAATCAAATTAAAATTTACAGCATACCTTGAGAAAAGAATTAAAGAGGACTTACCCTTGAAGAACCTTTCTTCACGAAAAATCCCTTATCCGGATCTGTCACAGACAGGCACGTCCGAAGATGGCCACCACCAATTCAAGGCTCATATATTTTCTTTTGGGATGATAATCTATAAAGAGGTGTGGACTCTTAGATTTCTGAAAGAGAGTGGAAAAGGATTTTGAGAGGAGATGGTCTAGGAGATTTTTGCTAGAGCAAAAAAACTCTTTTAGTTTTCTATGAAGAAGATGAATCAAAATCACATTAAGAAGAAGCAATAACTTCCCCAACTCTTCACAATTATACAGAGAAATTAAGGGGAGGGAAGTTATTTCCCTCCCTTAAATTTAATATAAAATAAATTTAATTTTAAATAAATACTATATATATATAGTAACTAACTTATTATATATATATAACTATATGTTATATCATATATAAAACAAAACCTATAGTTTTATATTGTATCAAATAAAATATAACATATAGTTTTAATTCTCTCATTAATACATGATATTTAATATAAATCTCATTTATACTAAATTTAATTATATGAATCCAATTCACATAATTAATATTTCAAAAATATTCAAATATTTATTTCCTCTCAAATGAACTTTATATTATAATATATCAAATATATTATAATAACTACATCATATATAATTAAATTAAATTAATTATATCACATATAATTAATTCCCTCAATTAATTTAAACAATTCAAATTAATCCAAAATTGATTCTCATAAATCCCTGTTGAGCTACAAAGGGGACCTCATGGATTTGTAGCATGAAGCTCCAATGGTACTTGAATAAATAATTAAACTTCTATAATTAACTTATTCAACATCCATTAACTGTCTGACACTCCACTAAATACCGACAACTAAACTCTTCGCACTACAGACATATTTCTGTGTCCATTGGATATAATCAGTCAACAGTACGATGACCCTTCACAAATTTTTCGTAAATACAGCCAGGCTAAAATTACTGTTTTGCCTCTATAGTTACATCTAACTCCTTAAGTACCACTGATCCCTCTAATGGACAATAAATCATAGTTCAACTATGACCAAACCCCTCTCGGTACAAGAGAGGGTGTGGTGCCACATTGTTCAAGCTCCGAAATCAGCCCTTAAACGAGAAATTTATCTACTTACACCGACAGTAGGGATCAAGGAAATCGGTAACGAGATTTCCATGAGCAGCGGAACAACATTATTCCAAATCACGATCATAAATGAACCATACATTTATAGTCGACTTCAAATAAGTGGTTATACAAATAAAATGCAGAAATTACAGCATGAACAACAAATGCACAAGGGAAAAACTATACGAACAATCGAAGAAGCATCTCCACGCTCCGTTGCGCATGATCGATCGAAAAACAGGACCTCGAATGCTCGATCTACACGACCGCAACACTGCAACGAATACAGCACGAACACTTCGCGCTCGTCCTCAACGATAGCCTCGACTACGAACTCCTCAACCACACGAACGGCCTCCACAGCACCACGAACGGCCGCTAAAAAACCTCAATTATGTCGTGTTAAGTTTGACACCACTAACAAGGCTACCTTGGTATTCTCGGTGTGAGAATCAAGAGGATAGGCTCTATTCAAACTTGGTATGAGGCAGACGAATGAGGAAATACCGATCGAGTACACGACTGGAAAAGTGGGAGATAGTGGAGACCTATCGTATAGGTCGATGCCCAATTGTTTAGATAAAGCTAAGCGATTGTGTAACAAAAGCTAAATGATCGTTTAGGTCGATCTGTCGCCTATAGAATCTACATGATTATTTACTTTGAGCAAGCAATCGTCTAGCAAAACTATGCAACCGTTTAGTAAATATTGCACATTCGTTTAGCTCACCACTGCACGATTGTTTAGCTCGCACAGCCATCGTTTAGTAAATTCGTATTTACTTGACAACTACCGTGAGATCCTTTATGCCGAGAGAAAAATCTCAAAAACTTTTTCAATCGTTTTGTAAATCTCCCTTTTGAAAATAGGAAAACCATTTTTCTTTTAAACTCACGGTTACCGTGACTCCAATAACCACCCATTCACTTGGTTATTAAAGAAAAAGATGTAATTATCCAATAATCAATATTATTATAAATATAAACGATAACCAACTTATCATACTATATTTATAACCTATAGTTTTAATATTTCATCTCATGAAACATATAAACCATAGTTCTTTTTCTATTCCATGGTACTTAATGTAAATTTCATTTACATCAATCCTCTATTAGATGTATCTCATACATCAAACCGATTATATCATATATAATCGAATTACCTCTTTTCAATTTGAACATTTCAAATCAACACCAAAAATTGATCCTCAACTGAATCCATTGAGTTACCAACGGGACTTTATGGACTTGTAGCTCGAAGTTCCATCGGTACATGAATAACTGACTAAACTCTTTAGTCACGGGATCCACCATCCGTTAACTGCCAGGCACTCCACTAAAGACCGACAACTGAACTCTTCTTACCATAGATATATTATGTGTCCATCTTAACCAACCAGTAGTGCGACAACCCTTCACAGATCGCTCGTAAGTACAGCTGGGTCAATAACCATTATGCCCCTGTAGTTACATCTATCTCCTTAAGTACTACTAATCCCTCTAATGAACATAAGTCATAGTCCTACTATGACTGAGTCTTCTCTTCAAAAGAGAAGTTGTGGCCATTATGTTCAAGCTTCGGAATCAGCCCTTAAGGGAGCAATCTCTCTACTTATCCTTGCTTTAGGAAAGGATGAATTCCTTATTGTGGATTGAGTTCCCAACTCTCAGATCAGATAGGTCCCCAAAAAGGTAGGCATGTTGAGTTGGCAATCTGGTCACTCTCACCCATACTAAAGGCAGGAGTTCCAAAAATATTCAGGATTGAGGTCGTGTCACCTATGGTCGTTTAGGTGAGATGCAAGTCTCTAGTATCAACGGCGTTATATACAGAGTCTAGTCATCTCGTGGTTTAGGTCATATACAAATTCTTTGTATTGGACACCCCCGCTCGCGCATCTCTGCATGAATGGTCAGAATCTACCATCTTTAGTAGTTTATAACACTTGCAAACCTCTACAAAGCGGGCCATATCCATAGTGTTACCAGAATCAGGTATCCCAACTTAATCCTTATACTACAGACCTACTTAGGTTATCACTTAAGGCATGATCCACTTGTATATCATATATACATGCTTAAGTTCACATAAGATAACCAAGGAGCTTTGTTTATTGGATATGAGTAAATGCCAGAATTAAATAATAATTATTTTATTCATTAAACAATGTGTATCTTTACAAAACAACGAGACTTCGGGAGAATTAGGATACCAATCCCAACAATCTCCCACTTGTCCTAATTACACGGGAGAGTAATGTACAATACAATATAAAAATGTACAATATACAATAAACTAGGACATACCCAGTATCATCTCTCACTTGTCCTAGAAAAGATGTCGCATGTCCCGCAGACGTAGACTCTTCAGGTGACCCTCGAACAGTTTAGCAGTGAGGGCCTTTGTAAAGAGATCAACAACGTTGCGCTCCGATGTGATCTTCGTGACTATCACATCACCACGATACACAATCTCCCTTATCAAGTGATATTTCCATTCTATGCGCTTACCCCGACAAAGACACTGAGGCTTCTTTGAATATGCCATAGCCTCGTTGTTATCACAATAAAGAGTGATAGGCAAATGCATATTTGGAACAACTTCTAAATCTAAAAGGAACATCCTCAGCCAAACATCCTTCTTAGTTGCTTCACAAGCCGCTACCTATTCGGCTTCCATAGTGGAGTCCACGATGCATCCTTGGTTGATGCTTTGCCAGACTACAGCCACTCCATTCAGAGTAAACTCTAACTCCAATGTCGATTTGCAAGAATCTCGGTCGATCTGAAAGTTAGAGTCCGTGTATCCTGTAAGCATCAGATCCTTAACTCCATAGATAAGCATGTAGTCCCACATTCTCTGAAGATACTTGAGGATCTTCTTGACTGCCGTCCAGTGATCAAATCCTGGATTGAACTGATACCGACTGACAATCCTACTGTATAGTAAATGTTGGGTTTGTACACAACATTGCATACATCAAGATTTCTACAGCAGAAGCATAGGGAATTTGTCTCATCTCCTCAACCTCTTGAAGTGTCTGAGGACATTGATCCTTAGACAGAATAATTCCATGCCTGAAGGATAATAAACCCCTCTTGGAATCCTGCAACCTGTACCTGATCAACATTTGATCAATGTACGATGCCTGAGACAAGGCTAACTATTTGTTCTTGTGATCTCAAATAATCTGGATCCCTAGAACATACTGTGTCTCACCCTAATCTTTCATTTAGAACTGGGCAGCTAGCCAACTCTTAATGTCAGTCAGACCCCCTACATCATTCCCAATGAGTAGGATATCATCCACATATAGTACCAAGAAAACTACTGAGCTGTTGATGATCTTCTTGTAAACACAAAGCTCGTACACATTCTGGTCAAAGCCAGACGACTTGACAACAGTGTCAAATCTGATGTTCCAAGATCTATATGCTTGTTTCAGCCCATAAATGGACCTATTAAGCTTGTAAACTCTTTGCTCTTGATCTGGAACTATGAACCCCTCTGGTTGAGTCATACAGATGGTCTTCTCAAGATTACCATTAAGAAAGGCAATTTTGATGTCCATTTGCCATATTTCATAATCATAAAATATGGCTATGGACAGGAGAATCTAGATAGACTTCAGTATGACAACAGATGAGAAAGTTTCCTCATAGTCAACTCCCTCAACCTGGGTATAACCCTTTGCCACGAGCCTAGCCTTAAAGGTTTGAACCTTTCCATCTATACCTCTCTTTCGCTTATTGATCCACTTAAACCCAATAGGTCTTACTCCATCAGGTGGGTCAACAAGCTCCCAGATGTTGTTGAAGTACATAGACTCCATTTCCTGGTTCATGGCTTTAACCCATTCATCTTTGTCAACATCCTCCATTGCTTTTTTAAAAGACAACAGATCCTCGATCCATCATTCGTAATGACGTTATGGGCTTTAGTTAAACCCATGTAGCGATCCGGTGGGTTCATAACCCTCCCACTATGTCGAGGCAGTCTCAACTCTTGAGCTGGTTGACTAGACGTTTTGACCTTAACAACTTTTGTTGATCTATCGGTCTGTTCAACAACTCTTGTTGAACCCTCAGCAGTCTCAGTCTCACTTGAGATCTCACATAAAACGAGCTTACTTCATGGCTTATGATCCCTCATGTGATCTTCTTCCAAGAAGATGGTATTAATGGAAACAAATACTTTGTTCTCATTCGGATCATAGAAGTATCCTCCTCTCGTTTCCTTGGGGTAGCCCACAAAGTGGCAAACCTTCGAACGCGGTTCCAACTTCTTTAAGTTAGTCGCTAGCACATTGCCAGACAGCCCCAAATCCTGAAGTGGTGTAAACTACCTTTATGGCCTCTTCATAACTCAAAAGGTGTTTCAGAAGCACTTTTCGAGGGGAACGGTGTTCAGGATATAACGTGCAGTCTACACTGCATAACCCCAAAATGAGTCTAGAAGATGAGCATAACTCATCATAGACCGAACCGTGTCTAACAAGGTCATGTTTCTCCTTTCTAATACACCATTTTGTTAAGGTATAGCAGAGGCCGAGAGTTGGGACATAATCTCATGTTCTAACATATAGTTCTGAATTGGAGGTCTATATACTCTTCACCACGATCAGATCGTGGTGTTTTTATCTTCTTACCTAATAAGTTTTCAACTTCAGCCTTATACTCCTTGAACTTGTCAAAGGCTTCAGACTTACGTTGCATTAGGAAGAGATACCCAAACCTTGAATAATCATTTATGAAAGAGATGAAATATCCAAACCCACCTTGAGCTCTAACATTCATCGGACCACAGAGGTCTGAATTTACTAGCTCAAAGGCTTCCCTTGCTCTGTCACCTTTTCCAGTAAAAGGTCGTTTGGTCGTCTTGTCTTTGAGGCATAATTCACATACCGGAAAAGAGTTTTCTAAACTCCTTAGAAGTCCACTTCTCACAAACTTCTCAATCCTATTGAGGATGATATGACCTAAACTTAGATGCCAAAGAGCGGTATTTTCCTTTGGAGAAACCTTTGGTCTTTTAGCTGTTGTTGCCGTGCTGAACATTTCAGTGTTAAACAAGGCTTTTATGACTAACAGCCTTAGTACACATAAGTTATTTTCCATTGAACCGTAACCAATCTCCATTCCATTCTTGAAAATAAACACTTTATTCTAAGAAAAAGAGACGATATAGTCTTGTTCAATGAGACAAGAAACCGAGATTAAGTTCCTCTTAATATGAGGAACTACAAAAACATTATCCAGTAACAGATAACGTTTCTTGTTAACAAATAACTTCAGCCTGCCTACAGCAACAGCCGACACAACCTCACCACTATACACTCAAAGAGTCATCTCTTCCTGTGGCAACATTTGCCAGGAACTGAATCTTTGGTAAGAGGAACTGACATGATTGGTAGCACCTGAATCAAGGATCCAGGCAGAATCATCATTCTCTACCAGACATGTCTCCAAAACCAATAAATCATATTTACTGTCTTGTCTCCTCTTTTAGAGAGTAGTGGGATGGAGGTCGTTTGCCACGAAATTTGTTTCACACGATTCTTTCCATTATAAATAATCGGTCATTTTTAAAAGCTTTATATGGAAATACTAACGAGTTGCTGAAAAGAAAAATACATTGACCTATGTTAGGTTTTAAGCAAATACCCGTTGTAAAACAAAACAACATCCAATAAGGTTTTAGCAAAACTAACATGAACCCCGTGTGACATCTAGTTTCACAATGACGCTTCAAAGGTTTAGGACAAAAGCCATCGAAGGGAGGTCAGTTATCCCTCCTCTGAATTGAGAAGTGCTCAACCAGTCATTAATACCAAAACAACTCTTGTTCCTATAACGACAAGCCATCGTTGATTTGGCCAACAGATCATTAACTTACTTAACAATCTCCCGTAAGTGTGACCTGTCATTTTAAGCCCTAGAGGTCCGTCCCAAAAGGCCAATCTTAAGGAAAAAATCCGATTAGGAAAAAACCTAAAGCGACCCTATCCATTTCTAGAGTTCACCTTGATATTGACCAACTGCACAAAACCCATCCGAAGGGGAACGCTCCGAAGGAGACACGAGGACGTACAGAATGATCTCACGGTGTGAACCAATGACAGAGACCATAGGATGTGTTGACACACACCCTTCACCCACCTACTATAAATACTCTCTCCGTCCATCTTGATATTGACTCATGCAAACACTATCCGAAAGGGGATGCATCCTGGGCACCACGAGGCGAAGCATGAATCTCATGGTGTGAACATACAGGGAGAAATGTGAGTGGAATCATAGACATATCTGATACGCCTCTTCCTCCCACTGAATAACCTAGGGTTTAGCTTACTTAGAAACAACACGGCTAAGGATTTTAACTAAATGACTTTTAGGTTTTCTCAAGTGTAACTTTTACCTTGGATAGTGGAACAACTTTTGACCATCATCCATTAAACTCTTTAACAGAGTCTTTGACTAAAACGTCACTAGCTTTTTGAAAATCTATCTAATTCATCTTTCTAGGTTGGTTCCCAGGTAGGGGTGTTACGTTTCTGTCAACTTAAGAACACTAGCCTAGCCAGAACCCGCCTTAGACAAAAGGTCCCTTGGAGATAGGTTTACAACAAATTTAATCTTTTATTTCAACCAATTTAATCCTATTAAACCGATTTTAAAAGATTAATCTAGGTTACTAAACTCTTTAGAACCACATGAACTTAGGTCTATCTCAATCCAATTTTAAAACCCTTTTAAAAAACTTGAGTTCACCCTAAGTCCGCATGCAACTCTGAATAATCGAGTTTAGGTCTAATTTTCTTTATAACACTTATAAACGGAAACTAACCACAATACTAAGCTAACACATGCAAGGCATTCATGACGCTTATAAACGGCCTAAGTGTCATGCTCAAAGCATTGTCCATTCATTGCTACTTCTTTTATATCACACTTATACAAAACCGCAATCAAACAAGCAAAATATGCTTTTATTCACCCTTAGACTATAACTTTTATAATAAAAGGATGATGATTGAGAATGCTCAATGCATGCAAAATATAACTCTTATATTTCATGATATATGCACAAGCTTTCAAGTAATTTCTTCATGCAATATTATAACATTTATAATACATGATGCATGAATAATTGCACAACCTAAGGTGGGTTTTAACTATATGACAAAGACTTTGGCATATGAGCACCATACATCACATGTATAAGCAAATAAAGTTGATGAACCGGGTACAATTGCCTTAAAAAACAAAAGGAAAGCTAACTATTACAAAGACAAGGAGTCTCCAATTCAAACAGGCGAACCGGGTCTTGAACTGCTCGGACAAAGTATCGCTACTCCAACTAACAATTGTGTACTAAGCACCCCGCGATCGTCTACACAATAAAACAAACTCTTTGCTCTATCGTTTACCAGTGATTCAGAGCTCAAAGATCATTTAGCGTTTACTATATGATTGTTGAGAAAAACCCAAACGATCATTTAGTTATTACTATACGATCATATACCTTTACTAAGCAATGAAGCCTAAAGTACACGATTGCTTAGCGTGCTCCGCACAACGCCCGCCTTCCATGATTGTCTAAGCGACTATGATGCCGCGAAGCACCATCGCCTAAGCGATCACTTAGCTTGCGTCTCCATGTTGCATATGCGCGATCGTATAGGTAGTAACTAAGCGAGGAAGCTTGCTAACTACCCGATCGCATAGCGTGCGCCTTCTACTAAATGACGAGCATCACATGCCCCAGGACTATCGCCTACCTTCAACCCCTACGCGATCGCGAAACCAAACGCTATGCAATAGGTAAACGATTTATCCCATCTCTTAGCATTAGCTAAACGATCGTTCAGAAAATACTACACGACCGTCTAGAAAAAACTACAAAACGATCGCTTAGTAAAATCCCTACGATCGTTTACCTGAGGCTACACGATCCAATCAACGCTTGGTCTTCATCTTCATTGAGAACTGCATCACCATTCGCCGAAGCTTCATCACAAATGACTCGACGAACTCAAACGTTTTGAATTACAGACTCGATTGCGATGCTAATTTTGCCCAAAAACATAGGGGCCTTTACAATTAACACTTTGTAATACCGGAAGCTTTAACAAAAAGGCAATTTAAACCCGAAACGTTCATCAATTCATCCACAAATGCAAAAAACGGTTAACCAAAAATGCAGAAACCCACCATGACTAAAAAATACGTTCAATTCGGATCTGTAATTTGGAATATCAAGAAATCGGAAAAAAATCGGAAGCGAGATTTCCATGAGCAGCGGAACAAGATTATTCCAAATCACACTCATCAATGAACAATACATTTACAGTCGATTTCAAACAATCGGTTATAAAAATAAAATGCAAAAATTATAACATGAACAACAAATGCACAAAGGGCAAATTGTACGAACAATCGAAGAAGCGTCTCCACGCTCCGTTGTGCACGACCGCTCGAACAAAAGTAATCTCGAACGCTCGATCTACACGACCGCAACACCGGAACGAACACAGCACGAACACTTCGCGCTCATCCTCAACGATCGCCTTGGCCACGAACTCCTCAACAACACGAACGGCCTCTAGAAAACCTCGACGATGTCGAGTTGAGTTTGACACCACCAACAAGGGTACCTTTGTATTCTCGGTGTTGAAATCTAGACGGTGGGCTCTATTCGAACTTGGTATGAGGCAGACGAAGGAGGAAACAACGATCGCGTACACGACTGGGCAACTGGGAGATGGCGAAGACCTATCATATAGCTCGGTCTTTCATCTACAGACTCTACACGATTGTTTAATTTGGGTAAACGATCATCTAGGAAAACTATATGATCGTTTAGTAAATACTGCATGATTGTTTAGCTCGCCATTGCACGGTCGTTTAGCTCGTCCAACCGTCGTTTAGTAAATCTGTATTTACTTGACGACTACCGTGAGATCCTTTGCGTCGAGAGAAAAATCTCACAAACTTTTTCAATCATTTTATAAATCACCCTTTTGAAAATAGGAAAATCATTTTCCTTTTAAACTCACGTTTACCATGACTCTAATAACCATCCACTCACTTGGTTATTAAGGAAAAATAATTAATTATCCAATAATTAATATTATTATAAATATAAATGATAACCAACTTATCATACTATATTTATAACTTATAGTTTTAATATTTCATCTCATGAAACATATAAACCATAGTTCTTTTTCTATTCCATGGTACTTAATGTAAATCTCATTTAAATCAATACTCCACTAGATGTATCTCATATATCAAACCTATTATATTATATATAATCAAAATACCTCTTGTCAATTTGAACATTTCAAATCAACACCAAGAACTTATCCTCAACTGAAGCTTCAACGGTACGTGAATAACTGACTAAACTCTTGAGTCACGGGATCCACCATTCGTTAACTGTCAGGTACTCCACTAAAGACCGGTAGCAGAACTCTCCTTACCACAGATATATTATGTATCCATCTTAACCAATCAGCAGTGTGACAACCTTTCACATATCGCTTGTAAGTAAAGCTGGGCCAATATCTGTTATGCCCCTATAGTTACATCTGTCTTCTTAAGTACCACTAATCCCTCTAATGAACATCAGTCATAGTCCTACTATGACTGAGTCTTCTCTTCCAAAGAAAAGTTGTGGCCACTATGTTCAAGCCTGGAATCAGCCCTTAAGGGAGCAATCTCTCTACTTATCCCTACTTCGGGAAAGGAGTGAATTCCTTTTTGTGGATTGAGTTCCCAAATGCCAGATCAGACAAATCCCTAAAAAGGTAGGCATGTTGAGTTGGCAATCTGGTCACTCTCACCCTTACTATCAAAGGACCGCCCTCAAAGGTAGGAGTTCCCAAAACACTCAGGATTGAGGTCGTGTCACCTATGGTCGTTTAGGTGAGATGCAAGTCTTTAGTATCAACGACGTTATATACAGAGTCTAGTCATCTTGTTGTTTAGGTCTTATACAAACTCTTTATATAGGACACCCCCGCTCGCACGTCTCCATATGAATGGTCAGAATCTACCATCTATAGTAGTTTACAACACTTGCAAACTACTACAAAGTGGGTCGTATCCGTAGTGTCACAAGGATCAAGTATCCCACCTTAATCCTTATACTACAGACATATTTAGGTTATCACTTAAGGCATGATCCACTTATATATCACATATACATGCTTAAGTTCACATAAGATAACCAAAGAGCTTTTTTTATTGGATATGAGTAAATGCCAGAATTAAATAACAATTATTTTATTCATTAAACAATGTGTATCTTTACAAAACAACGAGACTCCGGGTGAATTAGGACACCAATCCCAACAAGGGAAGGAGTGAATTTCATCTTGTGTAGCTGTATTCTCAGCTGCCCAATCAGATGTATCCCCCAAAATGGTAGGCTTATTAAGTCGGCGATCTGGTCTCTCTGTTGGGTTGTATGTTCTAGAACACGTAGTTTGTAAACAGTAAACATATATGAAGTTTATTCAGACAAATGTTGTTAAATGAAAATGAATTTATTATTTAATAACTCTAAATCCAATAAACTATAAACCCTTGGCTATTGTCATGAATACTTGGACTTTTTGTGGAGACATAAACTGGATCAAGTTCGTGTAAAATAGCCTAAACAGTCTATAGTACTTGGATTAGGTTGGGTACCTATTTCTTGAGATACTATTGAATACGACCCACTTTATGATTGTTACAAATGTTGTGAAGAGTTGTAAACAATGTGATCAATTTGTTCATGTAGAGACATGTGAGTGAGGGTGTTCTATAGGATAACATTGTGTAAGAATAACCACGAAATAATCACTGTTGCGTATTAACACCATTTATTGTTAATACTTATTAATTTCACTTCTTGATGACCTAGATAACTTGATCTGAATCCTGAGCTGTCTACGAACTCCTGATTGTTCAGTTATATCGATGACAGTTATATCAAATGGACATTAAAGATATCTACAGTGAGGGAAATGCAACTATAGGCTTTAGTCAACAGTCCTGATAGTTAACGAATGTTGATTAACTAGGTTAAAGAGTTTGACCGGTTAGTCTTGGATTGTTGGAGCCCATTATCTGTAGGTCTATCAGGTCTCCTTACTAGCTCACTACGGACAAAATTGAAGAACTAGATGAAGTGAGAATTTGAAATGTTCAAATTCGTCCTTTAGGGAAAATTGTATTTTATATAATATCTAATTTACATGTAAATAGTTAATTATTTATTTTTGGGAGAGTATATTAGCATGAAAGTATTTCAAAAATTTATTAATGTAATGAACCAAAACTAGGTGTCAAAGACAGTTTAATATGTGATATTAATTTTTTTATTTTATTTAATATATGATATTAAGCATGACACCTAATTTTTTGTGCTAATGGAGTTTGAGGTGGAGGCCATGTAAGAAGAGTTTTTGCATATGTTTTGGTTTATACATTGTTTTTTATTTTCAAATGAAAAAGACTTATGCTTCCTTGATTTTTTACCATAATCTTCCACAAAATATCTTTTACTCTCCAATTATTAAGTGAAATTCTCTTTCTTTCACTACAAAGGTTCTTGTGGAAACTACAGTTGGTGGTGTCGATTGCTTATAGAGAGGAACATTCTTGTGGAAACTACAAAGGTTGTATTTCTAACCCTTTTGCATGCTTAATCCTAGTTTATTATTTTAATTAGAGCGTTATTGATCAATTGATTCCGCTGTGCATGCTGTTTTTTTCCATCAATTGGTATCAAAGAATGCTTATAACATTCTAGCATTTGGTGGGTGTTTTTCATATGATGAATGCTTTGTGGGCTAAAGAATATACTTTACAGTTTTGGCATTAGCTATCTCATTATTTTGTTGTTGAAATTGTAATTGCTCATATGTATATGAGTATTAATGTGTTGCAAAGGGTATGTAATTGTTATGGTGTCATTAGAGTCCAATTAGGCCTTCATTTGTTCAAAAGAAATGGTAGAACTCAAGATGGCAGAGAGAATTGGAGAAGAATTTACTCAAAGACTCGGAAATAGCCTCCCAAACCCGAGAACATAACCCACTTAGCGTCCAACCCACTTCGATGAGATTCATGTGGACGTCTGCCTTCACCACGTCCGACCCACTACGTGACCCGAGTCCCAACCCACACGCCCAGTTACTCTAGCCTGTTGACATGACTCGCGTGCGTTGACTGGTCCAGTTCAACTTGGTTGAGCCGGTTTGATTGGTTCAACCTGGTCTTTTGGAGTTTTTGAGCCAATTCAAGTGTTTTTTTGTCGGTTCAGATTGGTTCAAAGGGTTTGAGGTCAGTTCGAGGGAGCTGCTTGCTGGATTTTGTAATAATTTAGTTTTTTCATTGTTTTAATGGCAAAACCGGTCTACAATTAGTGTTGTTTAATATTATGCATGAGATGTATGATATTTTTTTTTAATATGTGTGCATAAAGTATGCCATATAGTTTTAAAAAACTACACCATAGTATAATTGTGTGGCATGTATTTCTTATATGTTATAAGTGTTATAATGTATATAGTATGCATGCTTAGATTTTCATATTTTAATATAAGTATTATATTAAAGCATGAGTTTCTTCAAGGAATCATGTTATAGATGGATGTTCTAGGGTTATAATTGTTATAAAATAACCTAAATTTTTAAAATCTATAACAAAGAAAAATTGCATGCTCACCTAGGGTTAACCGGTGCAATTCAATCGTTTTTTTTAAGAGTTGGTTGGTTACTTATAAAAACAAGAGTTGTTTACTTACCCGAGGAGATCTTGTGTAAGGTTGAGGATACTTAAGTTGACGGTTTATGGAACATCTCCTACCTTGATATCAAATTGGCGTCTGAGTCAATAAACCTAGTTCTATGAGCATGTGTGAGTGATTAATGGTAATAAAATTGGTTTGTTGCCTAGACATCATAGGTTAAATCCCGTATAAGAGTTATACTAGGAAAAAAAACCTAAACTTAGGTTGTATAAAATTAGTCGATTAATAACCAAGTCAGTATCGAATTTTATAAAATAGAACACTTCAATGGGAGATTAATAATATATGATGAGATATATTATTTCTGGCTCTCACGTCCCTAAGAGTTCACACCGTGAGATCCATGCTCGAATTTGAGTTGCTATTTGGGCAACCTCCCTTCGGAAAGTGTTTACATGGGTCAATACTAAAGTGAATAGGGGAATTAATTCATAGTAAGTGGGTGAAAAGTGTGTGTCAACACATCCTACGGTCTTCCATTAGGTCAGATAGTGAGTTTTCTATATTGTGCCTACTATCATTTTTAGGCGGCACTAGCTAGTCGTTAACCACGACGATCCCTTCAGAGAGTTGTAACATTGGATTCAGAACATCGTGAACTCCAGAAATGGATAGAGTTACTTAGGTCCATTTTCAAACAATTGTTTCTCCTTTGATGGCTTATTTGATACCAATCTCTATAATTCAAAAATGGCGGGTATACACTTATCAGGTCCTGGGAGCCACAACATTTCCCGGGACAGCTAATCCTGCGGATGCAGATAAATGGATGGAAATTATAGAAAAGTTTTTTTGAGTAATGAGATGCCAAGATGGCAAGGTTTAGGGTGTGTTCTCATGAAAAAGGGTAAAGTGACAGCTTATGCTTCCAGACAATTGAAAAAGCATGACTATAACTATCCAACATATGATCTAAAGCTAGCAGCAGCAATGTTAGTGCTAAAGATTTGGAAACATTATTTATACGAAGAAAAGTGTCTACTTCCAGAACATAAGAGTTTGAAGTATATCTTTGATCAGAAGGGGTTAAATATGAGGCAAAGAAGATAGTTAGAGTTGAACAAAGATTACGATTGTACTATTGATTATCATCCAGGCAAAGTTAATGTAGTAGCTTATGCTTTGTGTAGAAAGACATTATGCTCGAAAGTGTCTTGGACACATAGAAGATAGGATGGATACCGATTCCAAGGCTCCTAATCTTCAATTTACAGTAAACGTTTATCAAGAAATTTCTCCTTGATTTCTGTCAAATCCAATTGAAACTCTTTATTCTCCATGGGGAGAGGTGGTCAGCCACCTAAATTTTAGTTCCCTTCTTGTCCTTGATCTCTAAGTCAAACTCTTGTAGCAGCAGCACCCAGCTGATTAGCCTTGGCTTCACATCCTTTTTTCCATTAGGTATTCTATGGCAGAGTGGTCAATGTAAATTATTGCAGATGATCCAACCAAGTAGGCTTGGAATTTATCAATAGCAAACACTACTACCAACATTTCATTTTTTGTTGTGGTATAATTCTCTTGAGACTCATTCAATGTCTTGGACACATAGAAGATAGGATGGATAACGGATCCTTTTTTTTGCCCCAACATTGCACCAACTGTTACATCACTAGAATTGCATATCAGAAAGAAGGGTTACATCTAGTCAAAAGCCACCAATACCGGTGTTGTTATTAATGCATGCCTTAGGTTTATAAATGCTACTTGGCAGTTAGCATCAAAATCGTAGGGCCTGTTTTGCCCAAGCCATGTGCCCAGAGGTCGCGCAATTTGAGAAAATCCTTTGACAAATCTCCTATAAAAGCCTGTGTGCCCTTAAAAGCTTCTTGATGCCTTCATATTTGTAGGGGTTGGTAATTTTGCAATCACATCTATTTTTGCGTTTTCAACTTCCAAACCTGCCTCTGAAACTTCGTGACCAAGAACTATCCCTTCAGTCACCATGAAGTGATACTTCTCCTAGTTGAGTACTAGATTGGTCTCCTCCCACCAGACGAGGACTGCTTCCAAATTGTCAAGGCAAGTAGAATAAGAATCACCAAAAACAGAGAAGTCATCTATAAAAACTTCAATGGACTTTTCAAGAAACTCAGAGAAAATACATTCACCTCTGGAAAGTTCCTGGTGCATTACATAGCTCAAAGAGCATGCGTCAGAATGCAAATGTTCCGAAGCGGCAAGTGAAAGTTATTTTGTCTTGATCTTGTAGGGTGATTAGAATTTGATTATAACTAGAATAGCTGTCTAGAAAACAATAGAACTCTTTTACAACAAGTCTATCTAACATATGGTCAATGAAGGAAAGTGGAAAATGGTCTTTCTTGGTCACCGCATTTAGCTTTCTGTAGTCCATACAAATACATCACCTGGTGACTGTCTTGGAAGGAATCAACTCATTATTGTTGTTGACGAATAAAGTGATGCCTTCTTTTTTTGGCATGCATTGAACTAGGCTCACCCAACTATTGTCAGGGATGGGGTAAATGACCCTTACATTGAGCCACTTTATAATTTCTTTCTTACCACTTTTTCATGATAGGGTTGATCCTGCGTTGAGGATCAACAGATCCAGTCTTTCCTTTTTCCAATCTTATTTTATTCATATTGTATGATGGATTGATTTCTTGGATATCAGCAAGCATCCATTCTATGGCTCGTGTATGCTTTTCAGTACCTGCAACAAAAAAAGCATATTTTAGATGATCAGGGAGTGGTTTTAAGCTCGTGAATGAGAGAGTCTTAATAAAATGACCATAGGTAAGGTATCATTATTTTCAAAAAAAAAAAAAGCATATTTTAGATGATCAGGGAGTGGTTTTAAGCTCAAGTGTTTGGCAACTCCCCGAGAGCATGAGGCATTGGCTTTGATTACTGCTCGTTCAGGTAGAGCGGTTCGAACTTCTTTGTACTATCACCCAACGCATGGACCTCACATTCCGGGTCCTGCTTTTCTTGGCTTTCCTCTTCAAGTAATTCAACAGTTTCCATTGACTGGCACATTTCCAACTCATCTAGGAAATTCAATGTATTGAAGACATTGGACTTGACCTCTTGATCATCCACTCGCATTGTGAGTTCCTCTTGATGTACATCATGAGAATAATTGGGATATCCTTGTCTGCTTCATAATCCAAGATTATGAAGTCCAATGGAAAGGTGAATTTATCAACCTTTACGAGTAAATCTTCAATTTTTCCCTCAGAGTAAGTAATGGATCTATCAGCCAACTACAGCGTTATTGTGGTTGGGGTGGTTTCGCCAATTCCTACCTTCTTGAAAATTGATAAGGGCATCATATCGATACTCGCACCTAAATCACATAAAGTATGCCCTACATTGATTCCTCTAATTAAGCATGGGATGGTAAAGCTACCAAGGATCACTTTGCTTTTCAGGGATATTTCTTTTGAATAACATATTGCATTCTTGAGTTAACGCCACGGTTTCAAATTCATTGATCTTCGTTTTCTTTAATAGAATATCTTTTAAAAACTTAGTCTGGCATCTGCCCCAACACTTCTATCAGTAGGATATTCATATGTAGTTGTTTAAGGACATCAAGAAAACGCTTGAATTTCATTTCATCATTCTTTTTCTGTAAGCGTTGAGGGAAAGGTGCACTTAGATGCGCATCAATATTCCCCTTGCATTGGAGGTACTCACTGGTGAATGGTTTGTAGAGCTAGGTGCACTCTCTACTCTAGTCTTCTCAGATGCGTTGGTTTTCTCATATGGTTGTTCAAGTGTGTTCATTGTTGGGTGAGGGCGGTCATCTTCTCTTGGTTCTTTTCTCTTATCCTCTATTAGAGGTCTATCACTTACAGTGTCACCGTTTGACACTGTTCTTTGCCATTTTTGTGTTGTCTGGGAACTTCTTTGTTGCTTGGCAAGGTACCTTGTGGTTCAGCTCATTAGCAATCTAACCTATCTACAACTCAATAATAAGATGAATGAGATTTCAATTACTATGCTATATCTATAATAGAACATATAAATGTATTTGAATATCTTGAGTTGTCGAAGTGAAGATTAGTTTCGTATTATTTAATGAGCATCTTGTATTTCATAAAAATTGGGGGCAATATAATCCTTACGTAAGGGCCATCCTACCCAACTTTCAGGCATTAAAATACGCTTTAGACGTGGATGATTATCATAAGAAATTCCTAACATATCATAAGATTCCCTTTCGAGAAATCCGCACTTTTCCAAACCCAGAAAACAGACGGAATTCTAGGATTTATCCCTGCAGCAAATACTTTTATGCATACCTCTTTCGATTGATCTATACCATACTCGATTCTCGTAAGATGCAAGTTTCTTTTCCATAAAGATTCTCTTCAATAATATGTCATTTTGAACAATGTACTCTTTCAACAGAGTCTCAAGCGAAGAAGAAGAACTCGATGCATTGGTACCTCTGTTGTGAGATTGATGCGGTGGTTAATGTCGTGTGTCTTGCAGTTCCTATCTTTGTTGCTGCTACACACCAGAATGCTCTTGATTTTGCTGATGGCCTCCCCAAGAGAAGTCAGGATGGTTTCTCCATCCTGGGATTATATGTGTTGGAGAATGGTTTATTTTCACAAAATAGACTAATTGTGGATTCTGTGGACAAACATCATAGGAATATGGCTCACTGCAACCCACACAACTAATCATGGGTTGTCCCAACGTATCTATCTAGTGCGCATTCTACATTTGAGCTGCGTTGTTCATGGTTAAGTTATTCAGCATGTTGTTCATGGTTAAGTTATTCAGCATGTTGGTCATGGTGGGCACTTACTTTGCTAAGTTGGTCACTACGTCATTGTCTATCATTCCTATTCTTTGACGCTTATCATTCGATTGCAACTCATCTCCTTACTCCATGTTATGTTTGGCTGTGCGATCTAATATTTTCTTAACTTCATCATAAGACTTGATCATGATCTCTCCTGCAACGGCTGGATCTGCTACCATTTGGGAATTTTCATTCAGGCCAGTATAGAAAGTCTCCATTTGAACCATGAGAGGTAGCCCATGGTTCGAACAATTCTTGACTAACCATATAAACCTCTCCCACGCATCACTTAAGAATCTCACTTTTCGATGTTCATGATTTCCCTTCATCGCCTTGTGTTGACAGTTGGTGCAAAAACTTTTGTATAATTTTTTTTACTAACTTTTCCCAGGTAGTTACCTTGCAAAGTTCAAAGGAGCTCAAGCATTGCTTCACGTTGTCTCTTAGTGAATAAGAAAACAGAGATAGTCTTATGGCTTCAAGTGTGATTCCATGAATCACAAATGAGTTACATGTCTTCAAAAAAAGTGTTTTAAGTATGCGTGGGGATCCTTTCCACAAGTCCCACCAAACTGCCCTATAGTTTGCAACATCTGTAACGTTACAGATTTCATTTCAAATCTAGTCCCATCAGGGGTTGGATATATAATCTCAGGCACAAAGTCATATAGAATTGGTGAAGCATATTCACGTATTAGCCGCGTGCTATTATTCACCATCAGAATGGGATTATTGACAATATTTGCCAAGTGTTGAGCCATGTTTTGGTTATTCTGATCGCTAGCTATTCATTTCTACCTTTGCCTTCATCTTCTATAACTCAAATTCTTTGACAGAAGCTTCTTTCAATCTCTAGGTCATATTTGGGCTCATAAGTGTCTTGTGTGCTCATAAAACGTTTATAAGCTTAGGCTCAGCTTATAATACTGGGTCATATTTGGGCTCAAAAGTGTCTTGTGTGCTCATAAAACGTTTATAAGCTCAGGCTCAGCTTATAATACTCCGTTGATCGATAGTCCTGCAAAAAAGATTCAATAAACCAAATGACAATTAGCTACATCACTTAATCCCCTACGGTAGTGCCAAAAACTTATTGCACGCTTGTTGTTTTCTAACTTATTTATTTAAGACAATACGTTATGCGATAGAGTTCTATATTTCATGTAAAGCTCTAGTTGCGTACAAGTTTTCTTAAGGTAGATATAAGTATCAACCTAGCTCAAGTTTCCTGACGAGCCTAGGGTCGAACGCAGGGATTAGTTAGTACTAACGCAAGATGGTTAAATGATCTTCCGCAGTGATGATTCAAGTATATGTATCTGTGTTGAATTTATAAACTAAACTAAAACAACGTACATGCAAGGAGAATGAGGTTGGTGAAGGGAGATGCGTTGAAAGGATGGATAATGCATGAATGTTATGTGGTGATTCCTCAATGACAAACAATAAGCTTTTATGAATTCAATGAAATGAAATGGGGTTGAGAGGACTATCTACTAATATCTAAGTATACATATATGAAGCATCTAGGTTCTGTTCTCAACTTTAACTTAAGTTTAAGCTACTATTTTTTTTGTATTTTTTTAATATTGTTTTATATATATTTTTTAATTTTATTTCATAATATTGTTATATATATATATATATATATATATATCAGTAGCTTTAAGCTACTGATTTTATTTTTTTAAAAAAAAAAATTGTATTTTTTTTCATAATATAATTAACTTTAACTTTTTATTAAATTTTAAAATAAAGAAATGTTAAAATATTTGTTTATTATTAAGTTAAATAAATAAAAAAAATAATAATACTAACTTGTTACCTAAAAAGTGTATCATTTCAATAGAAATACAAAATATTATTGATTTTGAAAAGAAAAACTAATAGGCGGAAAATTTTTCCCCAAGGGGATTCCCCAACCCCGACCCTGACTCTTCAAAACGGGGAATGGGACAGGGACGGGGATGGGGAGTACATTCCCAGCCCCGCCCCGCCTCGTTGCCAACCCTATACTAAACTCAATTGACCAAATGGATTCAAGCATAAACTTTACGTAATCATCAAGCAAGTTGGACTTCCCATGCATATAACTTAGCAAATTAACATTTAGTTCCACCCAACCTACAGTGAATTTAGCGAATCATGATAAAGGAAAGTAAGTAAAAGGATGTAGAAATGGATGAACTCATGATTGAATTAATAATAATGATAAGGTACCCAACCTTATCCATATACTACAAACCATTTAGGTTATTACTTGAACATGATCCTCATGTATGTCTACCACATATTGTTCAAATTTCATAAAATAATCTTAGATCTTTCTTTAATGTATAATTTCATATATAAAATAATCAATCATTATATCAAATAACATATTAACTACTAGGCTTTAGGGTTTACATCCCAACATATAAAATAGATCAATACCCACTGTTTATTTTCTTGTCTGTACAAGACTGTTTTCCTTGTTCAAAGTCATAGATTATGATACTATATCAAATCCTTATACTCAAATATCCTAATTGTGAAACTCATTTCTCAAATGAACATCACAATTTGCAAACCTTTTGCAATTCAATCTTTGAAATTTTTCTTGATTTGTGTAGATGCATTGAACTTCTTTTCATAAAAGAACTAATTTGTTTTTACATATCTCATATGCAAAAATGAATCAAATAATGCATAAAGACTCTATTCAAGCAACAAATGAGAAAATTAACTCACATTTTAGTTTCCTTACCAGTTGTGGCACTAGTTCTCATCGTTCACAAGAGTCTCATTTTGAAGATCTGTATCTTCAAATTCTACACTTTGTTGTCTTCTTTTGCAAATCCATTCATATTCTATGGGTTTTACCCCATCAAGAAAATCTACAAAAACAAAACAAAAAAAAAAAAGATTTATGACTTTGACATAATGTCTTTTGTCAATACCTTTCAATTCTTGTCATTTAATATGACAACTTTGACTTCCAATAAGTCATAGTAAGGGTTGGGTCATCTCATAACTCTCCCACTATTTTTGAAGTTTATAAGTTTCCATCTTGTCATCTAATATGACAATGTAGACTTCGAATAATTCTTTGTATAGATTAATTTATCTCATAACTCTCCCACTACGATGAAGACTTATCTGGTTGACAATTAGAATTTTACTTTCAAATGAAAATAAATGGTTAACCATACTTGCTAACTATTAAGTAGTCTTACTTGAAACTAGTTAACACAACTTAACCTTTTTACATGTTTGCAACTTTTCATTTGGCATTCCTAATAAAACTCGTATTTGTCGCACAAATACATTATTTTGTTTTAGACTCTACAAAAGTTTATTTTATAACTCCTTAAGGACTACCAACATTAAAGGGGTGTTTGGCTCACCTACATGAATTGAGTTGAGTTGGTATAATATACCAACTCAATGTTTGGTCCACCAACTTTAAATGTTGGTGGAGTTGAGTTAGTATATTTTACCAACTCACCCCAACTCACCAATGTTGGGTTGTGTGTCCTAAAACTCCCAGTTTGTAAACTTAAACACATTCTATTATCAATAAAAATGTTATTCAAACATTTCTTCAATAAAGTTGTTATTGAATCTTTAAATTACATTCATAAAGTCTAAATCCAATAAACTAAGATCCATGGCTATTATATGAATACTTGAACTTTATGTAGAGACATAAAGATGAATCAAGTTCGATTAAATAGCCAAAACAGTCTATAGTATATGATTAAGGTTGGGTACCTTATTCTGGTAACACTATTGGATGTGGCCTACTTTGTAGCAATTACAAGTTGTTATAAAGATACTACAAACGAAGTGATCTAGATTCATTCATGTATTGACATGAGGAGTGAGGGCGTACTATGCAATGAGTTTACATAAGATCAGACCAAGAAATAAGTCACTCTTACTTTATAACATTCTTTACTATTTAAGACTAACTATTTCACTTAGATGACCTAGGTAACTCGATCTTAATCCTGAGCTAACTATGAACACCTGTTTATTCAGGATTATCCTTAGATTTGTATGGGTGAGGGTTGGCTCAACAGCGTCGTCTCAATAAGCCTCCCATTTCAGGGGTAAGACCAAGTAAATAACTAGGGACATACGGTGCAAGATGGAATTCACGCCTACCCGATTTAGGGATAGAAGAAAAGTCGTTCTCTTAAGTACAGAATCTAAGTCTTGAACAAGGGGCCGCACCCTCTCATTGGCTCGAGAGGGATTCGATTTAGTGATCGGATCATAAACTAATTGTTCATTAGAGGATCAGTAGGAATTTAAGGAACAAGACGTAAAATTGAGGGTAAAATAGCATATTAACCCAAATGTTATTACGAACAGCCTGTGAAGGGTCGACTTACTAGTTATGGTTATATCATGTGGACACAAATATATCTACAGTGAGGAGAGTGCAACTATCGAGCTATAGTGGTGTGACTTGATAGTTAACGAATACTGATTAATTCGGTTTAAAAAGTTTTAGCCAATTAATCTTAATCGTTGGAGCTTATGATCTATATACGTCCATAAGGTCCCTCTACTAGCTCGTAAAACATGCACACCTTAAATTAATAAATTGAGTGAATTTAGAATAATATCAATTTGAATTGTTCAAATTGAATTTCAATTTGAAAATGTTCAAATTGAAACTAGGGTTTGAATTTGAATAGGCTTAAATTCGAATTAGGGTTTGTATATAATTAAATATGATATAATTCACGTTTAGTTTATTGAAATTAAACGAAATTGGAGAGTTTATAATATTTAAATATTGATTTAAATATTAATTACATGAATAGGATTCATGTTTAAAATTAGGTGTGTGGTTAATTTAATATTTGATATTAAATTAATTCTAATTTTAATTCAATTTGAGAAATTGGAATTTAATTTAATTAAATTATGGATTTATTAAATCGGGTTTTATTTAATTTAGAATTAATTTAAAGAAATTGAAAATTTAAGAATTTTGAAAAAAAATGGTGAAAGTGGATTTTTCCCACTTTTACCTCCATGCATGAGGTGTTCTCCATGCAAGATCACACATCAATTTCCACTTGAATCTGATCAAGTTGCTGGCATTAATGGCTGATGAAGTGCTTGCATGCTGAAGAGTGATAAAACAATCAGAATTGAAGTGGAAGAGGTAATGCTTTGAGCTGAAGAAAGAGTTTCTACACTATCTTCTTCTTCCTCTCAAACCCATAAAAATAACTTCACAAACTCATTCAAATTTGAGTTCTACCACTCAAATTCAAGGCTGAGAATAGTAGAGAATATCTCTTGGTGATTCACGGTTGATTTGGAGCTGAATTGAAGTGAAGGGCAGCTTGGAATTAGAAGAATTCATCAAAGGTATGAAACTTGAAACCCAACTTTTGATTTTCTGAAATAATATGCTTTAGAACTCAAATTAAATATAATTAGAGTGCTTATTGATTCTGTTTGCTTCCGTTGCATGCTTGTGTATTCCATTAACCTCAACTCTCCTTTATTCCTATATTTTCAATGACTCTACCCGCCGGCCACTGTCGCACTCCGATAACTAACTACGGGCTTCGAAAACCACCTCTGATGACAACTCCTACGACCAACTCTGGGCTCCGACAACCACTTTCAATGATAATTCCGACGACAAAATCTGGACTCCGACAACCACCTCCGATGACAGCTCCATCGACCAACTCCGAGCTCCAACAACCTTCATGCGACCAACTCTGACAACCAATTCTGGCCTCCAACAACCACCTTCGGTGACCCAACTCCGATAACCACCTTCACGCTTCCAACTTCGACGATCAATTGGCTCCGACAACAAACTCCGACGACCAACTCCGACTACAAACTCTGATGAAAATCATCTTCGATGATCAGCTTTGAGCGAGCAACTTCAACGACCAACTCAGAGCTTTGACAACCACCTTCAATGATAAACTCCGAGAACCAACTCTAATACCATCTTCATGCGACTAACTTCTGGCTCCGACAGTCACCTCCGACTACAATCTCCAGTGAAAATCATCTTCAATGATCAACTTTGACGATCACTTTCACTCGACCAACTCCGAGATTCGAACACCACCTCCAACGACAAACTTTGACAACCAACTCCAATATGCCTTCATGCAACCAACTTCAGGCTATGACAACTATCTCCAACTACAAAGTCCAGCAAAAATCATCTTCAATAATCAACTTCAACAACTACTTCCGATTACTATAAGATTGATGATTGTTAAAGTATGTTGTAGGGTTGTTGATTATATAAAAAATATTATTCTGTTTAGATTAAGGGCAATATTTATACGTAAAAATTTGTAAAAAAATATTTTTATTTAATTAAATTCACATATCAAATGAGTGTTAAGAATATTTAGACGAAAAGTATGTATGTAGTTAAAAGTATGTAAATATAAAAAAAAATATTTAAAAAAACCATAAAATGAAAAAAAATATATCTGGAACATTTTTTAGCAAAAATTAATGAAAGTTAGAGATTTGTTCTCTGATGACCCTCCAAATTTAGAGGAAATGAATGTGAAATTGTTGAAAAAATGTGGTGACATTCTATTGGTTGTTACGATGATGAGAGAAATTTAATTTAAAAAATTCATGACATGATAAAAATATAGAGCAACAATAGGAAGAAGAAGAAAAAGAAAAAGATGATAATGAAATTCAAGGAGAAAAATTAGCTAGAATCAAAAGTTTTTATTTCTCTTTGGTTTCTCATTTTATTTAAACATATTTCTACAAGAAATGTAATGGGTTAATTTTTGTTTATTGCCCAAAAAAGAAAGAAAGAAATAGAGAAAGAAAAATTTTAAAAATTAAAAGAAAAATTACAATCCATATTTTATTCAAACAAAGATGGATAGAATTATTGAATAAAAAAGTTTCAAAACAAATATGTAATCCTAAAAGCATATTATTGAATGAAAAAGTTTCAAAAAATTGCATCAGATACCCAGATATATGAACTCTACACCCCAAACACAGACATATGAATTCAGATCAAATAATTTTGCATCCCAAACACAGACAGATGAACTCCACAGATATATGAACTCCACAAACATATGAACTCCAAACATCCTATCTAAACTTTGTACCCCAAAAAGCCTCTAGGTGTATTTTTTAACATTTGTTTCGCCAACAGTATTTGTTAAGGGTTCGTTTTGACACAAGTATCTCAACTTACCCAAATACTAAAATGTCGTAAACTAGTTTTACAACAAACATTTTGTAGGAAATAACTCATCGATTGTTTTGGATCTTCTCAGTACATCTCATTACACATCAAGATTCTACTAATTTTTCCAAATATTATGTAATCTTCTTAAATCTTATACTAAATTTTATATATTTTTAATTTTTTTCCTAAATCTTTACCAAATATTACATTAAGTACTTAAGTAATTTTCCTTCCATAATTATATGAATTTCCAAACTTTCAAATGAATTTACCTATTATTCGAAAGATATAAAATGTCGATGTTAATCTGTCTGTATTAATCTCGAGCAGATTAACACAACATTCTATATATTTTTCATATCTTACTTAATTTTTTTGTGAAACACAAGTCAATCACTTAAAAACCATTTGGATAATTAGTAAATTTATTTAAAAGTTTGAAACTTCATATAATTGTGAAAATAGAAATTGGGCTAAAGATTTGGAACTTCATTTTAAGCATTCCACCAGATTCTTTCCAATCTTTTTATTTTATGATCTCATTGGAAATCATATAAAGCACCTTTCCCATTTCGTCAGCCAACGAGATCCCCCTTGGTCCTCAGTAAACAAGGAAGTAGCACTAAGAACAGTGGAGGAATACATAGAAGATAGGCGTATACCTCTGTACATAACATCTGGTAAGGACGTTATGTACTACAACTATCATACGACTCCTCTTCAGAGCCTCAACCAGTCTTGACTGAAAAGCTTTCCGTAAGAGATGAAATTCTCACGGTTCTCAGAGGGGGGTCTCCTATGTCAATATTTGATATAATATTTGGGAAAGATAACTGAAATTATAAATAATTTGAAAATATATGAAATTTTAGAATAAGATTTGAGAAAATTACATAATATTTTGAAAAATTAGGAGAATCTTTATGTATAATAAAAACTTAATTTTTAAACTAAATATCGATGATCGATCTCGTCTGAAATGAAATCCGAATCTGAGATAGATCGAGAAAACTAATTTAACAGATTTTAATGAAAAATGCTAATTTTGAAAAGTGAATAATAGAAATATGTTAGAGATTTTCTCAAATGGTTACTTTTTGTGAGGTGATTGAGTGGCAAAAATGATTGCTTTTCAAAGGAAAAAAGTAAACTTTGTTATTGAAAAATGAATAAAAGAAAAAGAAAAAAGAGAAAGCGAAAAACAGAAAATGTGGGGAAATTGGGGGAAAAGAGAGGCAGAGAAGGGATTGAATGGACAGAAGAATAGAAAAAGGCTGAAGAAAATCCAATGTCTATAAACACGGAATCCCCGACAACTCCTCCGATTTTCGATGCAATTGTCTGCTTTTAATATTAACTAGTAAAAACAAATAAATAACCTCTAATAAAATAAATAATATATATGCTTGTTTTAAAATTTTAATTACTACACCATTTAAAAGTGAGATGATATAGTAATTTTAGTTGCTTCTAAATAAATCATCATATTATGATAATGAGATCTAGTATTTTGTGGATTCTTTGCCTGGTTTACATCATAAAAGACAATCTAAGATTTTTCCTTTGTTATTCACAATTACATTTTTGCTAAACACAAACTCGCTACACATGTTTCGATTGATATCAATTTGTCTGAAAGGTCACCCACCACGGGTGGTTTCTCTTTTAAAAATTTATCATTGTTTTTCCTAAGTTGTTTCTTATTTGTTTTTGTCAACAACAATAATAGGAATAATGTAAGATTTTTATTTTAGTGTTTTCATATCATCATTACTTCCATAAAAACTCTTCTACATCGCATTAAAATAAAAATTGTACTCATAATTAAGTTATTAAATAAATATGTCAATATTTTGATATTTAATGTAATGCAACAATTTTTATTATAATACAATCACATATTTGCCATTATAATTACTCTCATATATAAAAGGAATATGTATCGTCATATATATATGTGCGCGTGTGTGAAATCGTATAGTTTTAATTCAAAATAACTAAAGAGTGTTAGTTTTTGTTTTAAGATTATTTATGTCATACATACATATAATTTCAACATTGTTTTCATAAAAGATATTATGGATTAAATTTAAATGGTAAAAAAAAATTATTCTCACTCTTTTTTCCATAGATTATGAAATCCTAAATTTATAATTTTTATTTTTATTTTAAATAATGAATTTTGTCCCTATTATTTTCATAAAATAAGTTTTATTTCTTTAAACCTTTTCAATAGTTTCGGTTAAAAACATTTTTTTTTTGGAAAAAGGTAGTCTTATTTATCTGTATTATTAAATGTAAGAATAATTTAAGTAGTTAAACTTTTTATTTTAAAGATTTTGTTGGTTTTACAAATGATGAAAAAAGTCATCTTTTAAAAGAAACACAAACTTGTTATTATTAAAAAAAGAAAAATTTGCAACAATTTTTTATATTTGAAATATTAAAATAGATACATCATTTATAATTTTTTAAGTGAAATATTAAACTTTTTTTTTTTTGCCACAAATCTCAAAATTCTAATTTTAATATTTTTAATTTGAAAAAAAAGTTTATTTATTAAATTTAAGAATAAATTGGGTAATTAATTTTTTTATTTCAAATATCTTGTTTGTTCTATAAAATTATATAAAAAAATTAGATTGTTTTTGAAAAAGAACGAAATCTTGTTGTTGTTATTATTATTATTATTTTATTATCTATATACCAATAATTTCAATTTTGTGTTAGGTTTAAAATAGTAAAATAAAAACTTCATTTATAACCAAAATATTAAACACTGTGTGTATCACCAAATCTCAAAAGTTTCGATTTCAATATCTATGTCAATATTTTATGGTCATGAAAAGGTCTATTTTTTTATCATTATTATTTTTTAAATTAATCTTCTTATTTCCAAGATATAATAGTTTAATCTATTTCATTCATTAATTTAAAGAGGTTAACAAAGAGTTTTAACTTACTTTGTATTAGTTATAGTGATAAATTTATGATGTAATAAAAAATATAAGAAAATTAAAACTAAAAAAAATAAATATAAATATGAATCACGATTCATGGTGTGATTTGAAGATATAGCTTTTAGAATTAAGTTGAAATCAAAATTAGAAATTCAAATTTAACCTAATATCTCACTAATATTCTCCTCATATCTCCCTTCCCTAATTTTTTTCAAATTTAACTCCTTTCCCCATTTTGAGAAAAATATAATTCCCTCATTGAACTTAGAAAAAAAATTAAAATAGGCTAAAGAAGTAGCTACACATTTTTAGAATATTCTCGACCTTCCTCCATATCTCTTTATTTCCTAATTTTCTCAAATTGGTTTTCCTTTTGATTTCCTCACTATTATCATTCTTCTCCATCAAAATAGAGAATATGTTTTTTATTTTAGAAAAAAAAATATTCAAAATATTCTCACCTCTTCTTTCATATTCCCTCTTCCCTAAATTTCACAAGTTAATCTCATCTCTTATATTTCCTCATCATTCTCACATTTATCTTCATCAAAATAAAGTTCTTACTTTAAATTAAATTCTAAAAATAAACCCCTAATGTGATTAAAAGAAAAAATGAAGTATATCAATGATGACTTACATTTTTTGTTTGCTTGATAATGCTTTTGTTGAAGATGTTGAGAAAAAAAAATGTAGGGAAGAAAACACCTACAACTAGACACAAAAAAAAAAACATCAAACAAAAAAACTTAAACAAAAGAAAGAAGAAGAGGAACAAAGTGTTCGCAAACAAATGTAAATCAAAATAAAATAAATTCAAAATTTTCTAAAAAATAAATTTAGAATGTTTTGGTGGTGAATTAGAGTAAATATGCATGAGGACTTACATATTTTTTGTTTGATAATATTTTTTCCAGGATGCTGAGAAAAAATATACGGAAAACAAAAGGAAAAAAGAAGAGGAATAAAGTGTTGACAAATAAATATAAATCATAAGAGAAAATAAAAATTTCTTAAAAAAAATAATAAATGTAGAATAACAAATATAGGATGGTCGTTACATTTTTTTTGTAAAAGCAATGAATAGAAGAAAATGACTAATGGTCTCTTTATATATAGAAGTGTTTGATAAATCGTCTCCTTTGGGGAGAGCTATTTTAAGAAAATGGTATCTTTCGTGAAAATATTAGATGTTATAACTAACTATTAAAGGAGGGTGTGATAGGAACATGTTTAAAAGAGAATGGTAAAATAGGAAGCTGAAAATTCTTTGTGACCTTCTTTTAATATAATATAGATATAGATATTTATTAAAACCAATCTTTTTCTTTTCTTCTAATAAATAATAATAATAATAGTTGAAAACGACATTTTAATATTCAATATCTCATAAACATAATAAAGGTAATTGCAATCAATTACACAATTATAATTATAAATATAGCAAAACTTAAATAAAAATAAATAAAATCATCAAAATATTTAAATTAACAAACAAATATTCCACATTTTTCTATATAATTTAAAATATTTATCATTTATATTATATTAATAATTGCTACATTTTGTTTTTTAAAATAATTTTTTTATGATGCATTTTAGTTTTATTCCTCACGTCGATGTCAAAGCTATGCAAATGTGAAAACATGGATAGAAATATCGACAAGTTGATAGAAATTTAATACCATCACTTCAATTAGTTTGCTTATTTAATTATTGTTCAAATTATCATTTCAGTCCAAATTTTTTTTATGTTTATATCTATTTGGTTCTTGATCTTTTAAAATTGTCTAATTAATTCTTGAATTTCAATTTCGTCTAGAATAAATCCCTAAACTTTACGAAATGACCTAGTAAATTTCTTGATATTTCAATTTAATGTACATTAAGCTTTTGAACTTGAAAAAGTGTTTAATAGATTTTTTCTTTTTTACTTTCAAATTTATGTCCATCTAAATTTTTAACTTTGTATCTAATAGGTCATTTAACCTATTCAAATATTTTTTTTAATTCATATATGTACTAAACATAGAATTAAAATTTTAGAATTCCATCAAACATAAAATTCAATTTTGTATATAATAAACTAGTTTATAATTAATCAATTGTTATAAAAATTTAAAAATATGAGGGACCTAAGTAGTACAAAATTGAAAGCCTAGAGACATGCTAAACACAAAATTTAAAGTTTAAGCTATTTTTAGATAATAAATTGAAAGTAATTGGAGGACTAAACTCATAATTCAATCTTTTAAATAATAAATTTTAGGAGATAAACTTAATCAATTTTAACTACAAATTAAAATTTTAATTTAATCAATTTGCACATTCAGATAAACTTATAATCTAAAGTTTAAACTTCGATAAATGTTGAAAGTTTAACCTTCTTAAAGTCCTTCCTCCATATACTGTTAAAAAAAAAAAAAACAACAAAAACAAAAACAAAAAAAACTCTTATCAATTTAATGAATGCATGTTAAAAAATTTGTACAATATGATATCGATAAAACTTAAGGCACCGTTTGATAATCATTTCTTTTTCTTTTTTTTTGAAAAATTAAACCTATTTCATCCACATTTCTTATAATAATTTGTTTCTTTCTTAACTACAATGGTTGAATTCTTAACCAAATTTCAAAAATAAAAACAACTTTTTGAAAGTTATTTTTTTAGTTTTTAGAATTTGGTTTCGCATTTTTTAAATCATTGGGGAAAAATAGATAATAAATGAAGAAATTTGAGGTGGAAGCAATGTCTATAGGCTTAATTTTCAAAAACAAAAACAAAAAAATAAAATGACTACCAAACAGGGGCCTAAAAGAAAACAACATTAGAGAGTTTTTTCTTTTTTTTCTTTTTTTTTGTTAAAATTTATGAATTTTGGCAAAATTATTCAACAAACAAACTTAAAATTTTTATTAAAATTAATGAATTAAAACTAGTGGACGAATTAATGAAAATTGAAATGAAAGTAAGAATTGTAACACTTATGTTTATGGTTTAATTTCATGATATAAAAATGGTAATATTTTTTTTTTTTAGAATAGGTGATATTATTATACAACAACAAGGAGGATCCCATAGCTCGGAATCAAGGCAACAAAACAACAAAGCACAAGCAAAGATAGAGCATCAAAACCAAAACAAAGCCAACAGGATAAGATCAGAACAAAACTAACACATAAATGCAAACTCGCAAACCACCGGGAGGATAGGCAGAGAGAAGAACCCAAAACCCCATAAACTAGGAGTTACAGCAAAACGGAGAATAATGTGAAGTTCAAAAGGAAAAAAAAACATCCGTACACACACTAGATACAAGAAGGTCAACCCGCCAGGAAGTAGCACAAGCACAAACCGTAGAGACCATAAGGTGAACCAGGGAAGACACCGACCTCGGTCGACCTCCATGCAGCCGCCGATTACGCTCCTGCCAGATGTAGTATATGGACGCACACCAGAAAACATGGAACAACTTACTACGTAACCCCTTACCCGACCCCACTCGACACAACCAACTTAACTCTACATCCCAACCAGCCACCCGATGCGTCGAAACCAACTGATGCAACACACTAGACCACACCTCTCTCTCAAACCTACACTCAAAAAATAAATGATCCCGCGACTCCACACCTCCCCCACAAAAAAAGACAAACCTCCCCCCCCCCCCTCTTTCCCCCTCTGACAACACACCCTAACTCCTTAACCAATCCCGCGTACCCAACCTGTCCCTCACTACTAACCACGCACAGAAGAAGTGACGCGGAATACCACCCCCCGCCCATAAAATACCAGCCCAAGACACCCTATGACGACGAGGACGTATACTCTCCCAAGCACTAGCATCCGGCACCCAAACCCAATAATCCTCTCCCCTCACCCTAGGCCCCACTACCTGGATAAAACCCCAGATCTCAAGCAACTCCAAAGACACTGTAGGCCACCTCCAACCTCCCTCACCATCCAAGAACTCCGACAACCGCGCTTCCAAACTATTCCTTGCATCATGAACCCTCGTAGACCTATATGAATCCAAAATCGCGCCCCCAACAAGACCGTCCATCACCAATCATCAAATGAACCAGATGCTTGAATCTATCTCTACTTCGCAAGATAGCCCTCAAGCACCAAGACCTCCCAACCTCACTTCTAACAGCCCACAACGACCACCCAAGCCACCCAAAGTGACCCCGATTTAATTAAGAGAAGCTAGAGCAGCTTCATAATAATAGCCTGGTTCCAAGAGACCACATGCTTCACACCTAAACCTCCCCCTCCCCCCCCCCCCCCCCCCCCCCCCCCCCCTCTTTCTCCCAACAGCACGCACACCTCATCCCACGCCACCCGTGCACCACCCCGACTCACCACACTATCGTTCCATAAATAACTATGTAATAGACGATCAAGCTCATGAGTTACACACGCAAACAACACAAATATGCTACACCGAAAAACCTGAACGGACTGTAAAACAGACCTAACAAGCTGCAACCTCCTAGCAAAAGAGAGAGACCTCACTGCCCAGCTTCTAATACGAGTTGTAATCATCTGTATCAAAGGCACACAATCCATAGACCTCAACCGACCCACCAATAAAGGTAAACCCAGATACTAACAGGCAACGAACCAAAAGAGACTCCTATATATGCAGCTAGTTCCTCCACCTCCCTAGACTCCACATCTGCAACAAACATGGAACTTTTCCCAACATTTACAACTAACCCAGACAGCTATACAAACTCTGTCAATACCTGTATCACAAACTCAGCTGCATAGAAAATCATCAAATCGTCTGCAAAAACTAAATGAGTTAGGCCCAAGTGCTCACATCGATCATGGAACCTAAACCACACAGGAGGTTTATTCAACAACCTAAACAAGACCTCCATCACCATCACAAACAAAAAAAGGAGACAATGGATTCCCCTGCCTCAACCCCTTCCTATCAGGAAAAAACCCTTCAAGGGAAGCATTAATAATCACAGAGAACTTAGGCGAAGTTACACAAGACCTCACCCAAATAACAAACTGAAGGGGCGTACCTATAGCTAACAATACACCAAACAGAAAATCCCAATTCACCGAATCGTAAGCCTTCTGAAGGTCTACCTTTAACACACAGCGTGACTTCCCTCTGTTCTCCTTATAGCTCCCCACGAGCTCCTGACACAATAAAATGTTATCAAAATTCGACCTACCCGGAACAAACACAGACTGATTACCACTGATGAAATCAGGCAACCACAACCGCAATCTCTCAGCTAAGATCCTCGAGATACACTTATACACAATATTGCAATATGAAATAGGATGAAACTTCTTCATACGTTCAACTCCCCGCCTTTTAGGGATGAGAGTAATAGGAGTAGAATTAACTCTACCAGACAGGTAACATGTTTCAAAAAAATTCAGCACAACGTCACAGAAATCATCCCCAACCACACTCCAAGTAGCTCTGTAAAAGTCCTCCGAAAACCCATCAGGCCCAGGAGCCTACTCAGACTTCATCGAGAATAAAGCCTTCTAAATCTCCTCCCGACTCACTGGTCGACTAAGTGCCTCCACCCCCTCCTCGAGTCAACTGAATTGCACAATATCCCCAATTCGGGCAGTAAGATCCCTATACCCCACATGTTGAGCCCCTAAGAAACCCCAAAAGAATTCTACCGCCACCCCTGCCACCCTGCCATTCACATATGGCGAGTTCCCCCAGCATCCACGACCATAAATAAACCACTGCAGCTGCGATGAGAACGAACACAACGATGAAAAAAAGTTGTGCTCATATCACCTAACTCCAGCCACCTATCTCTAGCCTTCTGCCGGAGCGACGCCTCCTCCAATCTTGCCACTAACCAAAACACCTCAGTTGCCCGAGTCTCCTCTGCACACACCGACTCTAAATCAAGATTCCTTTCTACCGCAGTCTGAGCAGCCTCCATATCCTGCCTAGCCGCCCGCACTTCATCAGCTAACATAGAGATACGTCTACCAAATGATGCACGAAAAACCCGCTTCACTTCCTTTAAATTTAGCACAAAACTAACCATAGGAGACACATCCTCAGACCTTCTCCACACTAACCTGATAGTGTTAAGAAAACCCTCTGCCTCTGCCCAATGAGAAAAATAACGAAACGTAGGAGGCGATCTACTCCTCGTCTCCCCTGTAGAAACTAGAAGAGGGCTATGATCAGAAATCCCCTACTGACCAACCCTAACCTCCGAAAGCTACCTTCTATGCCTCATTGGACAAGCATCGATCCAAGCGGCACAAGATACCATTCCCCTGAAGTTTACTAGTCCAGGTAAACCAGTTACCTGTCATACCCAACTCAACAAGATTCACTTCTAATAACACCTTATCAAACTCCTCCATCTCCCTCAAACTAGGGCAACCACCAAAATCATTCGAACTACTATGAATAGCATTAAAATCCCCCAAAACAACTTCAGGAAGCTGCCACGAGGCACACACATCAATCAACTGAGACCACAAGTTCCTCCTCTCGCTGACATGATTAGAGGCATACACCGCACCAATATGTACCCTAGCACTAGATACAATATCCACTAAGATTCCAGAAATGGATTGATCCCCATTGACATCAATGCAAACATTATAGACATTCTTCCACCACATCACCCAAATCCTCCCAACTTCCTGCACACTATAGCTACATACACAACTCCAGGCATCACCAAACCTACCCATCACTATACCAAAATTTTTACGACGAACCCTCGTCTCAAGCAAACAACAGAAAGTAACAGAGGAGGAAGCAAGAAAGTGTACCACCACCCTACACTTAACAAGGTCATTCAATCCCCTAACATTCCAGGAACACCAAATCATGAATCTTGCAAGAGATCACACCTACCACTTTCCACTAGGCCTTTGCCCAAACTCCCGAACATCCCATCCATAACAAACAACGGATCAAGATCTGCCTGCACTAGAGCCAATGACAACGAGTCTCCCCTCTTATCAAACAAAACATCAAACTGATTACGATCATCAACATGCTTTACAAACCCCGTAATTCTAGGGGATCCATAAACTACTCTGCTCTTCAAGGGCGCCATACCCGGTGACCCACTATCACCCCTATGCCCTACACCTCCTCTATCACACCTACGTTGACTAACCATAGTAAATTCTTCAACCCTCTCCATGCCCATAATCTCATTCACTAGGCTAGCTCCCCTCGCACCCATACCCAAGTCCTGCCGCTTCCTCACACTCTAAATTCCCCCGTTCTCCTCCAAACACCCCTCATTGACTGCCACCATACAGAACTCCTGACCCTTCTCCACACCCTGTTGCTCACACACCACCCCAATATGCCCAAAGGAACCACAGCAAGAACACCAACGAGGTTTCCACTCATACACTATTGGAATAATAAACTCCTGACCCCGCATTCTAATAGTGACTGAATGGGGCATTTACGAATCACCGTCCACCTAAACACAAACCTTCGCATACGATAACCGTCGCCGCTCTCTTGTTGTAACATAAAAAGAGATAGGTTTACCCACGGCACTAGCTAACACTGCTAAACCCCTATCCATCCACAACTCCAGGGGAACACGCTCCAGTTTAATCCAGATAGGAACAGAATAAAAAACAAAGGTATCAGGAACAATACCAAGAGACCATTGTCGTAATAAGATGGGTTTACCACCCAAGTGCCGCGGACCATTCTCCAGCACCCAATCCTGTGACTCTACCTTCTGAAATTAAAGATAATCAGACCATTATCCAACAAGGTAATAGTTGACATCTCTATATGTCCCTAAATTCTCTGAATAAGATGACAAATAACAGAATACGGGAGTTTGGCATCCACAAACTGACCAACCAGAGATTTCTCCCACACAGACACCCTCATCAATAATCTCCTCATAAGGTTCAACAATAACTTTATCATTTTCAACCAATGGGGGAATGAACTCCAAATTACCCCTCAACTTAGACCCAAAAAGGGTTGCCCACGACTTTCCCCCTTTCATGCCGATCCAGAACTACCAGAACCACACCCCACTTCCACTTGCCCAGCTGGTTGAGGTACCGGACCAAACTCCTAGCTAAACCGATTTTAAGAACCGACTTCTCTCGCTCACGAAGAACCTGAATGTCCATCGATCAACCCTCACTTCCACAAAGCCTTACCAGCGAAACCTCCTCACTGTCTGACTTCTGCCCCACCTAGCCTCCCAACTCTGGCTCCATACCACGTGGCCCACCCACCAAAGCTCCCACACCTATCGACCCTTTCCTCAGCTCTCCCTGCACCATTCCACTCCCTTCACTCAGCTTCAACCCATTCCCAATAGGCCCGCTCATTCCAGCTCCCTCAAGGCCCACCTCAACACTCCTCACAACTCGATTTTCATTCGAGCCCTAAACACCCTCAAGGCTCCTAGACACCCCCTTCACTTCCTGTCCATCAACTAACCCAATACCCAACCCACCCGATTCAACCCTCACAACCCGAATTTCCTTCTTCAACCCAACACTCCCCATACCAAAGCCTTCACCTTCCTCAGAGCGACCATCAGACAACCCAAAATCCTTCACCTAGAACGAGCACCTAATCCCAAATCGTTCTCCAGTCTAAGCAAATGAAACGGTTGACGAGCAACTCGCCCTCCATTCTTCTCCTTTAATCTTAGAGGCGACCACTTACGCACCATCATCACCAACTCTTACCGTGTTAAACCCACACCTCAATAAGATCGTAACGTCTGCGAACCAACAGAACCCAGTCTCACCAGTCGACCACGAGCACCTCCACCAGTCAACAAGTCATACAACGAGTCCCGTACAGACTCCATCATTGGCGGTCTTCGAACGCAGCTTCGAATCCACCCGAACAGATGCGGAACCAGGAACCTCACAGACGCGAAACCAGGAATCCACCCGACCAGACGCGCTCAGTCGACGACGACGGCTCCAAGACACGTAACGACAACCGGCAGCAAAAGTCCACCTGGCACAGACAAAGACGAAGCCCACCCGAAGAGAACCCGACGCCGACGAAGACACCCTAGAACTTTAGGCTGCGACGGTGGCGAACTGTAAGGCGAACCTTTGTGGTGCGTTCTAAATGTAAATAGAATGGTAACATTTATTATGGTTTAATTTAATGAAATAAAAAGTTGATGGTGGACATTGATACAGCCTCTCAAATTTAGAGTCAATTTATATTTTTCCCTAAACTTTAAAAAGTCGTTATTTTAATAGGTGTAAAAACTTTTAATTTATTTTTAATAGGTCACTGAAAATTATGAATTTCTTTAGATTCCAAAACTCTTGGTCTGTTGTTTAATAAATCATTCACATATTAATTTTTTAAAAAAATCAATTCATCTATTAGTTATAAAACTATGTAATTAAGACCCATATGAACTTTTGATTGCATGTTAATAGGTCCGTAAAGTTTAAAACATGTCAAATAGATGAATGACCAATGTGACATATAATTAAAATATCATAGACCATTGGAAATAATGTTGAAAATTCAAATGACCAAATAGACACAAACTTAAAAGTTCAAATATCTATTGACAGTAACACCTTTTTAAGTTGATGGACCAAATAGACACAAAATTTAAAAGTTCAAGAACTAAAACTTGAAATTTATTCTTTAATTAATTTAGAATTTATTTTCTTATATGTTGACGTTAAATTATAAGTATGGTGTATAATAAATTTATGAGAGCATTAAAAAGTATTAAATAGGTCACGAAACTTCCAATTTTATAGTTAATAAAGTTTGTGTGAAATCCGGATTTCAATTTTCCTACTTAAGCAGAAAACTAAGGGAATTAACTGAGTATATAAGTTAAATCCTATGTTGAAGAGAAGGAAAATTTCTAAGTGTTGGGTAGATTTTCCTTGAGTAGCTTTGAGTTAAGCATTAACTAGTAGAAATTTGGTTAAGTGTAAAGTCAAAAGAAGCCAGGTGTTGGGTATTAGGAAACATTAACACATGAGATGAGGTTGAGTAAGTAGAAGGTTAAAAGAGATTAAGCATTGAAGCCAAAAGCAACCATGTGTTTTGTGAGGTAGGACACATGTTGACCAAAGCATTAGCAAGAGGCGTTGCCAAGAGTTGCTCATACATTGAGGCTGCGTGAGCGAAAGTGGAGAGAGCGAGAGAAGCTTAAGTGCAAGACACTGGGCAGATGATCATATAGCCATGAGTAATACGCTAGACGATCGTGTAGCTGCAGGCGATGCTAAACTAATGGAAAGTGATGCGCTAGGTGATGAAGCTACACGATAGGCGATGGCATTGCACAATCGATGTAAGCGCTAAACGATAAGCATTGAAGCTGAACGATAGCGCTAAACGATAGCACTAGACGATAGCACTAAGCGATGAGCGAGCGCTAGATGATAAGCTGAGTGTTAGACGATGTGCGGGCGCTGAGCGATAAACTGTACGATGGTGCTACACGATGAGCGTGAAGCACTAAATGATAGGCAGAAAGCTAAACGATGGGCACTGCACAATAGATGCAGACATTGGGCGATGGGTTCTATAGGATAAGCAGACGCGTTAGGCAATGAGCGGATGCGTTAGACGATCGGGCATTAACGCTACATAATGGAGCTAAACGATAGGAGCAGCAGCTATGTGATAGGCTATACGGGAGATCGTTTAGAGCGAGATCGTTGAGATTGAGAGATTGCTAAACGATTGAGCTACACGATCGGGCGTTAGTGCTAAGCGATGGACATAGGCATTAGACGATTACAGCGAGAGATAGTGAAAGGGCTGAATGTTGAGCAACAGCAAGAGATTCATTATATGATGGAGCTAGGCAATGATGTGCAGGAGTTGTCGATGGACTAAACGATAGAGCGGTGATGAGGCTTGCGTTATGCTAGGCTGATGAGCTCAGTCGGAGAAGTGGCTATACCGAGAGGAATTATACAAACATTCACTGTTGTAATAAAATGGGCCTAATCAATCAGTTGTTGTTTATCTCCTTGACTTAAAGTTTACTGAGAGTAAAGAGGTTTAGATGGACAGTATGTATAAAAAAAGGGTGGTGTCTGCGGTTCCTCACGCCTCTTCTCAGGCTCAGGAGGCGGGCTTGGGACGGGATGTGATAGTTTGATCTACTCGACTTTTTGTTTTTAAAAAACCATGCTCTATTTTATTAAACAAAACATATAAAAATTAAGGTCTAGATTAGTAAAAATTGTGGATATGTCAAATGTCTGGGATACAAAACTGAAAGTATATAGAAGACTTAATCAAATATTTCTTAAATTATGAAAAACTTTTAAACATAAGATTAAAAACTTATCACTTCTTAAAATTTTATATTTAAAATATATTTTAAGCATTATGATATATATGTTGATAATATATGGAGTGAGAGAATTGAATCTCTAATTTTGAGATTTATAATAAAAGCACTATACATATACGAGTTGGCTTACGAATTTTGTAAACCTTTCCTTTGGCTAATTTTTTATATGTATGTACAATAGTGTTGGAATAAATGATTCTTGACTAATCAATATCTAATAATTATGTTTTAAGGTAGTTCATTGAGCCCTATTCTTTTAGATTAAATGTAACATGAAAATTTGAACCAAGTTTAAGGAGAGATATGCTTATTAAAATGACTATGAATCATAATAATCATGTTTTTTTTACCATAATGTTTATTTAAGTCAAAAGAAGACAGTACTTTGAAGAATTTCAAACCTTATTATGTTACCATTTTAGTAACTCTTGTATTTTTTTTAGGACAATAACTCTTGTATTTAAGATGTATGTTTATTATTTTGTAGAATAATTAAGATGCGTAATTATTATTGTACCTATAGGTTTGGTACAACACATTAAATCTATAAGTTGAAAGACTTTTAAATTAAAATTTAATATATCATTAAGGAGCTAAAATAGGATGTAAATGAGAATATTGGATTTTGAAAAATTAGCAACATATTAAGTTTGGAAAAGATTGGTGAAGGTAAAAAACTAAATGAAAAATGTAATCAGAAATTAGTGGGCACACAACACTTGAGGCATTGAAAACAAATCTCTCATCTTTTGCGAATGGAATTCCATGAATTTGTTGGTTGTCACTTCGAACAACAAGTACGAGATTTGTATTTAGCATATTTATTTATTTACGATTATGACCATGAGATTTAGAGAAATGTACTATATAAACTCTTGAATCCTAGTGACGTCGTTTTATATTTAAAAAATATTTTCTTTAATAATATTGTTCTTTTTCTGTTTTATAGACTTAACTAATACACAGTTAGTGAATCATGTAAACTTGTGTATTGATTTTCCATTTTTTTTTAATATTCTTTTGTATTTTTTAATTACTGATTTCGTAACAATATATATGTCTACTAGTTAAACTATTACGTTAACTTTTAAAAAAAATTACAATTTTTTTATAATGATGAAAATTTAGAAGCATCTTAAAATGAACTTATGTTGGTTTGTAACAGTAAATAATATAAAATTTTAAAAGTTATTGAATGACATATTTTTGGGCCACATTAGGTGCCAATCCAATAGACAAAATATCAATACTTAGGGCTTTATGCAGGAGTCACTATGGATATCAAGGTCAATGTGATATTCTTAAAATAATAATAATAATAATAATAATAATAATAACTGAAAATTATTATTTTAATTTATTATTTTGAAAAATTGCTTTTGAAGGGCAAAGGGTTGAAAATCTTTTCAAATATAACAAAAGTCTATCAATGATAGATATTAATAAACATTGATAGATGTCTATCAGTTAGACAGTGACATTTTTGCTATATTTATAAATATATTGGTTATTTTTTCTATGTTTGAAAACCATTCCTATTATTTTTTAATATTTCTATGATTAAATTACTAGTTTGCCCTCATGGTTCCTAAATTGTGTTATCAATTTAAAAGCCCATCATTTCTCTATAAACAAATTTGAAATCCCATCCATCTTTTATCTATTATTCATAAATAGAAAAAAAAAAAAATCATTTTTATATTAAATGGATAATGTGACTATAATTGAATAAGATAACCATTTGTAACCACATACAAACTAGGCTATATATATATACCCATATATATATTCAAAGGAAAATTTTAAGAAATAACACGGTAGGTTTCAGCTTATAAAATTAACACATTTTTTGAAAACTCATAAAAATAGGTTTTCGGTCTATGTCGGACAAGATCGACCACAAGATTTTGGTTAAAAAATCAACATTTTTCAACTTATTGATTGTTTAAGGTTTTCTCGATACATATCACCAGATTATATGTATCTCGGTACTAATTTCGGACAAAATAACACCGAAATTCTATATATTTGAGCTTTCTCGATGAAATTCTGAGCATAGTTAACACGGAATTAACACTGAGATTTTATATATATCTCAAATCTTACCCAATTTTTTTAAAAAGAATCAATTTGAAAAATCTATTGTGATAATTTGAAAACCCATTTGAAAATTTTGAAATTCATTTAACTGGGAAAACATAAATTATGCTAAAAATTTGAAAAATTACGTAATGATTTGATATAATATTTTGTAAACATAACCGATTAGAGAAAATTTGAAAATAATATAAGATTTGGGAAGATTACATAAAAGAATTAATAAATCTCGATGTGTAATCAAGCGAGAATACCCAAAGCAATCGATAAGTTAGAAAATTTTGATTTTTTTAACTAATTCTTGGTGGTCAATCTCGTCTGAGATGGATTAAGAAAAACTATTTTTACGAGTTTTCGAAAAGCATAGTAGTTTTGTAAGGTAAAAACCTACCATGTTGTTTTTACAATTTTCCTTTTTGCATAATACTAAATATATATTTTAGTAACTAAAGTTTGGGTTTTTCTTTTAATATCGTCTTTAAAATTAAAAAGGTTTCAATTTAGTTTCCTAGGTTTTCATTCATACTCTAACTTTTTTTATTTAACATATATTTTCAATTGGTATGTTAAAATTAATCGACCATAAATACATAAGATATATGTCTATTTTCAAAAGGAAATATATATATATATATATATATATATATACAAAAAAAATTAGAAGAAAATAAGGCCATCAAAGCAGTATTAGAAAAATCAAATTTTATATTAAAGTTAAAAAAATTATGTTGTGAAATTGAGAAGCACAACTGATATGGAGAAAATATAATAATAAATAAATATGATATAATATAATAATAATAAAATAATAATATATATAACTAAACTTATAAATAACTAAATTAAAAATAACTAAAATTATAATTTTATGGAAATAAGAATAATAGAAATAGAAAAGGGAAATTCTTATAATAGAAATTTTTCAAAAATATTTACACGTTATATCAAAAAGTTTCAAAAGTACTTTGTACTTTTGGAACTTTTTACTATAAAGTGTAAATATTTTTAAATATTTTTTATATTTAAAAGGGCCCCAACAGAAAATATGATTTTATGAAAATAGGAAATATATGAAATTTTCTTTTTATTCTCACCAATATGCATAATTTTAATATCCACAAAATGTCACTATTTATAGACAAAGTGGCAAGTAGGATGTGGACTTACATAGATACCAAGCATGACTTATTACAAGCTACATAGATAACATGAAAAATGACACAAAGCTTTTAGTACACTAATCATTGGTCATCTATTTGTGTGATATTTATAATACTCCCCTATTCGGATCGAGAATCAATGTCGTTAATTTGACTCCAAACTGAAACAAAAGAAAATTTGTAAATACCAAACTACTTCTATCACTACTAAAATGTAGCAACAATGGTAAGTCCCAATTGATCCGCAGAGAAGCGCGATTTGTTTCATTTAGTTAATTTTCTAAATAGAGCGATAAATGGGGAGTTTTAATGTGGAAGAGATAAATGTGTGAAATTCAAATAAAGTGCAATGGATATATGAAACAGTAATGGATTCATTTAGTTCTCAGATCAAGTAGTCATTCAATGTAAATTAAATCATTGTTTTCAGCCAACGTATCATATATTCAAATTATGCATGCATAGCTAACCAATCAATGTAAATTAACTAATCTCTACAAAGCCGACAATCAATTAATTCGAACCAATCGAGCATCCTAATTCATAATTAAGGCTGGAAAGACCGTGCCCTAACTAACCTACATGCTCCTAGATGCAATTGACTCCTCAGCGGCCATAAATATAACGACCCGATCTCCTAGGACTCAAGTTAGGCCATTACTAAACACATGCATGCATGGAACTTAAAACAACATCCTTTTATAGTGAAATAAATGCTAAATAAATAAGTTGAACTCAAAAGACCTTCATTAAATTCAGATATTAAAAACAGACGATAGGGTACCTATAAATCATAAATGATAATAAATAGATCTGAAAACAAATCTTAATAGTAAGTTTCAAACATCAAATTGAAGGTTGAAAAACATGGAAAGAAATCTAAATATCATGAACGGAAGCATAAAACTGGTCCCTAGTGGCTCGTTCAAGGATTCCTCTTGTCATTTGCCAATATGTCCTTGCCCTTACCTAAAACAAAAACATAAGAAAGGGTGAGTATAAAATACTCAATAAGTAACCCCACTACCAGGGTCAGGCTAAGCATTTATGTCCAATAAATGCAACATGAACTGAATCTTTCTACTAGTGGGACATGAAAATTTCCCTTACATGGCTCACTCTTTTTCCTTTCCCCTAGAGTACACCTCCTACATATACCCCAGGTCCTCTCTATGAATGTAGGGATATGTACTTCTTTTGTACACATGGTTATGCATACACCTATTTTGTATACACATAACCCACTGAATGTGTACTTTTTACGTATACATGGTTATTCATACACCTCTTTTGTATACACATAACACACTGAATATGTACCTCTTTCGTACACATGGTTATGTATACACCTCTTTCGTATACACATAACCTACTGAGTGTGTACCTCTTTTGTACACATGGTTATGTATACACCTATTTCGTATACATTTAACCCACTGAGTGTGTACCTCTTTCGTACACATGGTTATGTATACACCTCTTTTGTATACACATAACCCACTGAGTGTGTAGCTCTTTCGTACACGTGGTTATGTATACACCTCTTTCGTTTACACATAACCCACTGAATGTGTACCCCTTTCGTACACCCCAGATCCTCTCTATGAATGTAGGGATGCATACCTCTTTCGTACACATGGTTATGTATACACCTCTTTTGTATACACATAACCCACTAAGCGTGCACCTCTTACGTACACTCCAGTACCCTCTAGGTATGTATCACTTTCATATACACCAGCCTTAGTACATCTCTTTCATGTACTAGTGCCCTCGAACATACATCACTTTCATGCAATTACATAATCTGGAAAGGAAAAGAGATTACATTTAATTTCATATTACATATAACATTCACATAATCATGAGTCCTCTAAAATCTCCTCATCGAAGTCATGTTAATTAACCTCAACATACATGTTTAATCTAGTTTTAATGGTTCAACTCTAATACATCACTTTCATGCACTAACTCATGTAAACAATCAAACATTCGAAATTTCATAATACATTATATAGCCTACACATTTTCATAATAAATCACATAAGTATGTACATCAACAAATGCTCCAACTTTCATCTAGCTTTAGGACATTCCAGTAGTAGTGTCGCTTAACTCATAATTTAGGGTCATGTTCAATCATACTTGTAATATGTCTCATAAAATTCTAAATCATGCTCATACATTAACATGCTTCAGACATATTATCACATGCTCATATATCTTTTCTAAACAGTCCATTAATCTCGGAACAATCAAAATTATCCTTGTAACTAGTCTTAAAATCCTCAAAATAAATTGTAAATTTATCGCCCGGCACAAAGGCGATTCCGTAGTAAGATTACTTACCTCAATATGAAACTGAAATAATAATTCTGCACTCAAGCAAACTCTCCAATCCAACTTCACAACCTTTAGTCCAATCCTAGGGCATGAAGAAAATTCATTTTAGTCTTCAAGCTCGATTCCATACGTAAAGCAATTTTAAAAGCCAACAAAATTCTTACCCAACTAGCACTTTAATCTTAAACCACCTCCAAAACCCAAGTCAAAATCCAACCAGGAACTCCTAATTCAATCTTGTTAGTGTTGAATAGCGTGATCCTGACTTCAAACTCCGGTCTAAATTTCTAACACAATGGGCTACCGTTAGATTAACTCAAAAGTCAAAACCCCAAAACCCAAAGAGCCTTGGAGGGGGGAGTGTTTTTGCATGAGAGAGAGAAGAATGAGTATTTTCTTTTCTTTTCTTTTTTTTCTTTCTTTTTAATTCTCCCCCACACAAAAGTATAAATAATATATATATATATAATATTATTTCCTTTCCTTCTTAAATTCCAAAATCCATATATATTCTTTTCTTTTATTAAATTCCAAAACCCTTATATATATATATATATATATATATCTTTCCCTTCCTTAATAAACATATCACATCAAACTCAAATCTTTCACCTTTTCTCTAATTAATTAAATAAACCTTAAAATAAATTCATCATCTTTAATTCACTTCTTTCCAAAAAATCCTGAATCCCAAAATTAAATTCTAGCTTTCCAAATTAACTTAAATTCAAATTAAAATCTTTTTAGATACTTGATCTAAAAACTTCCAAATAAACCAATTATTTTTTTCCTAATTCTTTACTTAAATTTTGGATTCAAATTCCAAAATTAAAGAGGGTAAATTTTTAAAATCACAATTTCCCCTTTTTTTCCTTTCAAATTTCACAAAACTCAAAATTTCTTATCCAAATAATTCAATTATCCCTTCCAATTAATTTAAAACTCTACTCAAAGAATCCATATAACCAATAAAACTTCTTCAATCATAACAATTTGATTCCAAATTCCATAGATTAGGAAACTAAAACTCAACAATTTGAGATAGTTAACTTAAACTTTCCAAAAAAAAGTCGGGATGTTACAATAAAGAACTAGAAATACATGCAATAAGATTCAGGATTCAATTATGTTGATTAAGTGTCAGGACAACCATATTCAAATAATCAATTTATTCTTTAAATCTAGATTAAACGTGCGATGCAAAGATTCATGGATAACCTATAAACCTAAGCATGCTCATCTAATCTGTGCTACAAGGGTAAATTCAAAGCATGGACGATTTCAAGGATACGTGCGAGCTTGAATTCAACTAGCTAAGACATGTGATCATGATAGAGACGTCAATCCAACACATAAAAGCAAGTCTAAATTAAACAAGATTAAAAAAAACACAATTCTGATTTATAGCACAAAAATTGAACAGAAAAGTCATCAAAATAAAAGAATGTTCATAGAAAAACTATTGGGATACAATCCAAAACACGTTCATAATTCGAAAATAAAATAAAAACTAACCTAAAGATACTGAAAATTGAAGAAAAATAAAGAAGGATGAAGTTTTACTTTGGCCTCCATCAATTTGGTCTGCTAATTTCGGCATATTTTGACCTAGGGCCAAGAAGGAGTATTTATAAGAAAATTGCAGCACCGCAATGTTGAAAACAGCATTGCAACGCTGACATTGTGCGACTTCGGAGCGTTGCAACACTGTACATTCTGCCTTAGAGCGTCAGGCTAGCGTTGCAATCCTGTGATAGTGGTAGTTTCATAATTTTCATTCTTTTGAAGTCTGGCTACTCAAATCACCTCAAAATTACTTCAAATTAGTCTCGTTTGACTCCGATTTCTTGGTTCTACCTACTCGGTGCATGATACCTACAAAATAAGACAATAAATATATAAAATCCATCAACGAGCCTAAATTAAGCTAAGAATAATAGCTCTTTTTGAGAGTTATCATCCCCCTTAGATGCCCATATATATATATGAAATAAGTCTCGTTAAAACTAGGAAAAACCAAATGGGAAAAAATCCAAGTGAAGGAAAAGAGTACATATTTCATATAATACATACTCCTAAAAGAATACAATATATTTACTTCGCCACACAAAAACATCACTTAAGATCTCTGAGTCACTGCATTCCAATGTTGTGCATCAGTTTTTCAAAAGTTGCAGTTGGTAATGCCTTTATAAATAAGTCTGTCAAGTTATCCTTTGAACAAATTTGTTGTGCAGTGATATCACCATTTTCTTCAAGATCATGAGTTTAGAAAAGTTTTGGTGAAATCTGTTTCGTTCTATCTCCTTTAATATATCTTCCTTTGTTTTAGCCTATGCAAACCGTGTTGTCTTCATATCGTATTGTTGGAAGAATTTTATTAGAAGACAAGCCACACGTTTCACAAATGTGTTGAGTCATTGACCTTAGCCATACACATTCTCGACTAGCCTCGTGAATTGCAAGAATTTCAGCATGATATGAGGAAATGGCCTTTATGGTCTGTTTCACTGATGACCATCATATAGCAGTTCCACCACATGTGAACAGATAACTTGTTTGAGATCTAGCTTTATATGGATCAGATAAATATTCAGACCTTGCATAACCAACTAGATCAAAATTTTATTTATTTGAATAAACCAAATTCATATCAATTGTTCCTCAGAGATAACAGATTATATACTTAATTCAGTTCCAATGTCTTTTTATAGGAGAAGAACTAAATCTAGCTAATAAATTTACTGAAAATGCAATATCTGGTCTTGTATTATTAGTAAGATACATAAGTACACCAATTTCACTAAGATATAGTACTTAAGGCCTAAGAAGTTCTTCGCTATCTTCTCAAGGTCGAAATATATCTTTCTTTATATCCAATTAACGGACTTTCATTCGAATATTTAGTGGATGTGCTTTGTCCATATAAAATCTTTTAAAAACTTTTCCTGTATAAGTTGACTAATGAATAAATATTCTATCTGCTAAATGCTCAATTTGCAAACCAAGGAAAAATTTTGTTTTTCCGAGATCTTTCATCTCAAAATCTTTCTTAAGATATTCTATTACCTTCGAAAGTTCTTCAGGAGTTCCAATTATATTCAAGTCATCAACATATACAGTTATAATAGAAAATCCTAATTGTGATTTATTTATAAAAACACACAGACATATTGGATTATTATGATATCCTTCTTTCAATAAATATCGATTCAGTCGATTGTACCACATCCATCCTGATTGTTTCAATCCGTATAGTGATCTTTGTAATTTTATTGAATACCATTTTCGAAAATTTGATGTATATGTTTTAGGTACCTTAAATTATTATGCGATTCTCATATAAATATCATTATTAAGAAATCCATATAAATATGTTGTGACTATATCCAAAAGATGCATATCCAGACTTTCATACATAGTCAAGTCAATTAAATATCTTAGTGTAATTGCATTCACCATTGGAGAATATGTCTCCTCATAACCAATACCAGGTCTTTATGAAAAAACCTTGTACAACTAGTCTTGCTTTATATCTTATGACCTCATTATTTTCATTTCTTTTTCTCACAAATCTCATTTATATCCCACAGGTTTGACACCTTCTGATGTTCGGACTACAGGTCCAAAAACCTACCATTTTGAAAGTGAGTTTAATTCTGCCTCGATTGCTTCTTTCCACTGAAGCCAATCTTTTCTATGCTGACATTCTTCAACAGATTTTGGTTCAGGACCCTCATTTTCAGATATAATATCAAGAGCAATATTCTACGCAAAAATGTTGTAAAAAATTACATTAGTTCGATTCCATCTTTTTTTTGTCATGACATAGTTTATTGAAATCTCATTATTATCTTTAGGTATTTCACCTTCCTCACTAGTCATGTCGAGGATTTCTTCATAGGTATTTACATCCTCAACCAAGTATTTTTCACTATTAATTATTTTTCATTTTTGAGGATTTTTATCTTTGAAACCTATTGGTCTACCACGCTTCTGACATGTTAGACTCATTAGTGACAACTTATTGTGTTGGGATATCAAATTTTTATGGAACATTTACAGCTAATATATGCGACTTAGCTACAGCTGATATATGTGACTTAGTTACTTTCTTTGTATCCATAAATGCATCTGGTAATTGATTTGCTATATTTTTCAAATGAATTATTTTTTGAACTTTAAGTTCACATTGATCTGTACGGGGATCTAAATAAGACAATAATGATGCATTCCATATAATTTTTTTTTCCAATTTCTTAATTTCTTCCCCTACGTTGGAAAATTTGTCTCATTAAAACAACAATCAGCAAATCGTGCAGTAAATACATCATCCGTCAAGGGTTCAAGATATTTAATAATTGATGGGGAATCATATCCAACATATATTCCTAATCTCCTTTGAGGTCCCATCTTAATGTGTTGTGGTGGAGCAATTGGAATATATACGACACATTAAAAAATTCTCAGACAGGAAATATTTGGCTCATGACCATAAGCTAATTGTAATGGCGAGTACTTATGATAAGTTATTGACCTAATGTGTACAAGTGACGATGCATGAAAAATAACATGTCCCCATAAATATGAAGGAAGCTTAACTCTCATAAGTAATGGTCTTGCAATTAATTGCAAGCGTTTTTTAAATGATTCTGCTAAACCATTTTGTGTAAGAACATGATCTACACGATGTTCAACACTTATCCCAATTGACATACAATAATTATCAAAAGCTTGGAATGTAAATTCACCAGCATTATCAAGACGAATGGTCTTAATTGTATAATCAAGAAATTGTGCTCTTAACTTAATTATTTGAACAAGTAATCTTGCAAATGCAAGATTTTGACTTGATAATAAGCACACGTGTGACCATCTGCTAGATGCATCTATTAATACCATAAAATATCTAAATGGTCCACTTGGCGGGTTAATAGATTCACATATATCACCATGAATTCGTTTTTAAAATACAAATGATTCAGTCCCCACTTTAGTTAGTGATGATCAATTATTAATTTGCTTTTAGAGCAAGTATCACATGATAATTCATTATATTGAAGAATTTTCTGGTTCTTCAATAGTTATCAATTTGAATTCTCAATAATTCTCTTCATCATTATAGATCCTAGATGACCCAATCGGTCATGTCAAATTGTAACTATGTCTAGATTCATGAACTTAAGGTTCATTGTTGCATATGTTTCAATTACTCTTATATAAGTATAATACAATCTAGAAGATAATGCATGCAAATTTTCTAATATACGTTTTTTATTTGAGACAGTAGAGATAGTATATAGATATTCTACATTATTCTTACTATTAGTCTCAATATGATAACCATTGCAACGTATATCTTTAAAACTTAGAATATTTTTCTTTGATTGACTAGAAAACAATGCATTGTCAATTGTAAATTTTGTTCCTCTAGGCAAAATAATATTTGCTTTTCCAAAACCTTCTATCAAATTTGCAGAACCTGATATTGTATTTACTTTTGCTTTCAGCATTGTGAATTTGGAAATATATTTTTTATTTGTAAGTATTGTGTGTGTAGTTGTATTGTCTGCCAGACATTGATCTTCTTTGCTCATTAAACACCCAACATATAAAAATGATCCATATTTCTTCACTAAAAGAAAATCATTACAATAAGAAAAACAATACTTAAAATATACAAAAGTTATTAAGAAAAACATGAAGATAATTAAAAGAAAACAACACATTAAGTCTAGATATTCTCAAAATAAAAAGAAACACTTGATATTCCATCAACTGCGCTAATCTTCTCTTCAGAAGATTCAAAAAAGTTTGTCACATCCAAAATTGTCATATGGGATGGGTCAAATATATCATTATCCTCGTATGCAAAATTTTCTTCCACATTTTTATCTATTTTCTTCAGGGAGGCTTGATAGAAGTTAACTAAGTGTTTTGATATACAACAGATACATAACCAATGCCAAGTCATTCCCCATCGGAAGCATTTATTTTCAACACTTTTTGAACTCTTATCTTGTGGAGCTTTTCCTTTGTGATCACCACTTTGTGTGGTTCTTTTGAAATTTAAATGATTAAAACGACCACCACGAAAATAATAATTATGTCTTCCTTTGCCACAGCACAACCTCGACCGCGACCAAGACCTCAACCACGATTATTATTAAAATTCACAGCATTTACTTCAAATAATGATATCGCTCCGATTGGTCGAGATTCGTGATTTTTCATTAATAACTCGTTATTTTGTTCGGCCACGAGAAGACATGAAATTAATTCATAATGCTATTTATGTGAATTCTAATTTTGTTAGGTTTGTCATAGCAACAATATCACGAAATATTGTATTTATACTAGAAATTTAATATGTACTAAATACGAAAAATAAAATTTAATTTACTAATTATAATAAAGAGGAAAAAACCGACCTACCTTCAGCGATGGAAGCAACAAGTGCTCGTGCTGATAACGTGTTGTGAAATTGAGGAGCACAATGAAGTACAACGGATATGGAGCAAATATAATATATATATATATAAATATAATAATAAATAAAGAAATATAATATAATAATAATAAAATGTAACTAAACTTATAAATAACTAAACTAAAAATAACTAAAATTATACTTTTATGGAAATAGAAATGATAGAAGGAAAATTAGAAAGATATTGTTCTTTTTAAAATTATTTAGAAAAATATGGTTGTTTGAAAAGAACTTAGAAAAATATTGTAGTTTTTTTTTTTTTTTTAATTCCGTGGGTCAAGTTTTGAAAACTCAACAAAGGAAGTCGAATGTCCAAAACTCAACAAGAGTAAGTCGAGTTTTGAACACTCGACTTCTTCCCATTTTATTATTTTTTTTCATTTTCTCCCTTTTTCATTTGATTATTTTAATATTCGACCTATATTTTTCATTTTATTATTAATTATATTCGACCTCACTTTGTTGTTATTTTCGACCACCATTTTCTTAACCTCTAATAAATATCATAGAAAATAATATCTCATTCACGTTTCCTTCCATAATTTAAAAATAATAAAATGCAAACTAAAACATTCATATTAATACAACTATTATCTCATTTATATAAAAATAATTAAAAAAATCAATGTGTCCCACAAGGCAGACATCGTCGATTTCGAGCTGGTTGTCGTCGTCGACTTTGAGCTTGAAGTTGCTCTGGTTCCTCTTGATGTTGCTTTGGTACTTCTGCAGGCGCTTCATAATATAAATATTCAATATGCTCTCCACGACCGCGCCCATTTCTATGCACGTATGAAGACGATGAACCAGCCTCTGAATCATAATATCCTGAACCAAATGTTGGTATCATCATCATCGGACTAACATAATCAATTTGGATTTGGGTCTACATCATGGGGGCAATTTTTCTACATTGTGGGCAACCTCATTAAACTCATCTTCTTCTCGAATAGATCCTCTATGTCTAGGAACTGGTGGAGGAACAATAGATATATCGTACATATAATGTATCTCCTCCATATAGCTATCGTTGTCACTACATATAACAAAAACCTGGTTTAGATCATTGCAACATCACAGAGTCTACTATTATCCGATCTCTGTGAATTATAAAATAATTAGACAATATTTAAAATAAATTTAAATTAAAAATAATTAGATAATATTTATTTATGTACCAGATGACCCATGGCTGCTCCCGTACGAGTAACATAGTGCCTTGTAATATTATTATACCAGTTCATGTAGTTTTGAGTGACATCTCTATCAAACTGCCCAATAGAAACCCCCATTGCAATAAACCTTGCACGATAGTGCCATCGCACTACCAAATGTGCAATTTTTTTTTTTTTTTTACCAATCTTCAGTTCTTAAGTCGATGTCATGTAGTAGAGGTTCAATATTACAAGGGGATGGAACATCCTGCTGAAAATCGAATTGTCTCATTATTCTATCAGGAAGATGCCACTCACCAATGTGAAAACATATGAGAGAACTTATCGTCTGCCATATGTTTTGACCGCTTGTATAGAAATTGGGCAAAGTGTCCATAACAACTTTGTAAGGCTCCCAAATAATCTGAAACACAGAATATTATATTGAAAAATATTAAAGGCAAATACAATAAAAAAATTGTATAAAAAATTCCATTTGGTTCAATATTAATGTACCTGATCAGGTTAAAACAGATCAAACATGTATCTATATTGGCCAATTATATGTGTGGCTGTCCTAATCACATAAAATTTGTCTCTCCACCTAAATTTTTAAATTAATAATTTAGATTCTGACAAATCAGTCATATAAAAATTAAATTGAACTAAAATAACATACCGAGAACTATAAGCTCATCAAGTTAACTGAGCGTCATTTACATGTTGGAGTTGTGGAGCCATTTGTTGGAAATCGTTCCCAAGCCCATAGTTACAAGAGTATCAGAGCCATTTGAAGTAACGGTGGTATTCGAGCGTGGAGTGGGATAGTGCGTTGAACAACTGTCTCTCGACGTCTACAAGATATTTCGCCAATGGTACGATCTTGCCATACAACTGATGATCGATGAATCGATTGGTTGTACAGAACATCAGGATCAATAGGTCATGGATTTAAAGCCATGATCTAAAAGAAAAAAATTATTTATTTCTCAAGTAAATAATGTACAACTTAATTTTAAAAAATAATGTACAACTTAATAAATTATATTTAAAAAATTAACTATACAATAAAATTATTATTTATAAGATAAAAATATTAATAAAAAAAATCCCTAACTGTCTGGAGCCTGTCTTAGTAACGAAGAACACTTTCTTCGACCTAACTGATTACAAAACCGACATCATAGTCGAGTGTTTGGTTCTGTCTACACCATCTCGTTATGGTATCGTGAACTCTTTGGTCTACCGAGTTTCCTCAACAACGATGAGTCGACATGTAAGACAGGCATATTAGGGTGTGTGATCTAGTAATCTTCATATGGTACAGGTTGAAATTGAAGAGAGTAACATGCAGCATATGTTGACAATTTATAGTAGTCCTCAATAAAATCTTCGTAGTTCATGTCAAAATGTGAGCAAACTTCCATAAAATGCGATCATGGAATGAAGAAGGCTTGCCACTTGTTACATGAATAGTACTACTCGGACCTGTTTAGCCTCAATATTTTAATATTTCCTCCTTTATCATTGAGGTTGTAACGTTCAGTCTTCACATAAAATACACCTTCATATCGATCGTATAACTATACTTCATATTTACTAGATCTTGCAACACATTTATTTATTTTTTCGTGTGCGTACCTGAATTTTTACTACACTTAGTATTATAAAATATGCTTGAAATGAAGGATCTCATACCGTAGAGTTCCATAAGCTGGTTAAGATCACTCCAATTTCATAACGACCGAAACACAAAAGATATATATTCAACACAAACAGTTATATATATAAACCTAATTATCGGAATGCTCAGAACACAATAAATAACAGGGAAAGGGTTCATACCAGTTAAAGACTCTCTTCGAATGTCTGAACCCTAAGCAACAAAACCCTCCAACGGATCTACCAATACCCAGCTATATGTCGACTGTAACAGCACGATTAGTACAAACATGAATACTGCAGCGGGGAGACACCACTACAAGTGAAACCTAGGTGTCCTCGGATTGAAAACCTAAAGAGTGGGCTTTGGTGAGTTTGGTAGAGGACAGAGGACAACGCATCGTGTAGACGATAAGCAAGTGGGAGATTAAACTGTGCTATCGTATAGCAGAAGTGTTTATCGTACGATCGTGTAGAAAAGGCTAGACGATCGTTTAGGAAAACCGTATACGATCGTTTTGAGAAATCGTGAGGTAAGCGATCATTTACACAGAAGAGCTTCTACCGTATAGGCTCTCACAATCGCTTTCACGAATTCTTTTGGGCAGACTGAAATTATGAATGCAAGATTGTAAAAAATGAAAACAATTTTCAGTTTTAACTCGCCGGTTACCATAACCAACGTAGCCCACTTCCCACGTCCGAACGTGGACAAATTAGTTAATTATCATATAATTAATCAATTAATTTAATTAATAAATATAATCATATTATATTTATATCCTATAGTTTGATATCACATATCTACTATAGTATTTTCTCTTCTACTTGATATAAATCATATTTATATCTAATTTCCTCCAAATTAATATATCTCATACATTTAGCCAATTATATCATATATAATTAACCAGTCTAATTATATCATATATAATTGAACTTCCTCTTGTCAATTTGAATATTTCAAATGAACCCAAACACTGGTTCTCGACTTTATCCAAGCTACCCAGGTGACCTAATGAACCTGTGGTTCGAAGCTCCGACGGTACGTGAATAGTTGATTAAACTCTTTAGCCACGAGATCCACCATCCGTTAACTGTCAGTGATTCCACTGAAGACCAGCTGAACTCTTCTTACCACAGATATATTTCTGTGTCTATCAGATATAACCAATCATGAGTAAGATGACCCTTCACAGATGCTCAGATGGGCCAATTTACCGTTTTGCCCCTGTAGTTACATCTCACTCCTTAAGTACCACTGATTCCTCTAATGAACAATACAACATAGTCCAACTATGTGTGAACACCTCTCGGGTCAAGAGAAAGTGTGTGGCGCCACATCGTTCAAGCACCAGAATCAGCCCTTAAGGGAGCCATCTATCTACTTACCTCTACCTCGAGGAAGGAGTGAATTCCATCTTGTGTAGTTGAGTTCCCAACTCCCAAATCAGACGAATCCGAAAATGGTAGGTTTGAATTGACGACTTGGCCACTCGCACCCATATAAATCAAACGACCGCCTTCAATGGCAGAAGTTCCCGACTCACTCAGGATTGAGGTCATGTTACCTATAGTCATCCTAGTGAAGTGAAGTCTCTGTCATGAATGGTGTTATATAACGAGACGTTAACACTTCGTGGTCAGGTCTTATACAAACTCTTTGTATAGGACGCCCCCCCTCGCATGTCCCCAACACGAATGATCAGGATCAAACCATCTGTGACAAGTCACAACACTTGTGACTATTCCACAAAGCGGGTCGCATCCGTAGCATTACTAGGATAAAGTTTCCCTCCTATATCCATATGCTACAGACCATTTTGGTTATCACTCAAGACATGATCCACTTGTATGTCACCACATACATGCTTGAGTCACATACAGATAACCAGGGATTTTAAGTTTATTAGTTTGTGGTAAAGCAAATAAAACAATTAACCGAGCAAAATACAAGATGTGAAGTAAATATCATATATTAACAACACAAGTGTTCGTACATACTGTTTACAAACTAAGGACACGAGATTTTAGGGCATCAACCCCAACAATCTTCCACTTTTCCTAAAGCGAAGTCGGGTGTACAAAAAACTTAGTACAAAATAATAAACTAGGACATAAAAGCCTAGTACAAGAAAATCTCCCACTTGCAAAAGTCCAGCCGCGGGCGATCCTATAGACCCATGCTCCGTAGGTGATGCATCTGCTTGAGCCAGATGGCCTCCTATAGAAAATCTCCCACTTCCAAAAGTCCAACTTCAAGGTCTGTCAAGAACTTCTTGAGCCAGACGGCCTCCTTAGCAGCTTCGCAAGCCGCTACGTACTCCGCCTTCATAGTGGAGTCGGCGATGCATCTGCTTCGCCATACTACAGCTCCTCTGTTAAGAGTAAAGATTGGCCCTGATGTGGTCTTGCGAGAGTCCTTATCAATTTTAAAGTCAAAATTCGTGTATCTTGTAAGGATCAAATCCCTCGAACCAGACACGAGCATGTAGTCCCTCGTTCTCTTAATATACTTGAGAATGTTCTTCATTGCGGTCCACTGACCATGGGTTGGGTTAGACTGATACCTACTGACTATGTCCACAACGTAGCAGATGTCTGGACGATTACAGAGCATCGGTACATCAAACTGCCAACGGCAGATGCATATGGGACCTGTCTCATCTCCTCAACCTCTTGAGGCGTCTTAGGACACATTTCCTTAGACAAAGTGACTCTATGCCTGAACGGCAATAAGCCTCTCTTGGAGTCTTGTATCGAGTACTTGAGCAACATCTTGTCAATGTATGATGCCTGAGATAGTGCTAACACTTTATTCTTATGATCCCGAAAGATCTGTATACCTAAAACAAACTGAGCCTCTCCCAAATCTTTCATTTGGAATTGGGTCGCTAGCCAGTTCTTAACTGCAGTCAGTAGACCTATATCATTCCCAATGAATATGATATCGTCTACATACAATACTAAGAAGACTACTGAAGCGTTGATGATCTTCTTGTAGACACAAGGTTCATCAACGTTTTGGTCAAATTCATACGACTTGATCGCAGTATCAAACCGTATGTTTCAAGATCGAGACGTCTGTTTCAGTTCATAAATGGACCGATTCAGTTTACAAACCTTTTGCTCTTGACCTTGGGCTATGAATCCCTCAGGCTACACCATATAAACCTTTTTCCATTCAAAAAGGTCGTCTTGACGTCCATTTGCCAGATCTCATAACTATAATAAGCTGCAATGGACAGGAGGATGCGAATCGACTTTAACATGGCAACAGGCGAGAGAGTCTCTTCATAGTTGACTCCCTCTACCTAAGTATAACCCTTTGCCACAAGTCGAGCCTTGAAGATCTGTACCTTCCCACCAGCACCCCGTTTGCGCTTGTAAATCCATTTATAACCTATAGGGCGAACCCTATCAGGATGATGTACAAGATCCTATACTGAGTTAAAGTACATCGACTCCATCTCAAGATCCATGGCCTTGACCCATTCATCCCGGTCAACATCTTCCATTGCCTTCTTATAAAACAACGAATCCTCAACGTCGCCATCTGCTACCATAGCAAGGATTTTCGTGAAAACCAGATAACGAACGGGTGGGTTTGCAACCCTCCTACTACGTCGAGGTTCCCTCAACTCTTGAGGTGGAACCGACCTATTGGATGAATTCCCATCAACAACTCTTGTTGTTGTAGCAGGCTCTTCAACAACTCTTGTTGAAGTTTTAATAGTTTCATTGGAAAGCTCACGCAACACGACTTTGCTTCGTGGATTGTGCTCCCTTATATGATCCTCCTCAAGAAAAGTAGCGTTTGTTGAAACAAACACCCTATTTTCCATTGGATCATAAAAAGAACCCTCTCGTGTACCTTTGGGGTAGCCTACAAAGAGGCATAATCTCGGTCGTGGTTCCAACTTCTTGGGATTAGCCTCAAGCCCATATGCAGGGCAACCCCAAATGCGAAAGTGACGTAAACTAGCTTTACGCCAGTTCCACAACTCCAGAGGTGTTCTTGCAACACTCTTGGAGGGAACACAGTTGAGTATGTACACCGCAGTCTCCACTGCAAAATCCCAAAATGAGTCTGGTAAGGAAGCGTAACTCATCATCGAGCGAACCATGTCTATTAAGGTCCTATTTCTCCTCTCCGCTACACCATTCTGCTGAGGTATACCCAGCACTGAGAGTTGGAAAACGATTCCATGTTCTACCAAATAGTTCTGAAATACCGAATCCAAAAAGTCTCCACCTCGATCTGATCGAAGTGTTTTAATCAATCTATCTAACACGTTTTCAACTCCAACCTTGAACTCTTTACATACCCGTACATCGCGTAATCATTAGTAAAACTGATAAAATACTCATAGCCACCTCGGGCTCGCACATTCATAGGACCACAAAGGTCAAAATGTACTAACTCAAAAGGCAACTTGGCTCTATAACCTTTTCCAGTAAAAGGTCGTTTAGTCATCTTACCCTCAAGGCAAGATTCGCACACAGGTAAAGAATTTTCTTCTAACTCACTTAGAAGTCCATTCTTCACCAATCTCTCAATCCTATTGAGATTGATGTGCCCTAAACGTAGATGTCAAAGTTGGCCAATTTTTTTTTGGAGAAATTCGTTGACGTTTTGATTGAGTTATGGCAATTCTGAACATTTCAGTATTATGGAGGGAAATAATGGCTAACGGCCTTAGCACATATAAATTTGATTCCAGATTGGTTGTGCAAATAAAAGCACCATCTTTATGAATAAACGCTTTATTCAAATCAAAAGCAATAGTATATTTACATTGCAATAGACACTTTACAGAAATAAGGTTTCTTTTTAGTTCAGGAACAATATATACATCATTTAAAACAAGAAACCTATTATGTAAAGCTAACTGAAGTCGTCCCACTGCCACAACTAAGACGACGTGCCCATTGCCTACTCGCATCGTCATCTCACCAGCCTCCAGTTGTTGCCAAGATCTAATCCCCTGAAAAGAAGAACAAACATGGTTAGTGGTGCCTGAATCAATTATCCAGGCAGAATCATCATTCTCCACTAAACAAGTTTCAAGCACAAGTAAATCACATTTACCTTTATCCGCCTTAACCTTAACCTTGGTTGCTTTCTTCTCCTTCAGATACCGAGGACTGTTCCTCTTCCAGTGTCCATCTTGGTTGCAATGGAAACATTTTTCTTTAGTAACTGCTGGACGCCTCCTCGGAGCAACATGCGGTGGGTTAGCAGGTGCCTTCCCTTTTCCCTTACCACCCTTCTTCATCTTCCCCTTTGCAGAGTTAAAAGTAGAAGGTGCAGACTTCGTTCCTGAGGTTGAACCTCGATGGAATGTCTTGGAGGATGAAGCAATGTGTGCCTCACCTTTCTGCCTCTCCTTACTTTTCAGTAAAGATTGGTATGTCTGCAACTCGTTGAGAAGAGTTGTAAGGTTATACTTCACTTTGTTAAGAATCACATTACTAACAAAGTGCAGGAAGCTCTTCGGCAAAGAATACAGGATTATGCTAATCTGGCTGCCCTCATCGATGGTAGACCCATTCAACACTGCCACATTGAAGTGGACCATGATGAAGCACATGTTCACGAACAGAGGTGCCTTCTTGCATTTTGGAGTTGAATATGTATTTAAGAGCCTCATGCATAAGCTGTTTAAACGGTTGTCCAAACATCTCCCGCAAAGACTCCATGATCTCACGGGCTGAGACCATAGGCTCATTTCTTGGCAAAGATGTCAAAAAGACTTGCCAAGATATAGGCCTGGGCCTTCTCATTCGCCCTTGTCCATCGCTCGTATGTCTCCCGAACATTTCGAGCAGCATTTGGAGTTGGAATAGAAGGACAAACCTCTGTGAGAGCGACATGAGATCCTTGATGATTAGGATCGTCATGATCATGTGTTTCCATGTTGAAAAATTATCGCCAATTAGTTTTTCAGCACTTAACAACGATAAGTGGCTGTAGCCATTTGAAAAAATTGCTAAAAATACGAACAAAACTGTATTAGATTTTGCTAAACTACTTTTAAACCAATTAGTTTTGCAAAATAGTTTCAAGTACCCTAAGTTATAGACTTCTATTTTGCAATGATGCCCCAGTGAGTCAAGACAAACGTCAGTTGCCCCTTTACTGGGATGAGACATTCTCAACCATTAGGCAGAATCAACTCTTGGAACTGAACCTAACAGCAACCATTTTTCGGTCCAGAATCGTTAACCTTTAACTATTCCGTGTAAGTGTAACCCCTCGTTTTCGGTGTCAGAGTCCCGCCCTAATGCACTTATCGTAGGGAAAAGATAGATTAGGACAAGAGACTTAGTTACCTTATCCTCTTACAAGAGATCAAATAAAGAAATGCGCAATACTGCCATCCTTTAGGGGGACACTCCCAGGGTGCCTTGAGGCGATGTGCAGTAACTTTATTCAACCTAACGAGGAAGACCGAGGGATATGCTGTCGCACTTCCCGCTCCCACTTACTGTGAACATTCTCTCCATCCACCTTGATATTGACCTACCCAAACACCATCCGTTGGGGGGACATGCCAAAGGTGCAGCGAGGCGGAGGATAGATCTCACGGTGTGGACTATTTAGGAGAAAACTGAAAGGTTTAATTGAAGCATCTAATGCTCCAAGTACCTCTTACTGAATGTTCTACCTAGGGATTCATTATCCTAGACAATCCGGCTACTGATTTTAGTCTAAGTCGTCTTTTTAAACTCTGCTCATAAACAACGTTTGTCTATCAAATACAAACAAGTTCAAGTAGTCACGTTTAAACACGTTAATGGATTGTCCTTAACTTGCATGCATGCATCAAATCTATCCAATTCACCTTTCCAGGTAAGTTCCCAGGTAGGGATGTTACGTTTCCGTCAACTTAAATACCCCAGCCTAGACAGAACCCGCCTTAGACAAAAGGTCCCTTATAGATAGATTTCCTACACTTTAACCTTTTATTAGCCAATTTAATCCTATTAAACTGATTAAAAGATTAAAGCCTTAGGGTTGCTAATCATATTAGAACCGTGATCTTAGGTTTATGTGATCCAAGTTTTAAATATTTTAAAACCATGAATTAAAACTAAGTCAGCATGCATGTCTTTCTTATTTCTTTTAGTTCTAATTTCTCTTTAACTCTTAGAAATAACTAAAAAAATATTGCGCACAACGAGGCATTTATAACATTTATAAATTAACCTATGTGTCATGCTTCATGCAATGTCCGGTCATTACTATATAACTTTTATATAATTCGTAACAACCAAGCAAACATGCAATCATTCATCCTTATACTATAACATTTATAATATAAAGATGATGCATGTCAATGCCTTTTATGCATGCATAAATATAACTCTTATATTATATGATGCATGAGCATGCTCTTACATAATTAAAATCATGCTTCTTTAAATTATAACAATTACAATAAAGAGATGATGCATGATATGCATAACCTAAGGTGGGATTTACTATATGTGCATACCATATGACATATAAAACATACATCGCATGTACTAAATAAATGATTAATGGACCGGGATGAGCCTTTACACAAAAAAAAGGGGAATGAAAAACCCTATCTATTACATTTTTCATCGAGCAAACCAGTTCACAGGAGAACTGGGACTTGAACCGCCAGGAGTTCTTCATCGTGTAGCAATCTTCAGCAGGTACACGATCGTTCAGCGCGTACTATACGATAGGAACATAAGATAACGATCGCATAGACGACGACGAGGTTGCGAAGCCTAATTTTCCATGCGATCGTGTAGCGCGATGACAGGTAAACAATTTACCTTGAGTTACTAAGCAATCGTTTAGTCAGTTACTAAGCGATGAAGCTTGCTGACCTAAACGATCGTCTAGCGCGCTTTAAATGATATAAGAGCATCTCATCGTCTAATCGATGCGTGCAACTTGGTAAACGATTTACCTTGCAATGCCAAGCGATCGTTTAGTCCGTTATTAAGCGATGAAGCTTGTTGACCCAAACGATCGTCTAGCGCATGCGCACATTAAACGATACTCAGCGATCGCGTACCTGATCGTCAACCCGATACAACCAACTCTTGATCGCATACCCCATCGTTTAACCGATGCGTTCAACCATGATCGCGTACTCCTTCATCTTTACGATGCGATGGACAGCGATCGTGTAGAACTTCCTCTACACGATGCGATCAACCCTAGATTGCCTTCTTCCTCGAAGATCCGCAACCTTTGCCCAGAACATCGACAAATGACTCAAGACTTCAAACAAACTTTGAATACATACTATATAACGACTATTTATGCCCAAAAATGCAGAGGCCTTTGCAAACGACCGCAAATGTAAAAGGAATTAAACAAACGAGGCAAATCATCCAAAAAAATCCATTAATCCGGCACATCTACAGCAGATTTCATAAATAAAACAGCGTAGAAATGCACCCACCATGAATATATATTTCATTTCGTTGCAACAGATGAAATCAGAGTATCAGAAACTTGGCTCTGATACCAATTGAATGATCTCATACCATAGAGTTCCATGAGCGGGTTAAGATCGCTCCGATTTCACAGTGACCGAAACACAAAAGATATACATTCAACACAAATAGTTATGCATATAAACCTAATTATCGGCATGCTCATAACACAATAAATAACAGGGAGGGTTCATACCGGTTGATGACTCTCTTCGAACGTCTGAACCCTAAGCAGCGGAAACCCTCTAACGGATCTACCAAAACCTAACTATATGTCGACTGCAACAGCACGATTAGTACAAACATGAATACTGTAGCGGGGATGACACCACCACTAGTGAAATCCAGGTATCCTCGGAGTGAAAACCCAAAGAGTGGGCTTTAGTGAGTTTGGTAGAGGACGAAGGACAACGCGTCGTGTAGACGATAAGGAAGTGGGAGATTAAACTGTGCTATCGTATAGCGGAAGTGTTTATTGTATAGAAGAGCTACACGATCGTGTAGGAAAGGCTGAACGATCGTTTAGGAAAAACGTATACGATCGTTTTGAGAAATCGTGAGGTAGGCGATCGTTTAGACAGACGAGCTTCTATCATATAGGCTCTCGTGATCGCTTTCATGAATTCTTTTGGGCGGACCGAAATTATGAATGCAAGATTGTGAATAATGAAAACGATGTTCAGTTTTAACTCGCCGATTACCATAACCAACGTAGCCCACTTCCCACATCCGAACGTGGACAAATTAGTTAATTATCATATAATTAATCAATTAATTTAATTAATAAATATAATAATATTATATTTATATCCTATAGTTTGATATCACATATCTACTATAGTATTTTCTCCTCTACTTGATATAAATCATATTTCTATCTAATTTTCTCCAAATTAATGTATCTCATATATTTAGCCAATTATATCATATATAATTAACCAGTCCAATTATATCATATATAATTGAACTTCTTCTTGTCAATTTGAACATTTCAAATTAACCCAAACACTAGTACTCGAATTTATCCAAGCTACCTAGGTGACCTGATGGACCTGTGGCTCGAAGCTCCAACGATACGTGAATAGCTGACTAAACTCTTTAGCCACGAGATCCACCATCTGTTAATTGTTAGTGATTCCACGAAAGACAAAAAGCTGAACTCTTCTTACCACAGATATATTTTTGTGTCCATCGGATATAACCAATCATGAGTAAGATGACCTTTCACAGATGCTCGTAAGTACAGTTGGGCCAATTTACCGTTTTGCCCCTGTAGTTACATCTCACTCCTTAAGTACCACTGATTCCTCTAATGAACAATACAACATAGTCCAACTATGTGTGAACACCTCTCTGGCCAAGAGAAGGTGTGTGGCGCCACATCATTCAAGCACTAGAATCAGCCCTTAAGGAAGACATCTATCTACTTACCCCTGTCTCGGGGAAGGAGTGAATTTTATCTTGTGTAGCTGAGTTCTCAGCTCCCAAATTAGACGAATCCCTAAAATGGTAGGAGTTCCCAACTCACTCAGGATTGAGGTTATGTTATCTATGGTCATCCTAGTGAAGTGAAGTCTCTGTCATGAACGGTGTTATATAACGAGATGTTAACACTTCGTGGTCAGGTCTTATACAAACTCTTTATATAGGACGCCCCCGCTTGTATGTCCCCAACACGAATGATCAGGATCAGACCATTTGTAACAAGTCACAACACTTGTGACCATTCCACAAAGCGGGTCGCGTCCGTAGCGTTACCAGGATAAGGTTTCCCTCTTTTATCCATTTACTACAGACCATTTTGGTTATCACTTAAGACATGATCCACTTGTATGTCACCACATACATGCTTGACTCATATACAGATAACCAGTGATTTTATGTTTATTGGTTTGTGGTAAAGCAAATAAAATAATTCACCGAGCAAAACACAAGATGTGAAGTAAATATCATATATTAACAACACAAGTATTCGTACATACTGTTTACAAACTACAGGACACGAGACTTTAGGGCATCAACCCCAACAAACACATTGTTAATAACATATAATAACAAATATCATAAGAAATATGTTTTAAAAAGCACAATAATTTTGTATTAAACTATAAACAAAACTTTCTTATTTAAAAAATCACTGAAAAAATTACTAAACTTTTTTAAACTATTTTTTCAAAGTTAGTACTAAAAAATCAACTATTATAAGAAATATGTTTAAAAAAAATCACAATAATTTTGTATTAAACTATAAACTAAACTTTCTTATTAAAAAATCACGGGAAAAATTACTAAACTTTTAAAACTATTTTATCAAGGACCATACTAAAAAAATCAAATATCATAAGAAATATGTCAAAAAAATCAAAATAATTTTGTATTAAACTATAAACTAAACTTTCTTATTAAAAAAATCACTGAAAAAATTACTAAACTTTTTAGAATTATTTTTTCCAAGTTAGTACTAAAAAAGTCAAATATCATTAGAAATATGTTTAAAATATCACAATAATTTTATATTAAATATAAATTAAACTTTTTTATTTAAAAAAATTACTGAAAAAATTAGTAAACTTTTTAAAACTATTTTTTTAAAATTAGTACTAAAAAAATCAACTATCATAAGAAATATGTTAAAAAATCACAATAAATTTGTATTAAAATATAAACTAAACTTTTTTATTAAAAAATCACTGAAAAAATTACTAAACTTTTTAAAAGTATTTTATCAAGGACCATACTAAAAAAAATCTAATATCATAAGAAATATGTTAAAAAATCACAATAATTTTGTACTAAACTATAAACTAAACTTTTGTATTAAACTAAAAATACTAAAGCAAACTATTAGTAAAAAAAATCAAATAGTATAAAAAAATATAAAAACTCATTAAATTAGTAACTTTTTTCTTCCCTTGCCCCTATCGAGAAATAGAACTGACTATTTGTACACACTTTGATTGTGATCTCAAAAATACTAAAGTTTTTAACTAAAAAACAATACTAAAAAAATAGGATATCATATAAAAAAACAAATAAACAAGATTACGTTTTTTTTCTATTAAAATACAACAAACAAAAAATATAGAGAAAACTATAATACTATACAATGCCTACTAACATTATTATATCAATATTGTAGATCTAATGTCTTCAAACGCAAAAGAAAACATTAACATGGTAGATCTAACATAATATAAACAATAAAAAAATACTAAAATTATTATATCAATATTAGTGAATTCAGACTATTAGAAAACTATTATCCAATTGAGACTAACATGGTAGATCTAAAATATTAACATGTAGATCTAAAATACAAAAAACTAGTAATAAATAACAGATAAACATTTACATCTAAAAATTGTTAACATCAATATATAAAAAATTAAAATAATATATTTAGCATAAACAGATATTAAAAAAAATAAAAAAATAAAAAAAAAAAAAAAAAAAAACTAGTAATAAATAAAAGTTAAACTCACAAATTCAATAGTAGGTATTCTTTTTTTCTTCAAAGTGACAACGTTCATCTTTTTTCTTTTTTTTTTCTTTTTTTTGTTATTTTTTATCTGGCAAAAAATACAAAAAAATAAAACCATATTAGAACTTATAACTTATATTTTTTAATTAAAGAAATAGTAATTTAGTTTATGGAACGTATACCTTTTTCTTGAATCTTTATTTCTCGAACAATTAAAACTATAACAAAAAATAATAATATAATAATAGAAAGAAAATTTATAATTATTCTTTAAAAAAATCTCTAGTAAAACAAATAACAAATCTGTATAGTTTAAGGGTAAAGAAGTGTGAGACAAATGATCCACACAAAATAGAAGATAAGAATTAAGAAATAAGAAGAGAAAAGAGAACGAAGTGAGCAGTTGTGGAAATGGGTGAAGAGGGTAAGGCAGTAAAAATGGGTGAAAAGAGTAAGGCGAGAGTAAGGCAGTGAATAAGGCAATGAAAAATGAGTGTGATGAAAAATGAGTGGGATATGGGATTAAATAAGCGTAGGTCGAGTGTTTAAAACTTGACCCACGGATTTAAGAAGAAGAGGAAGTAGTTGAGCAACTTTAAATTGGTCAAGGCGCAGGCATGCGGCAGGCGGGCAGCGAGCAGGCGAGCAGGCATGGGGAAGTAGCGTGAAGTGACGGGACGTAGCAGCTTGTCGAGGGTTGAAGTCTTTGTTGGGTTGTATGTTCTAAAACTCACAGTTTGTAATGTTAAACATATTTTATTATCAATAAAGATGTTATTGATGTTAATTCAATAAAACTGTTATTTAATATGTGAATTGCATTTGTAAAGTCTAAATCCAATAAACTAAAGATCCATGACTATTATTTGAATATATGAACTTTATGTGGAGACATAAGAGTGGATCAAGTTCAGTAAATAGCCAAAACGGTCTATAGTATATGAATAAGGTTGGGTACCTTATTCTGGTAACACTATCGGATGCGGCCCACTCTGTAGTTGTTACAATTTGTTGTAAAGTGCTAAAAACGAAGTGATCCTGATTCGTTCATGTATTGACATGAAGCGTGGGGGCGTCTTATGCAATGAGTTTGCATAAGATCGGACCAAGAATTAAGTCACTCTTACTTTATAACGTTGTTTACTGTTTAAGGCTGACTATTCCAAAGCAATGACCTAGGTAACTTGACCTTAATCCTAAGCTAACTATGAACTCCTATTTATTCAGGATTATCCTTAGATTTTCATAGGTAAGGGTTGGCTCAATAACGTCGGCTCAATAATCTCCCATTTCAAGGGTAAGACCGGGTAAATAGTTGGGGACATAAGGTGCAAGATGAAATTCACTCCTATCCGCTTTTAGGGATAGTAGAGAGGTTGTTCCCTTAAGTGCTAACTCTGAGTCTTAAACAAGAGGCCCCACCCTCTCATTGGTCGGAGAGTGACTCAATTTAGTGATTGGATCACAAACCAATTGTTCATTAGAGGGTCAGTGGGACTTAAGGAGCAAGATGTAATCTTGGGGGTAAAACAACTTTTGACCAAGTCGTTATTATAAGCAACCTATGAAGGGTTGACTTACTAATCATGGTTATATCGAGTGGATATAATATATCTACAGTTAGGGGAGTACAACTACTAGACTTTAGTAGAATGGTCCGGTAATTAACGAATGGTGGTTAATTAGGTTAAAGAGTTTAGCTGGTTAATCGCAGATCGTTAGAACCCATGATCTATAGGTCCATGAGGTCCCCCTACTAGCTCATATCGGACTAAACCTTAGAATAGTGTGACGAACGAATTTGAAGTATTCAAATTCGGTTTTTGGAGCAAATTGTTAAATATAGATGGTATATATAACCTAATGTTTAATTGTGAATTAAACATAAAGAGAGAAAAAATAGCAGATATTTAAATAAGATTTAAATATCAACATTATTAATAGTGAGTCATATAAATTGGGATTAGTGTTGGATTTAATATTAAATTAAATTAATTAAATTATTTAATTTTAAATTTAATTTTTAGAATTAATTTTTGAAATTAAATGCATTTAGTCAAAATTGCATTAAAAGTCAAATTTGTTGACTTTGGACTTTGAGAGTCAAACTTTGACCAAGTTAATGGAAATATCCAACATTTGTGAGTGAAAAATGCCAACTTTTGCATGGCTAAGTGTTGTCTTCATTTGAAGACACTTATCCCACTAAATCCCACTTTTTGAGTTAGTGAATTTTTTAGTGTCAAATTCTCATCAAACTCAAAGTTGCATATTTGCATGTGGTCTTTAGAAGAGAGTGTTTAATGCTTTTGAAGACCTCTTGACCATAGTAGGTTTAGATGAGATATGATAATCTCATCCCTTTTTTCTCTCAAAGTTTTAGCTTTTTCTTCTCTAAATTAGTCACTCACCGGATTCCACCCTCCCATTCTAAGGCCGAAGAATAGTCGGGAAGACTCTCGTGGTGGTCTACGAACCGTTCGTGAGGAGATTGGAGTTGATTTGGAGAAGATTCAAAGACTACAAATGTTGTATTCTTTTCCCCTTTTACTTGTTTGATTGCATGCATGCTTATCTTTATAATTAATCTAATTAGAGTACTTTAGAACCGTTTTTCTTCCGTTGTGCATGTGTTCGTTCCATCAGTCTCGACCTACGTATGTCGAGTGCTGAACCCTCGACATATGAATGGAAAGGTCTAGATTTCAACCTTCAACTTCCTCTATGTTGAGATTTTTTTTTCTACCTCGGAATCTTAAAACTATCCTAAATTTCTAAATATTTTATAAACTACAATATTTCACTAATATGTTTTCCTAATCTACTATATTTAAATAAAAGATCAAAGAACAGTAATAGAAAATATGATTTTGTGGAAATAGGAAATATATAAATATATTATTTTATTCTCACTAGTGTGCATAATTTTAGATCACCAAATGCTACTATTTATAGGTAAAGTGACAAGTAGGATGTGACACTAAGAATGAATTATTACCAGAAACATAGACAACATGAAAAATGACACTATTTAGTTCTTCGATGAGTTCCATTCCATTTTAGCTATGTAATTTTTATTATCTACATTAAATTTAGTTCTTGATACTTTTTTTAAACTTAAGTTTAGTCTATATAGTTTTGATAAATCTTAATTTCGTTTTTATACTTTTCATTGAATCTTGAATTTAGTCTTTTAAGGTTATTTTAAAAAAAAAAAAAAAAAATTGGTTAGATGATAATAATAGTACTAATTTTGATAACTATATGAATATATTTTCAAAATTTAGGAAGGAAATATTAATATAGTAATACAGATTATTCTATTTTTAAAAAATCAACTATAAACTAATAGCAACTACTAAATTTAAGCTTTATTAAAATTTAAGAGATAAAAAATTTGGAAAAGGAAAAATGGTTTATTTCATGAAATTCATCATTTAAATTTGTACAACCCACACTAAGGTCGTATGGATTGACTACATATTTTTTTTTCTTTTCAAAAAGTCATTTTTATTTAAATTATTTTGAAAAAGAAACTATTAAAAATATATTTTGAAAATATTTAAAAAATTATTTGAATGTTTGTCAAATGCTTCAATTTTGTTATAAAATTTCTTTTTTCAAAATTAAATACTTAAAAAATTAGACCAAAGACACTTTAAATGGAATTTCATGTAATTTTTTTTGTCTACAAATTTAAAATTAAATTAAACATTGTAAAGAATGGAGAGTACAAGTAAAAACAATGTTTTCAACGAAAGTAAGTTTAACCAACACAAATTGACATTGGCTAACATAATATTCTCAAATTTTCCAAAAAAAAAAAAAAACATAATATTCTCAAAATTCATAAATTTCAACCAACAAAAATGGTTTCTAATGTTTTTTTTTAAAAAAAAATGAAAATTATCGATATCATATCCCATACGTGTTTTATGAATCATTAAATGAATAAAAAAAAATTAACAATGCATGAAGCGATAACTTATTAAATCATTAAAATTATAACAATTTTTTAAAAAAACTTTAAATTAAAATGACCATATTTGTTTAAATTTAGAATTAAAATTGATGAAATTAAAAGTTTGTGGAACATTTAAGACTCGAACTTAAATTGGGAGCCCACTCCATGTAGGTTCTAATTATACCTACAATTAGTTACAATATTACTATTTCAAATCTCTTTTGTTACTCGATTTACTATTTTCCATTCAATTTTTATTTATCTCTTTGTCAATTTTTATTATTTCTTACTCATCTTTTATTTCCCTGGTTGTCACTATTTACTATTTTCTATCCAGATTAAAATAGTTCACATCTCAAATAAAGACAATTATAAGTTAGTTGTCAAATGAATCATATCTCTACAAGTTATATCTTCCTACAAGAAAGTTTAGGTTGAAACCAGCTTAATCCAATCATATCCCTCTTTCGGGGGACTTGTCTTGTACTCCATTAAGCTGGAAGTGCAGTCGAAGGTTCGTAATGAGATATGAGGGTGGGCACAGAATCAACTGAGAAGGTGCTAGTCTATCTCCTCATTTGGAATTCGAAAAGGTCTTCTTGATTAGTGGTTCTCACCCTACTATCATCTATTGTCAGCATTAGATCTTATAAATCACATCTTCTACTACGCTAGTTGAAAGTTGGGTTCGATGCATTATTCAAAGGACAAGTCCTAGATAGGAGCACCAACAAGTTTGAGTTTCAATCTCTCTCAAATAGGTAACGAGAAGTACCATTGGGGCTGGAAAGCTGAATGAGAACCTGATTAGAGCGGAAAACTCTTTCTAAAAAGTGCGACTAACCCAGGAGGAAACGATTTCTATCTATCCATCCCGGCCCTACCTCTTATGACGCCTTTTTGAAGATTTTGGGTGAAGCCACTTTTGCAGCTCTACTCAATAGGAAAAAAGTGGAACTCGAATAGTTGTCTGATAAAGGAAGGCAGTGCCAACCCAATCGAAGGAATAGGGGACAAGGTGCTCGACCAACTAACCAGTATTAGGGAGAACTAATCTAGCTATTAGCTAAAGGTAGATTCCTTTCAAGCTACTCAACTAACTAGGATCGGAGTGGAACTAAGATTCTCCTCTCCTCGTTTCCGCACAATGTTGTCTGAAAGCGTTCTCCCTATGATACTAAATCACTTCTAATAGAGTTTGCTAAAAAAAATCGACTAATGGGAGTATTCCTGCATATGAGAACATAGTAATGGAGAAGGTAATAGTCGAAATAGGATTCATTTGGCTAGAGCGCCTTAATCCACTATATATTTTACACGGATTTGCCGTCATGCTAAAACTATGGAGAATGATATATAAATAAAGATACCAATTAGTAGTGATTGAATTCTTTCTATGGTTCCACATGAGAAACCTGTGCGAATATAGCCTACATGTCCGATTAAGCAATTCTAGAAAAATCTGAATTGTTTTTAGATATTTAGTTAAACAAATCATTTTTAATTTTTTAAAAATCACTTTTCAATTTCTTCTTACGTTGAAAATCACATGCATACGAGCTTTTTACTTTCTTAAAAACCTGCCACACTCTCCAACTGTTTTAAATTAAAATTTCATCATTCTATATATCTTTTTTCTTTTTCAACTATTTCATCCTAAACTTGTACAAAAAAAAATTTTTGGTTAAATATCAATTTATACCTCTGAACTTTAGGAATTGTATTATTTTAAACCCAAAACTTATAATTATATCAATTTAAACCTTGAACTTGAGGATTGTATCAATTTAAACCCCAAACTAATAGTTGTATCAATTTAAACACTAAACTTTTATAAGTGCATCAATTTAAACCCTGAACTTTCTTAATTGTATCAATTTAAACCCTCCATTATGTATTATTTGAATACACATATGAAAGTTTAGGCAATTTGCCTAAAAGTTTATATTAAATAAATATCTTTCAATTCACATTGTGCGTGCGTGCGTGCGTGAAAAAGAACTTATATTAAAATACTTAAATTGAAATAATTGTATTTTTTTTCATTTCAATTTTATATAACGATGATTTTTTTTTAAAAAAAAAGTTTATCATATAATTTTAAAGAAATGTAAATATATAACTTGTAATCTATGAAGCATAGATATTTCATATGAGACAAAGAATTTGTATCAGATACTTCTCAGATATATATCTGACACGCGATTTAACGTATCTATTTCTACGCATATTTTTTAAAAAAAGAAAAAAGACAAGCAACTCATCTATTTTTTCTCAATCTAAAACTAGACAATTTATTTAAAAAGCTCACTATTCGAGTCCAAAACTAAAAGGAAAAAATAAATAAATAACGGAACAAACCCTAGACTAGAATCATCTAATCCCCATCTTCAGATTTGAGTCCCCACAAAGTCCACCAAAATATAAACCATTTGGATATCTTCAACTATTCAATGAAAAAGTTCTTCATTTATCTTCATACGTCTCCCTCTAATCTTCTTCTTTTTTTTTGCAATATGAGTCACTTTTCTATTGGATTTTATTAACTATTGTACTTCAACCTCTTAAATGTTATTTTTTTTGTATTGTATTTCAATGTTTGTTTTCTATTTTATGTTATTGTTATTAACTTGTATGCTAAATTTATCTATATCCTAGATTTTTTTAAAGAAAAAGAAAATGTATCTTCAAAGTATCAGTATCCTTGTTTTATAGAAATATATATATATATATATATAGGCACATCCTTAGACGTATTCGCATCTCAATTTTTTAGAAATTGACGAATCGTCGTATCCAATCATATATGTATCGTGTAGCCGCATCTGTGTCTATGCTTCATAGCTTGTAATTTAAACTATAAAAATTGTAAATAATTAACTTATACATATTATATAGGAAAATTATTTTAATAACAAAACTGTTGAAAATATTTACAAATAATAGTAAAATATCACAGTCAATCTGTAATAGATCACGATATACCACAAGCAACTATTATCTGTGTCTAACATGACACAGATAGACACGGATACTAATCTATCACGGTCATAGTAAAATTTTGCTATATTTATAAATATTTTGGTTCATTTTCTTATATTTGAAAACAATCATATTATATAATATGTTTAATTTAATCTTTTATAGTTAAGTCACATCAAATCTAGTTTAAATTTATCAAAATTTGTTATCTATTTTTTATTTTTATATTTAAAATTTATCAACCACTAATCTACTTCATTTGACAACTAATTATTCTAAAAGCCCAATTGCAAGCAATTATTTTAAAAACTACAATAATTATAAACGCAACATAAAACAGTATACATCTCAAATACATACTATTATCATCTACAGACTATTATATCCCATCAAATATGATATTACTTACTATAATAATCAATTTAGTACCCCAAACACTCCCACCACAAATCAACATAACCTACCAAGTTTACGTTGAAAGTTAGGGGACGTTTAGCACATGATAAAAGCAGAGAGTGCTATCAAATGGAATTATTAGAATAGAAATTATTTTCATTCAAAAACCCAACTTAATCATTAATTACCGTAAAAGTTTTTAAAGAAAAAAAAAACTAAAAGGATCAGTGCTATCAATTGAAATCATTTGCATTATTTTAAATAGAAGGGGTGACACTTAAATGTTAATCTAAAAAAAACAAAAATCTTACAATTTAAATCATAAAACCAACTATTAGATAGTCTTTTTTTACCAATTTGTGCATTATTTTAAATAGAAGGGGTGACACTTAAATGTTAATCTAAAAAAAACAAAAATCTTACAATTTAAATCATAAAACCAACTATTAGATAGTCTTTTTTTACCAATTTGTGGAATATGGATTTACCTTTTTCTAAAACTGATGAAATGAGTTTAGAAATATTGATGTCTATTTTTTTTTACCGTTATGTTGCATCAGTGTACAAATTATTTTTTTTAAAAAAAACTTAAGCCATAATTTTAAATTCCATTATTTCATTAGAATTATGTAATATTTGAAAACATCAAGAGATAGGTTATTTAAAATATATCGTTGAACTTTTGTTCAGTGAAACAATAATAGGACGTTGTATGTAATATTTTTTTGATCTAAGAAAAAAAATGAAATAGAAGAAGAATAATTAGATCTAAAAGAACAACCATAGAAAAAAAATTAAAAGAGAGAAAGGAGGAATTGAGAAAGAAAAGGGAAAACAAAACTCATGCAAGCCAAGGTAGAAAAAAAAAAGAGAGAAAATGAGAAAGACGAACTAAAAGGTGAAAGAAGAGAGAAAATGAGTAAACGTGAAGGGATGCATGAGAGAGAGAAAAGACAAAGTAATCGAGAGAGTTCGGAGAGTAATGAAAATGTGTAGGAAAACGAGTGAGAGTGAGAGTGGTAAAATTGTTGATAATTAAACCCATCGTTTTACTTTTACCAGTAGGTCGAAGTTGGGCACACGAAGGTGGTAGTCAGAGTATGTCGTTGAAGTTAGTCGCTAGAGTTCATCGGAGGTGGTTGGTGGAGCCCGAGTTCTTCGTTGAAGTTGGTCGTGCGAATGTGAAAGTCGGAGTTGTTTTGTACTAAGGTGGTTGTCGAAATTGGTTGTCGGAGTATCTTTGGGAGTGGTTGCTAGAGCTCGAAGTTGGTCGTCGGAGTTGACCATCCAAATGTGGTCATCGGAGTATGTTGCCAGAGTGTGGTAGAGGTAATCACCAATGGAAATCGATGAGTGGAACCATTAAAAACATTAGAGGGAGAGAGAATCGGGGAAAATTAGGATGAGTTGGATGAGTTGATAAAATAACCAACCCAAGTCCACCAATATTTAAAGTTGGTTGTCAAACATTTACCAACTGAATCCAACTCTCCTTGAATTATCAAACCTACCTTAATTTTTTTTAATGTAATAGTTAATTAAAGAAGTCAAAGAAGAGGGTACTATTAAAGATGGAAGAAGACAAAAGGGAAAATTTAGAAAACATGGGATAGAGAAAAATTTTGAATTGTTATGAAAAATGAGGAAAAAGAGAGAGAGAAGATTTTGAATTGTCATGAAAAATGAGGAAAAAGAGAGAAAAAATAGAAAATAAAGTTAGGGGAATAGGGAATAGAGTAGGATTGAGAAAGGTAAAAAAAAAAAAAAGAAAGGTGCAGAGGGGCAGGCGGCGGCAGCAGGCAGCGGCCGTCATGATTACATATTAGTGGCAGTGCGGGCCTTCTATGTCGGCCTCCTTTACGCACGCTTCCTCCCGGCCCCCTCGCTCCCCAACAACTCTCTCTCTCCATGGTTAAATTCAAAGTTTAAAATGGCATATCTATGGACATGGTATAATTTATAAAATTTATTTTTATTAATAATTACATTGTTTTTACTTCAAAACTATGTTAAGAATACTATTATGAGTACTTATATTCACGTTGAACGATGATTTTTTTTTTAATGTTTTATCAACGTTTATAAAAGAGATGGAAGATATCTATGTATATTTTATCTCAATATCGAATTCTTCGATTTACAGATATATCGACATATTTATAAAGATTTTTATCTTGCAAGAGGGAAAATTATTTAATTAATCTTTGAGTTTCAAAGAATATGTACATTAATCCTGAATTACAAAACAAAACTTTTTAGCTTTTGAGGTTTTTAGAATAGAATTAGGTTTAAAAGGTTCTAATAGTAATTATTATTATTATTATTTTAATTGAAATATATATATTGTAAAAAATTACCTAAATAAATATAGTTTGTGGATATTTTAAACTTAATATTAAAAATTTGGAGATAAAAATGTACATTTTGAAAACGTAGAGACCAAATGTACTTATTCTAAAAAATTGAATGACTAAAAAAAGGTATGTTTTAAATATGTAAAGACCAAACACCTATTCTTCAAAATTTGGGGACTACAAAAGTTGGTCGGGTTATTAAATTACCAATTTAGTCCATATACTTTGAAGGTTGTTTAATTTTAGTGCATATACTTCTAATTGTCCAATTTTAGTCAATGTATTTCCAATAAATAAATTCAAGCTCTCAAAGTTAATTTTTTCCAAAATTAATTAACTAATAATGATAATAATAATAATAATTTTCAAGTAAAGAAATATAATATGTGAATATGTTTTCAAGATTTATAGTAAATATGCTAATGTATATCAAAAGGTTTTTCAGAAACAAAAAATAAGCTAGCACGGGGACTAAAATTAAGTTTTTTTTTTTTTTTCTAAAGTACAAGACTAAAATTGGACAATTGACAATATAAAAACTAAAATTGGATAAACTTAAAAGTATAGAGGCTAAAATGATATTTTAACCTTTAAAATATATCAAATTCTTAATTTTTTGAAAATATCGATAAAATTATTGGAAGTAATTATAAAAAACAAAAAATATAAAGAAATTAGGAAAATTATTTTAAATGAAAAAATTCCTTAAAATCTTTACAATAATAGCAAAATATCCTAGTCTATCTATCTGCAATAGACCATAATAGATTATTATCTATGTTTATATGTGTCATGATAGACATTAATAATAATCTATTGCGGTATATCACATATAGACTGTGATATTTTGTTATCATTTGTAAATATCTTGGTTTATTTTCCTATATCTGATACCAAACCCAAGATATTAAATATTTAAATTAGAGATAGATATTCTATGTGTTTTTTAAATACGGTAAAATGTTTTTTAGTACAAGGTAAATTTTTTATCATTTATATTATATTCACATTACTAACATTTTTCTTTTGTGTTTTTCGTTAATTTTTTAATGATATAATGAAAATATTTATTCATCGTTGATACCAAACCTCATGGAAATGTAAAAATATCAATGGAATCGACTACATGTCAATAAAAATTTAATTCTATTGTTAAATTCCTGACACTTGGAATGCGATGTCTATTTATATTCTCTAAATATATATATATATATATATATATTAAATATAATAAATTCATGAACTTTATTGTATGTGATACCTTGAGCTTTAAAAAGTGCAATAAATATTTAAACTTTCAATTTCGTATCGGTTGGGTCATTGCTCGGTTTGACCACTTTTTAAGTTAGATACATACTAAACAAAATATAAAAAAATTGGAGTTTTATGATTTTATATCTACTAAGTCAATTCATATTCTTTAAAAAATTTTAAAATGTTAAAAGATTTGTTAGACATAAAATCGAAATAATTATAAATGGTCCCTAAAACTACTTAGAACAATTGATGTGGCACTTTAATGGATGACATAATAGTTAATGTAACAACTCTTCGATATATGCAACCCAATATTCATACTAATTAAATGGTCTTATTTTTGCAAGTAGTTTAAAATATGCCTATATTTTTTTACAATTTTTTTTCCATAGTTTTCAATAATTATACAATTAATTCATAAAAGAGAGCATCCATTTAACAACCACATCTTTTACTTTTAGTCAACAAATGATCAAAGTAGATTTTGGGACCATTTAACATTGTTTCTCAAAACAACTAAAGTATTTATTTTGAAATTTTAGACACCAAATAGATATCAACTTTAAATTTATAATAGAGATTAAATTATTATAAAATGTAAAGTATATGGATTAAATGTTAACGTAATAATAAAAAGTTGGACAAGACCACACTTTCATGAATTTTTAGGACTAATGTTTTTAAAATATGGTTTTCTAAGATTTTCCCACCCACCCTCAAAATAATAATAATAATAATACTCAATAAATTAATTAAAATCCCCAAGAATATATCTAATCTAACCCAAACCAAATCTTGTCCAACCACGTACTCCCTAAACTAATAATACATCTTAAAAAGGGAAAAGAAAAATCAATAGAACCTATAAAAATTTCAATCTTGTTATTAACAGTAATCATCAGAGAAAAAATGTTTTTGAAGAATGACGATGTAATAGCTTCTCCAGTTTATCCTGCCATTGTCTCCTCGTCAATCTGAGCACCAGGTGGGGTCAGAGTTATCGAAACATCGAACTTAGGGGTCTTGGACTTATGGATACTGAGCTACTATAACCTTCTTTTTTACCCTGAGTTTTGGTGTCATATCTTAACATTCATATAAAGTCAGATCATATCAAATACAGTAAATCAAGCAATATTCCATGCATATAATTGACCTTTTTCTTTTTTCTTTTTTTTAAGAACATACCTGACGAAGAATCTGACGAACTCCGACGAGCAAAGGAGGCTACGACGAAACTGACAGCCGGCGCGGATACCGACGAAGCGGGCGAAGTACATGGCGGTGTCGGATCGGCGGCGAGAGGGAGAGAAGAGAGCGGCGGCACGATTGAAACCCACGAACCGTGCGGGTGATAGACGACGGCTGGGCGCAGTGAGACATGAGGCTGAACAGCGAACTTGTTACGACGGCGGCAGCGCTTCGTGGTGGTATGAACGCACGTCGGCGTCTGGGCTGAGCTGCGAAGGGGCGAGAGAGGGGTGGGGCACGGCCCGATTCGTACGAAGAAGAAGAGAAGAAATTGATTTTTTTTTTCTCTGCGCTTCACGAGAAGACCTTTTATTTTCATTAATATCCAAAATCTATTTGAATTCCAATTTCAAACATATCTACTTATATATATTTCATATCCCTTTCTAAATCCAACTTAAAATTAACTTCAAAATTTAATTTATAATCATCTCTCAACAATTTAAATCTACCAACCAAAATTCCCAAATAAAAGGAAAATTCTTATAAATAAAAAAATCTAAAAAATATTTATACTTTATAGTAAAAAGTTCCATCAATGTTTGTACTTTTGAAATTTCTTGTAAATATTTGTAAATATTTTTTTTTTATATTTAAAAACATCCCTACAAAAATTCCAAACCTCCAAAACCCCTAAATTCACAAACCTTTTATCAATTAAACCCTCAATTTCCAAATCTCCTTCAATATTTCAAACTCAAATATAAATCCACCAATTAAATTAAATCTAAATTTTAAATCTTAAACACCTCACTTAAATGGGATTATCTTAGCCTTGAACAATTCAATTTTAGTCTCAATAGTCAGCATAGCACTCAAATAATTTAAGATAATTAAATTAAAACTTACCTAAAAATTTGGATGGTCACATTGAGTGGTTGTCAAATATTTTAATTTTTTAAATGATTTATTTTTAAAATTAAACACTTGAAAAGTTAAACTAAATACATCGTAAAACATCATTATTTACTTAAATACAAGGAGTTTCACAATTTTTTCTTAAATATTTTTTTAAAATTGATTCAAATCTCTATCTATAATTCTTTTCATATATATATATATATTTTAAAATAATTATTTTCTTAATTTAGACAATAATATCAATTATATTAATTAATATTAAGGAGTGTTTGACTTTTAACTCATAAATTAAAGTTTGTATAATTTTCAAATTAAGACATCAAACTTTGTTTTGATTTGTATATTTATTTGTCTCATCTTACGTGTAAGGCTCCCTAAATTTACATTGTATATGAACTCAAATTTTGTATAAACTAGCATTTATGGAACCTACCCCTTAAAATACATAAAAACAAAAACAATTTATGAATAAAAAACATAACACTAAACAAAAGGTGTGCTTGGTTCATAAATTAAAAATAAAAGTTATATGATGTGTTTTCAAATGTGTAATCATATATTAAAAGTTGGAAAAATATCAATTTATACCCTTGAACTTTGAGAGTTGTATCAATTTAAACCTTAAACTACTAGTTGTATTAATTTAAAACCTGAACTTCGAGGGTAGTATCAATTTAAACCCTAAACTAATAATTGTATCAATTTAAATCTTATTTTTTCATAAGTATATTAATTTAACCCTGAACCTTTATAAGTATATTTATTAAATTAAACCTTAAATTTTCATACGTGTATCCAAATAAAATATAATGGAGGATTTTAATTGATATACTTGTGAAATTTCAGGGTTTAAATTGATATGCTTATAAAAGCATAGGGTTTAAATGTTTAAATTAATACATTTATCATAGTTCGGGGTTTAAATGTATGCAATTATTAATTTGAAATTTAAATTGATACAACCCAAAAATGAAGGATTCTTTAAAAATTAGACCACAATTTAAAAAGTTGTTGAACTCAAAACGTGTTAGTAATGTATGCATAAACAATAGGAATAGTAATCCTTACCAACTAAATATATTATTCAATTTTATTATTATTCCTTATTTTATTAACATATTTAGTCTACAATTTTATTAATATAATATATTGTGGCTTGTTTTCAAATATAAGAAAATGAGTCAACTTATTTATCGATATAGCAAAATGTCACTATCTATCATACTAAAAGATTTATCTTTGATAAACAATAATATTTAATTATATTAGATAATATTTTCAGTAGTATTATCATTTAAAACAATTAATCTCTTATTTATAATATCTAAGTTTAAGCCTGATTTTTCTTTTATATATACAAATAATCAATTTATAACATGCTATATTTTACTATTCTATTTTTTTTTATATATTTTTTTAGTGTAATTTTGTATTTTCTAATTTCAAATTTAAGATTTGAAATTATAGATAAAATGAAAAATGCTCTCTCAAAATTTTTCGTTGTTTAGAACACAATTTTTATTTTTATATATAATTAGAAACCAACACATTTTCCAATCACGGGCTTAACAAAACCATCTCTAATACCCAACAAAATGTTTAAATCTCATTTTAATCCATTGTTTTTAAGTTAATTATCATCAATAATTTTTTTTTTTTTTTTGTTGTTTTTCCTTTCAAATTAAACTTATAATATTCGATAATATAATTGATACTTTAATCCACTTAATCACACATGAATTGACATTTGCAATAAGCAATGTTTAAAATGTTGATATTTCATTATACGAAAATATCAATAAATTCTAAATATAGAATTGTATTTCTTAATAAATAATAAAAAAAAATTATGATCTTGATGTGAGTTGTTTATATTATATTTACATTATTAATCGCATTTTGTTTTTTTTTCTTTGTATTTTTATATTTTATAAATTTTTTACCATATAACGAACATTCATGTGGGAATTCATGTAAATGTAAAAATATCATGAAGAATTATTTTTTATTCTAAAAAAATACAAATATGTAAATACTTCAACTGAAATTTTGTAACATTTCTTTAAAATAGACATCCCAATCATTTTTTTTTATTCATAGTCTTCATAAGAGAACCCAATTCCCCTGCGCCTCCTCCTTCTCAACCATGCCGCCGGAGCAAAGATTTCGGAGTGTTTCGCAATAAGTGGATCGATTTGGAATTTTCCGATCGTCCTCCGCCGCAATATTTCGGATTTCGGATTTGAGTTCAGTATTTAATTGGGATCCGGCCTGGCGAGATCTAGTTCTGGGTTCGATTTTCGCTCTGAAATTCAATCTCTCGTTATCGGAAAGTCGTCGGAGTGTTTTTATCGGAATCAGATGAAATGCGGCCACCGGAGGTTCGTTGTTCTTGTTCTACTTGAAAAAAAATAAATAGTCATAAAAAGAAAATGGATAGAATTTTTTCTTTTATATATATATATATATATATATAACCTTAGAATATTATAATACAAACTTGAGTAATTTAGATCTCATAAAATAAAAATAAAATAAAAACCAGTAAATGTTTTTCGCTGCCAATTGAATTATATTTACCATGACAATATTTATATAGTTGTTATGTTTTGAAATTAATTAAAAAAAATCAAACTACGAATTTTGTTCAAGTCTTTAAAAATTATCTAATAAGTTTCTAGGATCTCATTTGATAGCTATTTGGTTTTTTGTTTTTGTTTTTGAAAATTAAGTCTATTTTTTATTCATATTTCTTACCATGATTTGCATTTTCTTAATAAATTATTAGTCAAATTTCAAAAATAAAACAACCTTTTGAAAACTATTTTTTTAAGTTTGTTTGATTTTTTAAACCATTGAAGAAGAGTAGATATCAAAAGAAAAAATTTGGATGTAGAAGTAGTGTCCATAGGCTTAATTTTTAAAAACAAAAACAAAAATAAAATGATTACCAAACATGATAATATATTTTAGTTTTGTGTCTATTAAGAATTAAAACTTTGAACTTTTAGAACATAAACAAGTCTAAGTTTCAATTTTGTGTCATAGGTCTTTGATATATTAAATTTTAAAGGATTATGAATTTTTAAAATATGTTAAATAGGTGAATGATCTATTAAATCAAAAGTTCAAAAATTCATCCGACACAAAATTGAAAGTTTAAGTACCTATTAGAATATTTTATAGTTCATGATCTATATTTTCTTTTAATTAATGAGAAATTAATTTGATAAAAAATTTGTAAACTGCCTAAAAATGGGTATTTCGTAACTATTCTAAAAATATGGTAGGTAATGTTATAGGACAATTTGCATTTTCTGATTAATACGTATGATTGTTTGACTTGTACCACTTTAAAGTTTAAATAGAATAGAATTTTCTTTGACCAAGGGACATCAATCCATATATGATCTATGTTGTTGAAATTTAAATACATTCAAGATTCATAAACATTCATGTGAAAAAACGCACATAAAACTTTCATGTACGGTGCAAAATTAATTATTAATGTTAAAATACATATATTGATGGTTATAAAAGGTTAAAAAATCTATTAGTAATAGATTTCATTGTTGATAGCTATTAGTGATATAGTTTATCATTCATAAATTTCGAGAGTTGAATCTAAATTTTGTAACATCTGCATTTTTTTTTCATTGTGCTATATTTGTTAAGACTTTGAGTCTGATTCTAATAGTCACAAATGCTCCTATTTGGTGTGTGCGCTCACAAACATACATACACATATATATGGAATTTGTTTGTTAAATAATCATTTATAGAATTACAAAGTCAAGGACTACTTGTTCTTGCAATTACCCTAATTTCTTTGTATTTTATCAATATGATCGATTTATTTGTTCAATCTATCCACCTAATAAAGAAAAGTTATCAAAGAATTAAAAAGAAAGAAAGGAAAAAAAAAGTTAAAGTCCCATTTCGTAACTTTTGTTTATTTTTTTACTAAGTTTATAAAAAACTACTTTCACTTATAATTTTTTTTTAATCCATTTTCTATCTTTGCTTTAAAAAATTATGTCAAATATTGAAAAATAACAAACGTGATTTTCAATACCTTGTTTTTGTTTTTAAAATTTGATTAATAATATAAATATTTATTCAAGAATGTGAAAATCGTAGATTGAAATTTTAGAGAAGACAAACATAAATTTTAAATAACATAAGACTACAAATAAATTTGCTACAAAATGGTATCTTAATTTTTACAATAAAACATTTAGATGTGTATTTGTAACATTATAACACATTTGTTATTCACCAAAAATCTAAAAAACTTCAGTTATCTTTCACTTATTATCTTGTATTCCAGTTTTTTCATTTCTGTTCAATAGCACTTTAACGTGATACTTTATTCTTCACATTTTTTTATATCAACAAGTCAAAACTAGTATTTATATAAAATTGAAATACCAAATGTTATATTTTAAGTATATTATTTCGAAAAATTATTCATATTTGATATATTAACAATATCATTGATATGGAACAAAAAGGACAAGAAGAAGAAGAAGAAGATATCATTGATAAAAACATATTATTGATATGTTTTTCTTTCTCTCTAATATAGTTTATCAATCAACCAATATGTAATTTACATGCTATTGAAATCATTTCAAAATTTTAGAAATAGTACAAATTAATAGATATACTTTATATTTGACATATTAGTTGACATAATTAATGTAATTCAGACCATTGAAATAAAACAAGTCATGCAATGTTATGAATTGGACTATTCTAAATAGACTATCATCAACACACTTTGATTTGTGCTACTCGGCGATTCACACACGATTACATGTCACATATCATATATACCAATTTATAGCCAAGCAATGAATAGATAAAGATTGATCCAGCCATACATAGATTCAAAGCATGTAAGTTATAATGTACTATTCAAGAAACCATGAGAATTCAACAAGTAAATAAGAAAACTACAAGTTTCTCTAACCAAATCAATTTTGATTTTGAAGAATTAAAATCATTCTTGGAATGAATTTGAAAATGATAAAAGTTATTTCAACTATCTAATATATCATAAATGATGTGAGGGATTATTATTTATATATTTTAAAGAAAAACCTTCAACCATTAGGATAGAGGTTGTTATACTAATCTCTCTTAAAACATTTTTGTATATAAAAATAATATTACTTTAATAACTAATGAGGGGTGGGTGGAAAAAATTTGAAAAACTAGAGTTGCTAAACCGTGAATAGGGTGTACCAAGTCTACATGTATATAAATGAAATATGGAAAGGGTATGCAACTTCGACTAAATCGTGGAAGGGGTACACGATTTTACTCGATATATACAATCACAACATGTCCTGCCAGCTCGTATACTACCGAATGTCACAAAAACTGTGGATGCGTCTAAGATTTCGTGGTCCCAAAATGAATAAAGATATTACAATAATGGTATAATAATTTGTTCGATTAAAAATAAAATCATTTTTTTAACTAAACATGAAATTAACCCTTAATAAATATCTAAATTAATTACCACATAATTACATTTTTATCTTTACACCTACACACAAGACTTCACAAGTAAAAATAAACTTGGAATGAGATCAATTAGGATCTCTTTAATAGAGCCTTGATTGGGTCCATCAATTCCATGAGTTGTTTTAACTATTGGTAAGAAAAGCAAATGAAAAAAATAAATGACCTAATATACAAATTCCAAAATTGGAGCAATAAAGATGGAAATAGGAATAATAACTCACCAATTGGTTGAATTTTGTACCTTGATTACTATATTGTTTGGGAAGAAAAATGACCAAAATCAACAATTTGCAATTTTTTTTTTTGTCATTCATTCTCATTCTCATTAATAGCCATGCATCTTTTTAAATTCTTATAATGCAATTGACATATGTCATATGAAATTTGTTATTGGTATCTTATCCAAGAAAAAAAAAAAGAAAAAAAGAAAATGGTAGATGAAAAAAGACTAACAAATATATATATAGTTGGTAAATCATATACGGGTACACAACCTGAAGTGCCACGTGGATCCCATCCACGATTTAGGTTTGAAATCGTGTGTACCCCGTCTATGATATACCAACTATATTTTTATTAATAGTTTTCAGTTCAACTCTATTTCTAAAATTTGTTTTTCAAACTACATAATTTTTTTTTAAAAAAAATTTGTCATTATCCTTTTTTTTTTTTTTCATTTTTTAAAGTTGAAATTAATCCTTCAAAACATTTTTAACCAATTGAATAATAGAATTATAATGGTATAGCTTACAATATCAACTAAAGATAGTGGTGTTAAAAGAGGAGGATATGCACATCTCAAAATTAGATTGTGTATCAAATGGGATTAGATTTTAGTGATTTATACAAAATTACAACTTCATTTGAGAATATAATAAGGTTATAAAGTAAATAATAATTATTTTATTAATGGGTCCTTTACAAGTCATATCATTCCACTCTAATTGCTTCCTTCAACTCAATTTTCTCAAAACAAATTGCATTTGGAATCACTCATCTTGCTTGACTTAATGAATATAAAGTTTATAAAGTTTAGAGACGAATCATTTGGCTTTATTGGTAAAGTAAGCATCTCAAATTTGATTAAGGAATTTTATTCGAATTACTACCACTAGAAATAAGGAGTTTTATTATTTATTTTTTTAAGAATAAGAATTCATATATATATATATATATATCATCTTTTGGAATTGCAATGTGCCATTTGTTTGATTTGATCAGCTGCTTATAAGAATAAAGATCATTTCCACATGAGTTTTTTTTTTGGCATATTTTGTCTTAATTCCCATGGTTCCTTGAAAACATTCATAGAAGGTCACTTAATTTAGTGGACATGTGACATCATCTCTTAGGTACGGTCCTAGGAAGCAAATATGTAATGACCTTACTCTAATATCTAATGACATTAACATTTTTTTGAATCTCTTGTGATCTGACAACACCATCTTTACTTGTCTTAAACTACTTCTATGAGTGAAGAGTGTCCCCACAGATCAACATGGGTCCTTTTAGCATGCTTTGTCATCTGTCATATGTTTTCTCTGAAAATTTCCAAGATGTACTAAACACATAATTGTTCCAAGCTAAACACACTTAATTTAGAAACTCCTATGATTGAGGCATGAAAAAGGAAGATTCACCTTGTTGATATATGTAGTAGCTATAGATTCTTGTAAGCCTTTCTAAATCGTACTTTTATATCCTCGTTGTATCTCTTTCATTTGGGTGTGATCTCAGTTTATTTATATACCTTTCCTGAACTTGAACATTATAGTATAGGAAGAAAACAACATATTGAAAAAAAAAAAAAAAAAAAAAGAACTTATATTGATATGTAAAGATAGTCTTCATTTTTACAAGCAACTCAGGATGGACCGGTGACACATTTAAAGGTGGAGCGAAAGAGAAATGTTTAGGTTATCAAGTTGCAAAATCTAGATTCTAGGATTGTTGAGTATACACTTGAAAAATAGTTAGAAGTTGCTCTTCCTTGACCAAATTTGTGAATATAGATTTTCAATTAAAACCAAATAAAAGATGACCTATTTGGTTAAATTTTTAGATTTACTCTAAAACATCAAATGGGAAACTCCTACAATAACATTTCTTCATCCATCAACATTTTCCTAGGTTTCCTTGTTTTGAAATAAAGCTCAACAAAAGCACTTTCTAAGAAGTCAAAATAATGTGAAAAATAATAATAATATAGAGAAGTTGGGATTTGATATTATATAATAGGAAATATATATGAAATGGGTTGGTTTAGTTTATAGTCAAGCCATGCCATGATGCTAAATGACTTCCTAAATGTACTTTCACTAAAAAAGAAAAGGCATATGCTATTGAAACTTGAAAAAGAGTAGCCAAAAACCCTCAAAAAGTTTCTTAAAAAAGGGCCAATGTTCTAAAGGCACATGTGGTGCATATTCTTTGTTTTAAAAAAGAATAACATTAAATTTTCAAAAATGGGTTAGTCACTATTGCCACAATCATCATCACAAACCCCATCAACTTTCATAACTATTAATCTATTTGTTTTCTCTCAAGAAATAAAGGAAGAAAGGAAGAGAGAAAGAGAAGCACTGACATTTTTATTAACAAAACCAGAGTACTCTTGTCTGCTTTCATTGACAATGCTCTTCCTGTCTCACTAACTTATAATAACAATAATTGTTTAGATGTTATACCAATTCAACTTTTATAATAACTTCTTTTCATTAGGGAGAAAAACTTTTTCTATAAGTGATTTGATAAGTTGAATCAATTTTTATCTAAATCTTTCCATTCTATCGATTACATTACATGTTCAAATCACGAGTTACATAAATCTAAATTTCTAAAATTTACATAATCAAACTCTTTGAGTTTAACAAACTCAATATTACTCAAAAAACCATGAATAAAAATAGTTTATACGATTTAAGAAGCTTGGTCTTATGTAATCTATTTGGAATATGCTTAGAATTAAAAACTTGAACTTTAGATAACCATTTCATAATGTCACATAATTAAAAAAAAAATGTAAGTTTTATAGACTAAGTAATATACCATAGGTTCATGTAACTCGCATTTAAACGTATCTATAAATTTAAACAAACAAATTTATTTAAAAACAACCCAAAAATATATTTGAATGATAAAATATTTCACCTTTTTAAATAAGCTAAAAAAATTTATTATAAAACTTTATGCTTCCTCAATATCTTTAAATTAAACTAAAATAAAAATACAAGTTCGTCTTCTTAAGGGCTGTTTGGGGACTCGTAATGGAATGAATTTAGATTGTAATGTAATCCAAAAATCATGTTTGAATTAAGCATTTTGGATCTGATTGATAATATTAAACTCATTCCATTCCAACAGTTCTTAACTCAACTTTATTTTCCATCGTTTTCACATTTTATGATCTCATTTTCATTTTGTCCTCGATTCTTAACGCATTTCAACACTCATCTAATTTTTCAGTAATCCTGATTACATTCAAACTCCCAAACAACTTCTTATATTGAAGTTGAATTCATGATATTCATCTCTATCTCAAATATTGTAAAAATTAACATGCCACCAACATAAACATAATTCGGCTAACACAATATATGTACTTTGACATCAAACCTTCCATTGAATATTGTTGAATTAAAATATATATATCATGTCAAGTAAATCGAGGTTGTCCTATGCATGGTATTAAGTTTTTATCTCAATAATTCTATCAATATTTTTTTTACATTTTTATGGATTCAACATCCACATAAATGAATCAACAATTTTATTATATAGTAAAAATGTCTATAAAAACTATAAAATAAGCAACAAAATATCATTAATATAAATAAATAAATATTAATTTTTTTAAACATAAATATTTATTTACTCATCTATTTTTTTTTATAAAAATAAAAAATATATCTATCAAAATGACGTTTTAGTAATATTATTTAATCCATATTTTAAAGGATGGGAATATATTTCACTAAAAAAAAAGTAGTGGAAAAATAATAGAAAATAAAAGTGGTTAGTGGGAATGGGGGGTGGTATTTTTGACAGATAGAAATGATGGGGCATTATTATTTAGTTTTTTAGGGTAAGAGGTCATAATGAGATGAGATATTGGAATATGGGAATAATATATAAAAAAAAAAAAAATACCTATAAAATAAAAAAATAAAAAAGGAGGCAGAATTAAATGCAAAGCAGAAAAGAAGGAAGTATTATTATAATATAGCCGCTCCCTCTCTATATATCATGAATTTCGTACACAAGCGTGCTCCCCAATGGGGTCCTTTTCAATCAAATTTCATAATCTCATTATTTATTTTCTTTCTTAAATTAAAAAAAAAACCCCTTATATATAATTAAAAGATTTTAGAGAAAAAAAATCGAAAATTTTATAGTGATTCGAATTGTTGGTCATATTTTTGTGAAGACTAATATCAAAATATGCGAGATCACGTATAATCGTTGTCAAAAAATTAAATTGATGTTTCGGGATTAGTGTGGTATCGGGCAATTTGGTTCTTTACTTGAATTTCAATAAGACTTTAATTTGGATTTTGACTTGGGTTTAAGTCATCTAATTGATTTGATGGTTAAGATTACGAGTGTACATAAGTTGGATTAGATTGGGTTGAAAATATTTTTTAGATTAACTCAAATTCGAATTGGTTGGATTGACAACCCAAAAAATTAAGTAAAGTCCCCAATCCAACCCTTAAAAATTCATGTTGGATTGAGCTGTCGGATTATAATTTATTTTTTATTTTTAATTACAAATATGTAAATTTATATACAATAAATTACTATAACTAAAATCTTGTAAAATTAAAATGCTAAATACCAAATATTTATGATATTTATTGCAAACTTTAGACGAAGATAAATATCATAATAATTTTAAAAGAAAAAAATATTAAGAATTCACACATTAATCAATACAAAGTAATTAAACTTTAAATAAAGAAATATATAAAATTCGGATTGGGTTCAGGTCAACCCAAATGTCTTTTTAGTCAACCCACAATCCAATCCAACTAAACAAAAATAGAAAAAATTTAACCCAATCTAACTTTTATATTTTGGATTAGGTAGTCTGGATTATTTGAGTTATTATGTTATTTGAATACCCCTAACTAAGATGTATATTTGTTCGAGACGGAGATTTTGTGTTTTTTTAGTACAACATGTAGAAAAGAAATTAATTTGGACTTATGATCTTTGGGTTAAAATTGAAAAATATATAATTTAATTATTTGAGCTATTTTATATGATTGAAAAAGAAAAAATTGTTGATGAGCATGTTATATACAAGAGAGAGAACTATTATCAAATTATATTGTGAATTATTTCTCTCCATTTTTAATTAAACTTTAAAGAAACTAGGCTCCATTCCATTTTTAAATCAGTAATGATTAGAGAAATAGTAGATTTGAATAAAATAAACTATTTATCATTGAGAAATCCCAATGAATTTCTATTTTTTTTTAATTAAAAAAGAACAACCAAACCTAATCATAAATTTGATTCAATCATTTCCCAACACTAGTTTTAAATTTAATTATTTTTAAAAATGATAAGCACATAGATTATTTTGAGAAATTTTCACCAATAAGAAAAGTATCAAATTATTTATAAAAATAATGAAAAAACATAGAAAAACATGAATAGACTTCTATTGATATTTATCAATGACAGACTTGTAATAGTATCTATCAATTATAGATTTCTATAAGTTTATATCACATTGATAGACTTCTAACACATCTATTGTGATAGACATTGATTGTCTATCACAATTATAACTAAATTTTATTATTTGTCTAAATATTTTTCTTCATTTTTCTATTTTTAAAAATATTTCAATTAATTTTTCAATAATTTATTGTTATATGTATATATATTTTTAAAAAAGTAAATATAGGAACAATAAGGTCCCCTTTTTAATCAATTCTTTTTTTTTTTTTTTTATAATTTTCTACTTTTAAAATTATACATATTTATTCTTCATTTTCTATCATGATTTGCATCATTTTTTAAGTACAATGTTGAACTTTTAATCAACTTTTAAAAACAAAAACTATTTTTTTAGTTCTTAAAATTTAACTTGATTTTTCAAATTGTTTGTAAAAAATATTGATGACAAAAGAAAAATTTGAAGGTGAATATAAGTCTTTAAACTTAATTTTTAAAAATAAAACTCAAAAACCAAATCATTAGTAAACAGCCTCCTCGACTCTCAAACAAATTATTATAATCCCTTGCAACGAGGGTTTAGAATAAAACATCAAATTCTTAATCACTTAAACTCCATTTAGTAACCATTTTTATTTTTTAAAATTAAATCTATAATCACTACTTTCACTTTTAAATTTCTTTCATTGTTATTTTTTTTTTTCACTCTTGATTTAAAAAATCAAAACTAAAAAAATTAACTTTTAAAAAATTATTTTTATTTTTAAAATTTGACAAAGAATTCAACCATTTTATTTAAAAAAAATGCAAATCATGGTAAAAAATATGAATGATATAAAAAACAAAATAACTACCAAATTCAACCTTAATTTTTCAAAAAGCCAAAAACAGAATTACAACAGTTTCCTTTACAAATTCATACAACCCTACCAAATAATTATATACCACAAATCTATTTCATCTTTTATTGTATTCATTTATTTTATTAAAAGGCATTTAAATGATTTTAAATTTCAATTATTACTCATTAGTGTACCATTTTCAACTTATTATTTATTTTTTGTGAGGGGAGAAAAGGGTAGTTGAGAGACAATCTTAAAAAGCTTTCATTTACTTCCCCATCAAAAGAACAAAAGAAATTGAGCACAAAATGAGGCCAAAAAAATTACAATAAAAAAAAAAAAAAAAGATTCAGCCTTCCATTTCTGACCACTTTTTTCCCCCTCTTTTTTCCCATCAACAAATCTTTTTCTTCTTTAGTTAGATAAAAATTGTGTTTCTAGAGAGAGAAAAAGACCAATCTTTTGTCCCTCCCTCCCATTTGTTGCACCTTCATTGTTTTTTGCAGCTTCAAAGCCCCAACAAAATGTAATAAACCAAAGTTATTGGTAGAGCTATCAGCATCCCAAATATAACCCTGCAAGAAAAAAAAAAACCCATTTAAGGACTACGAATCGTGTATCGAGACTATTAGTGTCGACGTAGAGATCAAACCCGGTGCTCAAAATGTCGGGATGAACATTGTATTCCTTAGCAAACACAAAAGGGACGATCCCTTGAGGCAGAGCGGCCTAAACATGAAACAAACAATAATTATGACGATAATAACGAAAGTCGTTCCAATCGAGTTTAAAATTTTCGTGTTTTGTTTTATACTTGAACTATAGCAATGTGCAAGAGAACTCCTCTAAGCCCAACAGCAATTGAGGCAGCTGCCATAACGGCTGGCCCAGTGATGAACCGAACCGCCATGGCGAAGGAAGCAATGGTGTTTCCACATGCAATGATCTTAGGTTGCAATGCCATGAACAACCCTACACACAATCCCAAAATATGTAATCATTTAACATATACAAACTAAATTGATTTCGAATGAAAAAACAAGTCGATACCGAGACTAAACATCGCCATCCCGAGCCCAGCATCGGATAAAATAGCGATCGATCGAGCAACAATGGCTGGCATTACAATGTTCCACCTACAAGAAACCAAAAAATAGAAACACAAAGCCATGTTTAGTTGAACACAAAACTTGAATTCAAAATCCCAAAATTAGGGTTTTAATTTATTGGTACCTAAATGAGATCAATGACCAAGCTAGGCCAATCAAGCTAGAATAAGTATTGGGATTTCTAATCAGCTTCCTCCAAACCATGATTAAAATCAACCTTGTCATCACACTCGCTGGCGGCATCGTGGTCGGCTTAGACTCCGCCGTGTCGTCGCCATTTTTCGGGTGGAGTTCCGTGGTGGAGCTTGACCCAAGTTTGGATAGTACCGGCCCGCCGTCGTGTCCGCCGCCGTTCACGGCGGATTTGTTCCCAAAGCTGAACTCATCCCGACCAAAATCGTCGAAATCTAACAAAAAATTTCAGCACAGACAAATCAATAGCCTAAACTCAATAAAGTAAACTCCTTTTGACAAAATGGGACAAACTTGAAAAAAACAAGGAAATTTATGTTCTTTAGTGACCCACTTGAAAAAAAAAGTACTAAATATCCAACAAAAAAACAAAACACCCACAAAACCAAATCTTCCAAACAATAAAAAAAATGAAACTTTCAAACCTTTTACCTTTACGGTTCATCCCGCCGCCGCCGCCGCCGCCGTCGTAATCACCACTCCTGAAAACGTTAATACCACCCTCGGAAACTGGCGACGCACTCGAACTCCAAACAAACATATGCAAATCCTTTCCCCCATCTCCGCCATTGACCCTCTTCTTCGCTGCCGCCGGTCCGGTCACCGGCGAAAAAATCCCGGCGCTCGCTGGTGCCGGATACCCAGTAGAGCTCGGAAAAACCCCATTAACATTAACATTACCACTAATTCCTCTTCCTTTCATCCCTCCATTTTCCTCATCAAAGTTCCCGAAATTCCCAAAATTCGAATGCCTCGGACTCGCATTCCCCAAAAAGAAATCCGAATGATTGAAACTGGACCCTCTCGGCGTCGGATTCCTCGACGACTGCAGAGAATATATCTCTGCATTCGTCAAATTCGACGGCCGTGGCGTCAACGAAACCCCACCTCCACCACCGTGCGACCGCCGCGAAAAAACCTCCGATCGAGAACTCGTCGACTTCCTCACCACCACTCTCAACTTCCCATCTTCCCCAATCTCCGCTTCCGTCTGCAAAGGCTCTTTCCCATCTAAAGACAGAATATCCGAATCAACTCTGAAGGAAACAATCTCCCCTGCAGTATCAGGAAACTGCTCTGCAATCAACAATCTAGCTCCCCTGTACTCGAACAAAAACAGCATCAAAGTGTACCAAATAATACACTGAAGAACAACGATTTGGACCATTAAAGTACCGGTAGAGTCGCCGTACATTCCCTTCAACAGAGGAATTCCCATTACCAGAGTATTGGGAAGAGTGGAAAGGGAAAACAGAGTAATTGACCATTCAAGAGATCCTTTAGAGGAGAGATGTGACCATACAGCGAGGGCGGCGAGGACGATAAGCTTTTGAAGAGTATCGGCGGCGATGAAGCGTAAGTTCATAGAGAAAGGGTTGTTGGTGGAAATGAAATGGAAGGAAAGGAGGGGAACGGCGAAGAGGGCGACGAAACGATTGATGCCGGAGCATTGGTCAGGGGAGAAGATCTTCCACCATTTGACGGAGCCGTAAGCAAGGATCATGGCGACATAGAGCGGGACGACGGCGGTGAGGACATGGTAGAGATCAGAAACAGAGATCATTTTGGGTTTTTTGAAGGGGACTCTGTTCTTTCTTTTTTTTGATTTTGGGTTTAACCCATTGAGGACGAAGAGGAAGTAAGGGGAAAAGGGGAGGTGGGGAGGTGTATTTATGGTGCCATTGTAATGGTGGGGGGAAAGTAAAGAAAAAGCTGATTTTTTTTTTTTTCTTTTTTTCTTGGGGGTTCTGAAGAACTTTATTTGATTCAGAATGGAAAAGAAAATTGAAGGAGAAAGAGAGAGAGAAAGGGATGATAAAGTGATTCTGAGAGACCACTGGGAAAGTGAGAGTTCAGGAGCTTCATGAGATTCTTTAGGACATTATGCTGTCTCTCTTTTTTTCTCTTTCTTTTTCTTTCTCTTTCTCTCTCTCTTAGTATTATTTGTAGGGGTGAAAATAAATTTTTCTATCAACCCGAACAAATTGCACTAACCAATCCAAATGGTAATCGTTAAATTGAGTTAATTTTGTTTTTGGATTGGGTGTAGGATTAAATAATTTTTTTCGGTTCACCAAATCAAACCCAAATTATATATATCTTAATAAAAGAAAATATATTCATTTTAAAATGTTAATAATGATTTTTTAAAAGTTTGCAATAGAGATCATAAATTATGGGTGTTTATGGATTGAGTTGGGTTGAAAGATTTTTTTAGCCCTAACCCAATTGTTCGGATTATAAATCTTTTCAACCCAAATAATCCTTATTAAAAATGAATCCAACTCAATCCAACCATGAAATATTTGGGTTGGGTTGGTTCGGATTAATCGGGTCATTTATTTAAAATTTTGTTATAAAAAGAAGTAAAACGTAAATACGTAAAAATCTAATTAATTGTTTTCATATATTGAATTAAGATTAATAACTTAATTTCAATTTATATAGTGAAAATTTTCTTTCTAAAGCGTAGATAAACTATTTTAAGAGTTGTTGGAGAATAAATTATTCAAAAAATATTGGAATTAAATAAAATTAAAATTAATATATATATATATAAATAATTGTATTATAAGTAATAAAAGAATATATTTTAAAGTTAATAATAAATTCAGGTTTGGTTTGGGTTATATCATGTGAACCTATGAACCAACCCAACCCATAAAATTTTTATTTATTTGAACCAAATCCAACCCAAATGAGTTGATAACCCAACCTTACACGGGATGTGTTAGGTTGATCGATTTTTTCAGGTCATCGGGTTTTTCACCCCTATCATAAATAATTAATATTTAACATTTGAGTTTCACGTGATTTTAGTTACTACACATGTGTTGTAGATAAATTTAAGTATTTTAAATTAATAAAAAAATAATATTCAATAATCCAACCCAAAATTTGAGGTTAGATTAGGTTAAAGACCTTGTGTTAAGTCAGTTGAGTAGTCAAATTGACCAACTCAAATTTTTGGATTAGTTAAAAAAAAATCCCACAACCGAGTCGGATCCAATTACACCCCTTAATTTTTTGTTTGTTTTCATTTTTTGTCTTTTTTTTTTCCTAAAAAATGTGGGTGTTTTCTCTCTTCATTCAAAATATTAGTAATTTTTTAATTAAACTATTGAATTTTTTAAACAATTTTAGGGGACAGTTGAGGTGTAGGTTTGTAATTAAAAGTATGGTAATAAAATGCATTCAGGCTTATTTGTAGAGTTCTGAGGTTTGAGAATCACCAATGCTCGTATTTAGAAGACCAGGCTTTTAAAACTTGTACCTTAAAGTGCAAGTTTTAAAGAATAGATTTGTGTTTACTGTTTATGAAACTGAAACTTACAAAAAATCCTACTTGATTTACTTATAGAGTTCTTTGTTCCATATTACCTACTTTTTTAAAACGTTTTAAAACTAATCTATTCTTTTAAAAAGTAATATTATTTTTAAATTTTAACTTAGAAGATAACAAATCTGTAAAGGAAATAATTAGTTAGCTCAAATTTTTAAATGTCCAGAATATAGATGCCGAAAATTGCGAACGTCCAACATCTTTAGATAGTTATGTTTATTTTATAGGAATACTTGATCATTGTGTTTGTTTTGCAAGTTTTGCACATGGAAATATTTTACATTTACATAATTTTCCAATAATGCCCTTACGAGTATTCATGTGATTTACTCGTTAATTTAATATAATTCAAATTTATATAATATATTTATTTTTTTTTAATGAATTTAAACCTTTTTTATACGTTATTTCTCTGAACAAATTAATGTTTATTACGTTAGCATTTGGTTATAAAATAAATATTAATTTGAATGTGAATTTGATTATATTTTTAAAAAGAAAATAAAATGAATTACGATGACAAAATAAAATGATACAAAAATTATCGAAATGATATCTTCTAGTCTTCAAATAATAACTAAGACAAAAAAAAAAAAAAAAAAAACAAATCTCTATAGTTCTTTCTACAAATAAAACATAAAAATTGAATTGAAGTTCCTTCTTCACACAAAATAAAATGTCTTTTACATGTTTTTCTATCAACTAACTTTACGCTACCAATAACTATAATATACATTTTCTTTAGTAAGAATGTATAATGGGTATGAACATGATCTTTTTCTAAAACTGCACCTACTTGAATTTTTTGAGCATCTATTAGCTCATCAACATCTACTAGCTCAATATATATATATAAGTTCTCCTTTTAGAAACAACAGTTTGAATGTCAAAATACTTAATTATCTTACCAATGTTCTCAGTGTTTTCTCATTAATTACACCCACGTTATCCAAAGATGTAGTCACAATTTCACAACTAATTTATCTCCATTCTTTATTTTTCCTTTGATAATTTATGAGAAGTATTAGATTGGGTTGGAAAGATTTGAATCAGCTTCATCCATGGACTTAGAATCAAACTCCTGTTTGGGGCCTACTTACTTCTTTAGGTGGATGTAGCACATAACAATCACTAAAGTTATCCCACATCCCATGATTTATCTCCATAACTACTTTCTCAACCATATTTTCTGGTGTTTCATCTCTTAGATCATTAGCTCGATCTTTGTCAAATATTATTGTCATTTCATCTAAGTATGAAAAAAATGACTTTTTGCACTAGGGTGATTCTCTGCAACAAAATTTATGCAGTATTGTATTAATAACAAAAAGTATATTATTGAATGTAATGATAATTAGAATATCATATTTACTTGCATATCTTAACCCAATCATCAAACACATCTTTTGAACAACTTTTCTTTCTTTCATTCTAACAAAAAAATACTTCAATTTGGTCTCAACATTTCTGCAATTGCATTAAATTGCTTCTCCAAAAATTTCACTCTTGATTTTATATGAGGTTGAGCCTTCATCTCACATTCAAGCAACTTTAACTTCATCATTTTCTCAACTTTTTGTAGATAGCGTGATCTAAATATTCCATTTTCGCAACGTCATTGGCTTAGATTTACTAACTCCCTTAGATATTCAAACAATTTGCCATTCTTTTCTTTAGTCCAAACATGTTTTTTTGTTTGAATTCTATCTATATTATCATTGCCTTCTACATCTATAAGTTTTGAATTCAAAATTAACAATTAATTGAATAAAGTATCAACACTATTACATAAGTATATATTGATTATAAGATGCACAATACAACATAATCATACGATCAAATTTATATAACACAAAAAAGTAGAATAATAACATTTTAATACGTTTGGTTATAAAAATTATAGTTAACTAATTAAGAAATCTAAATTAATGAATTATGGAAAAAAATATACATGCCTAAAAATTTAAATAGTAGTACATCCATTATACGTTAAGAAATTCATTTCGTACTATATTTCTATTCATCATACATCTCTTGTACTATGTTATCTTGCCAAGCATTCCACTACTTCAATGTTTCCACACAAGTGATGGATCTAATTCAGATTTAACTCAATTTGTTTAACCAACTCATCTTCTATTGGATCAATGAACATATCCTATCTCATTAAGTTATGGAGCAAACAATAAATTGTTATTATTCTACATTAAACTTTGATAGGGTAGTATGGCTTTGATCTAAGAATAACTCATCTTCCCTTAAGAAGGCTAAAGACCCTCTAAATCACATTCTTTGTAGAAGAATGTTCCATATTGAAAAACTCCTCTAATGATATTGGTGTATGACCTTGTTGTCATTCATTTAAATAATGTTGTCATCTATATGGTGTTAAAAATCTCTCTCCATTTGTATACCCAACATCACATAAGTAATACAATCCTACAAATTGATAGAATCAATTAGAAAAAGAAATAACATATACACACGTTATGAGAAAATTTGAACTCTATTCATGTAGTTACTGTCCTTTGGACTTTTAACTTGTTCCTTCTCGATATAGCATCTCTTAATACTCTATAATATGAAGTCGATCCTTCCCATCCAAGTAAGACATAAATAAATTTCATATATTGGGTACAAACACCAACATTGTGCCCATTTCATTCTTTGTTGTTTTATATCTAGGTTTATGGATGATATTGGCATTAGTCTTAATACGTGTTTCATCTAATGCTTCCAAACAATTCTAAAAAAAATAAACAAAAAAATTATTGGTTTACCTCATTCAAACAAGTATCACTAATGACAAACATTAATTAAGCTTATCTCCACTTTCCATTCAATGAATTTGTAGGTAGAAGATCGGATTTCTGAGATATTCATGAAGCCCCAATATCAAATTAAGATTTTTTTTTTTTTTTTTTTTTTTTTTTTAAAGCCTTTACTACACTTGATCACACAAATATCTATGCACCACTATTTTTTTTACATCATGTGTAATGATGTATAAAAAAATTGCTACCATTTATTTTCTCTATATATTTACTTCCAACTTACCTACAGTTTTGAGCGTATGACAATGTATATTCAATGTTCTTCTATTCACACACGTATTCTCAAAACACACCTAATCGCTCTCATGTATCAATCTGTGAACATTGGGTTGTCTAATCCATAATCTAAAGAATGCACCTTCCCCTCTTACTTATTTATAATTATGCGCGCTTCTTGCATGCAATAATTAATAATAACAATAAACTCAAAAATTACACTTGATTCAACATGTCTATTTCACAAATTAACATTGTCATTGTAAGATGATTTATATATAAAAGAATATAAATATACTTTTCATAAATAAGCTTCGAAACATTAACCATATGAATACTAAATTTACCTCCTTAATGTCTCCAACAATTAAGAAACCTTTGGCTAGAAAACTATCCCATCAACACCTTTTCAATGATAAATATTAAAAATAAATTAATTAATTTACAACTGATAAAAACGTAGAATTTAATTAAAAAAAAAAAGAATCTAATCGATAAAAAATACAAATATATATTAAAAGTACATAATCTAATTGGCAGGAAATGAAAATACAAAAAATAATTTTAAAAAATCAAAGTAGAAAATCGAATTTGAAGACAATGAAAATAAAGAATCTAATTTGAAATAAAAGTAATACAAAATCTAACCTTGCATTATAGATTTTTTTTTCTTAGTGTCTTAGAATAGAAGTTCGTTAAACCTTGGCTTAAGTTGAGCATCTAATTATTCATTCAATACAAAATTAAGAGTTTAAAGATTCATTAGACAATATTTTAAATTAAAAAAATTTATTGTATAAAGAATTAAAAATTTAGGAAAATTAATAGACACTTTTAAAATTAAAATTTGATAAAATGGCAATTGCTTAGGAAGCCTTTTAGTTCTCAGTTTGATTTTGTAGCTTGAATTAATTTTAGGAAAAAAAAACACAGAACTTTAATTGTGGTTTATACTCAATAAAGAAGACAATTAACATATCTTATTTCTAGAATAACAAAATACACACATCTTGGTGAGAAAAACAATCAACAAAATGAAGAAGAAGAAAAAAGAGAATTTGAAAATATCTTGGTGAGAAAGACATTAGAGCTCTGCATGAATGGAAAAATATGCTAATTAAAGGTGAATTTAGAGTTACTCGATTAATCATAATTGTATTTTCTATTTGAGAAATTATTGTTTATCTAAATAATTATGGTATATATCTTTTTCTATTTATTTTACTATTAAATTCTTATATGCATAGTTGATATTTTGAATAAAGGTAAATGTTTCTAATATATATTGAAAGAAAATTCAGGTAATGACAGACAATGTCTGTTATTTTTAGTTCTATTATTTAAAATAAAAAAAAATGATCTCACAAATAGTTAATAAACAATATTTTAACAAAAATGGAATTAGATAGTCATTTTGGTTCTGATTCTCGATCAATTACTTAATAAAAATCACCTATCAAAGAATTCTTATAAAATCAATTTTAACTCATGCCAAATATCATCATTTTAAGAAAAATGATCTTGACGAGAAAAACCACTTCCAAACATATCCTCAGTCAACCCCTCATCTTTGTGACGATAATAAAATCCCCAATTGAAGTTGTTGATCAAGGCGGAGATGTTTGTGGTGAAGAAGGTCGAGTTATCGTAAATTGAGAAATCATGGTTGTTATCGAAGGTTGAGAAAAATATTAATTATTGTTTTTGTTCTTTTTAAAAAATAAAAAAAATATATAAAAAGCACTAAAAAATAAAAATGCAAAAAAAAGAGGAAAATTTGATAAGATTTAAAATTAAAGATTATATCCAAATTTGATATTTGGAAAAATAGATTACATTTGTTTTTTAAATTAAAAGAGTGTAGGGAGATAATTGAGAAGAAAACCAAGATTTATGTTAAAAAATAAGAACAAAATTAGTCATAGTGTAACTGAAAATCCAACTAAAAGCATTTTAAGGTTGATCAAAATTCAAAACACATGGGAGAGAGCATGCTAGTTATTTTTATTCCCTATTAAACCTCAGGACTGGCTATCAACCATAATTTCCCAACTTTAATATGAATTTTGGTTTGACTATTTAATTTCTGTACTTTTCAAATGTATAATGCTAGTTCTTATATTTTTAATGATTCTTAAATTTAATTCCTTAAAGTTAATAATAATAATAATAATAATAATTTCATGAAATAAAATAATTGTAAACATGTTACCAAAATTTATAGTCAAAAGGCTAATAGATAATTTTTTTAGAGAAACTAACTATAAACTAAAAGTTTTGGATATTTAAGATTACAAAGAAAAAATTGAACAAAGTACAAAGTACATAAAAATAGTATCTTAACCTAATTTTCATTAAGGGTACAAAGTAAAAATAGATGGTTATTGTCTTCCTACTAATTTATTATATTTTTTTGAAAAAAGAAAATCATTAAACTACAACCAAATTGTAATTAAACTCCTCATTTATAACAATGGGCACCTAACTTGTATAAAAATAATTTCAATAGGCTTCTCCACCTTCAGGGAAAGAACCTAGGGATCAAAACTACAACCATGGCATGCGGCAGAGGATGGACGACAAAATTACTCGAATGCTTACAAAATACAAAAGAAACAACTTTCAAACGATATGAAAGCACAATAGATATTATTGAAACATGCTCGTAGACTGCTCTCTAAAAACACATATGATATCCACCGAATTAAACTCCACCAACAAAAGATTGATTCAACTATTCTCTTAGAGGGAGAAGCGAAATAAGAAAACTCTAATAATTTTCCCTTTTAGGGCTTTAATGGACGAACTCTTATCAAAACACTTGAACCCAACATAGATAGGAGAGCGACGAGAGTCACGAAGAACCCACCCTAAATCGTTTATCTTGTTTTCGCCCCACCAGAAGGCATGTAGATTGAGCTTACAACAACCACTCAAGGCAGAGGCTATAAATCCCAACTCTTGCAACTCTCTAATCTAACGAAATTAGATAACACAATGGTCTCAATGGGGTCAACAAGAAGGTAATATTCTATCAACTTGAACATGTGATGAATAGCAATCTTTTCGCCACCAGACTCCGAGGATAAAAGTTGATTTATGAAATTCCAAAGGTTGCACAAGATAATTATCTTCTTCAGCGGGTCTTCAGCGGGTCCTCTTCCCTGCATGGGGCAAAAGGAGGCAAGTAAGTTATTAATATTGTAGAGAACATTGAAGAAGGCTCCTCTTGGGAAGAATAAAGGTAAGCACTTTAGACAGAGATGATGCCTTTGTTGTCTCTGCTCCAAATAATCTCGTCTTTTGACTGTTGATTCCCTAGAGAGGTTTTGAGGAGAATATATATATATATATCCTCAATGTTGATGGCAAGAAAGTTCTATTTTATCAAATACTTGTAAAAGAAAATAGCATGGGTTCCATCACGACTAGGGGCTTTCGACAGGTTCTTACTCTTCAGCACCGCTTCAATCCCCTCCCATGTAAATGGTTTGACCAACTCCCTACTATATCACTACAAGAATTCTGGGTTTTAATATCGGTTTAAAACCAACATTAAAGGGCTTTAATGTCGGTTTATAGCCGACATTAAAGATAGTGTTATAAAAGGTCTTTAATGTCGGTTTTAAACCGACATTGTACACCATCTTCAATGTTGGTGTAAAACTGACATTAAAGACCTTTCATAACACTATCTTTATTGTCGGTTGTCAACCGACATTAAAGCCCAGAATCCATGTCCGTTTTTTTCAATTATTGTCCGTTTTTTTTAAATTCCATTGTCGAATCTATTTTTGCTTTATTTTAATTTGGATAAAGAAATTTTATCCAAATTAAATTAAACTTGGACTAAGAAATTTGATTAATACATTCTCCAACACTACAAATTCAGATCATTATATATGAGAAAAACAAATCCCAAATTATAGGAACCATAAATTCATATTTCAAGTGAACATCAACACTATAAATGAATATGCCCTTCACAGTCTGTATTTTTTGTTATTTCTAGAACTGGAAGTAACCCAAATTAAGGGGACAAAAAAAGATGTTAATCAGTACACTAGATATTCTAATGAAATTTCTGCACAATCTTTCAGTCACCAACACTTCAACAAAATTGGTTGCCGATGAAGTAATCTCACTGCACGAGAGTCCTCATGAACTCAGAAAAACCTTGAACTTTGGAAATTTTATTTGAATAATTGCAAGAAATAGTAATGAGAATATGCCGCTTCACCGTGCTCTAGTATAGCATCCGAAAAAGAAAATTACTGCTTAAAGTAGGTGAAACTGGGGGCTTCATTGGAAGAAAGAGACCAATGTGGTGAGAGAGAGATCACTTTTCCAATGACAATTAAAGTAGGTGAAACCAACTCTGTTGCTTTGATTTCATCTACAAGATCCTTTAGTTGGGCAAAAACCTGCACAAACGTAATAGATTCAAGCAAGATCTGCTATAGACAGTAGACACTACCAAAATGAAATGAAAAGACTTAAGTTAAAGCATGCCCTGTCCCTTGATATATAAACGTCTAGCAGCAGATGTTCACTAAAAATTTACCTAGACACAGACAAGAAAATAGACATGAAATATCTTCTAGTTTAAGTTGAGTATATGATTGGAACCCTGCCCAACCTAGGAAAAAAGTTGAAGACAAATGAGAATAATGCTTACAGTTTTTTGTTGGGGTGTTGTCCCTCGTTTCACGGCAGCGGCTGGGGTATCAGGGGGCAAATCATGATGCATCAACTTAAGGGCTAGAGATGGAAGAGTGGATAGATCCTTTCTATTAGAAAGAGTTTGTAATTTTCCTTTCTTCAGCTTTCTATTACTTCTGATCATATAAGAAGTGGAATATTATAACAACTAACAAGAAATATCATGCACGAGATTAAAAGTCTTCAACCTTGAAAGATCTACATAAATTTCAGTAAGATAATAGATGATTGATGCAACATAAATTGCATGTATGCGTTAACCTAAAACTTCAGCAAAGGAATATACCAACCATTAAATATTGCAACAATGAATGTGTAAATAGGGTATAGAATATTCAACACATTTTTAATGTTATGAAGATAGAGGCATGCTTGGACTGAAGGAACTCTTATACAAGAGTACCTCTGAGCGGAAGCGGATCTTTCCAAAAGCATTGTGACAGAATTACCACATTTACATTCAAACAAACAGATATGCATCATACTGTAAAATTATCGACATGCTTTAAGAAAATAACAAACAAGAGAACAAGGAAGCTTACCAGTTGAAGACTCTTTCTTCTCGACAAATTTCGCTCTCTCCATGAACGGAAGCTCTTGCTCTCGCTGGAATGTCAGGCTATCGTTCACCAACACCCGATCGTCTACCACGAATGGACTCCACACGAACAGACAAAGATAGGGATGACACCACCACTTGGAATTCTTAGTATTCTCAGTGTGAGAATCCAAAGAGTGGGCTCTGTTCAGATTTGGTAGAGAGGAGGAGGAAAAAAGATCGTATACAACGATCAAGTAAGTGGAAAAACCTAGCGTCTATCGTATATACAAGATGCTCGATCGTTTAAGTGAAGTACATGATCGTGTAGGAAAAGGTAAGCGATCGTCTATACGATCATTTAGTAAAAGCTCAGCGTTAAGCGATCATTTAGTAGATGGCGCAGGCATGTAAGTGATTGTCTAGTAAACTCGAGCTATCGTATAGTCTCTGATTTACTAAGTGATAGACAGCAAACACCTTTTGTGAGAAATTAACCTTGTTCATTTGTAAAATGAAAACAATTTTCATTTTATTCTTCAGTTACAAAAACCGAATGGAACTTTCCACTAACGCACAGTTATGGAGAAAACGACGGCCAATTATCTCATAATTGTCCAATTAAAAAAATACTAAATTTAATCATATTATATTCATTAACCTATAGTTTAATATCATATATCAACTATAGTGTTTTTTCCTCCACTAGATATAAATCATATCATATCATACCTATCATGCTTCTCAAAATGATTCAGTCAAAATCAAATATCATATTAACTACTGGCTAAGCGATATTAATAGTTTCAAATATTAGAATTCAATCAAATAAAGTAACCCTCCTAACTTTTCAGTCAAATAAAGTAACCTCTTCTAACTTTTCCTTCCTAAGACATAAGGCAAAAATTCCAATTTTAACCACAAAATCCAATTTCATCAATAAAATTATTTTAAAAACTCAATTCCATTCACCAAATTCTCTAAATATTGCTAAACTAATTCAGATAATTCCAATTATTCTTACCCAAGGCGTGATTAGATTCAGACCCACTTCAAAGCCTTAATACCAATGCAACCTAAAAGATAACTCGCCAAAAACAACCTTCAAATCCAATGGACAACAGCTTCAACAGTCTCCTGAACTCGAATCTAAAACCAAAATAATGTAGGTAAAACAAGCTTCAATCCGATCATAATGGTGAGAGAAAGGCAGTAGCGGCGACGGGAAGAAGTCGATGACGATCGGTGGCGAATAGTAACTCGATTTGGGGGCACGACTAAGACCGAAGGTGGGATCTGGCGCGACTGGTGCTGAACGTCGACAGGCGGTGGCCGGAAGACTCGCACGGCTGGGCGTCAGGTCTAGGGCGACAGACGTAAACAACGACAAAGCTTCATCAACGACTGGACTTGAAATGCGAGAGGGGAAGGAGAATCGATCGAGAGGGAGAGGTCGGCGGCGTGGGCTATGTAAAAAAGAATATGAAATTTGTCTTCTATCTTGGCATGCCTTACGAGGAGACCTAATATATATACTAGGGGGTGTTTGGCTCACCAACATGAGTTGAATTGAGTTGGTATAATATACCAACTCATTGTTTGGCCCACAAACTTTAAATATTGGTGGAGTTGAATTGGTATATTTTACCAACTCATCCCAACTCTCCCTTTTTCCCATGTTTTCAATGGCTCCACCCATCGACCACTATCATACTCCAGAAACTAACTCTGGGCTCCAACAACCACATTCGATGACAATTCTGACCACCAACCCCAGGCTATGACAACCACCTCCGATGACAACTTCGACAACTAACTCTGGACTCCGACAACCACTTTCGATGATAATTCCGACGACAAAAATCTGGACTCCGACAACCACTTCCGATGATAGCTCCCGCGACCAACTTCGAGCTCTGACAACCTTCACGCGACCAATTCTGACAACCAATTCTGGCCTCTGACAACCACCTCCAGTGATCCAACTCCAACGACCATCTTCGCGCTACCAACTTCGATGACTAATTGGCTCCAATAACAAACTCCAATGACCAACTCTGACAACAACCTTCATAGGCTCCAACAACCACCTCCGACTATAAACTTTAATAAAAATCACCTTTGAGCGAGCAACTCTGATGGCCAACTCGAGGCTTCGTTAACCACCTTCGACAACAAACTCTGACAACCAACTCTAATACCACCTTTATGCGACTAACTTCGGACTCTGATAGTCTCCTCCGCGTATAATCTTCAGTAAGAATCATATTCGATGATCAACTTTGATGACCACTTTCGCCCGACCAACTCCAAGATTCGAAAACCATCTCTAATGACAAATTTCGACAACCAACTCCAATACACCTTCATGTGACCAACTTCAGGTTCCAACAACCACCTCCGACTACAAGCTTCAGTAAAGATCATCTTCGATAATTAACTTCGACAACCATTTCCGACTATTATAAGACTGATGACTGTTAAAGTATGTTATAGGGTTGTTGATTATATAAAAAATATTATTTTATCTAGATTAAGTGCAATATTTATACGTAATGAATTCACATATCAAACGAGTGTGAAAAATATTTAGATGAAAAGTATGTATGTAGATCAAAAGTATGTAACATATACAAAAAAAAAAACCCATAAAATGATTTTTTTTCCTAGAACATTTTCCACCAAGAATTAATGAAAAATAAATATTTGTTCTCTGATGATCCTCCAAATTTAGAGAAAATGAAAGTGAAATGTGGTGACATTCCATTGGTTGTTACAATGATGGGGTGATTTAATTAAAAAATTCATGACATAGTAAAAATATAGAGCAACAATAGGAAGAAGAAGAAAAAGAAAATGGTGATAATGAAATTCATGGAGAAAAATTAGCTAGAATAAAAAAAAATTTCGCTTTAGTTTCTCGTTTTATTTAACCATATTTCTACAAGAAATGTAATGAGTTAATTAATGTTCATGGTCCAAAAAAAAAAGAAAGAAAGAAAGAAAAGTTTTAAAAATTAAAAGAAAAAAATTGTAATCCATATTTTATTCAAACAAAGATGGGTAGAATTATTGAATAAAAAAGTTTCAAAACAAAAATAGTTATTATAAAATAATATTATTTAGAATTCAAAAAACCAAACCTAAACATATGAACTCAGATCAAATAACTCTGCACCCCAAACGCAGATATATCAATTCCACAGATATATATGAACTCCACGAGCATATGAACTCAAGACATTCTATCTCAACTCAGCTCCCAAACATATGAACTCTAGACATTCTAAATTCTTTTCTTTTCTCTTTTAACCCTAACTCCACGAAATAAAATCCTAGGTAATATATATATATATATATTCCTTTTCCCCCTTCAAACCATAATCTCCGATTCCCAAGACTTTTACTAATCCCTTTAAATCTCTTCCATTATTTCCCTCTAAGTATTTTAAATTGTCTATCATTTAAAATCCGAATTGAATTATTTTAGCATATTAATTCAATTTCTACCTCCAAAGATCTAAATATAATTTCAACCAAATCAAAATAATTAACTTGTAATTACCATAACAAGTTAATTATTTTACCAAAAAAATCTTATAAATAGAAAAATTCTAAGAATATTTACACTTTATAGCATATGAACTCTAGACATTATTCCAGAAGTATAAGTACTTTTAAAACTTTTTGTTGTGTAAATATTTTTAAATGTTTTGTATATTTAAAAAGACCCCTATTTTAAATCTCCAAATTAATTCAATTTTAAATCTCCAAATTTTGGAATAAACCGAAATAATCAAGACAATTAAATTAAAATTATCTGAAATTTTGGGATGTCACATATATAGTCCAATTTTCCATCAAAATGATAAAGCTTAAAATGGAAGGGGTAGTTGCATAAGTGGCATTCAAGTCCAAAATAACAAAATATGTAACACAAAGATAAAATAATTGCATATATAACACAAAAATTGGTAAATAGACTAAAAAACCCACACCCAACCCGCCATTCCGCACGGTTCTTTCTGATTTTCTCAAATTGAAAGCTATCACTGATAATATGTATCAGTTACTATCATTAACAGCTGCTGTTAGTGATTCTTTTCAATTTGAGAAACGTGCTATCAATTGTTATTACTAATAGTTGTTACTAGTTATGCTACTACCAGTAATAGCATTCAATTTGAAAAATGGGTTATTGGTTGCTATTACTAACATGTTTATATCAATGATAGCCAATCAATGGCTATTGCAGATATGTTTTTATCAATGGTAATGTTTTTATTGCTTTTCGTCATTTCAATTTGATATCCTGTTATACTTGTTTGTAAATACTCGGGGTCTTTTGATTAATTTGTTGATAAATATAGTGTATTTATATGTTACTAATGCATACAGGTATAGAATGATATCCTTCTATATTGATATCATAAAGAATATCATTGATAACTACTGTCAATGATATCTTTCTGTTGCTATCAATGTAAAGGATATCACTGATAGTATTTATATATTATGTAGTGTAGTATTTGAGCTCCAAGAGAGATTGTTTGATTATGTATTAGCATGATATGGTAGTATCATTGATATGTTATCAATGATAACTTCTATCCTTGATAGTATCACTTGACAAACTTCCTCCACCAACCTTTCATGAACTTCCAAAATTCCTTTAGGTGCGATTCCCAAAATCCAAACAACCTTTACGAGGGGTTCTTCATTTGGAAGCATTTGCTTCAAAATCCAAAACAACATGTTCAACCATAATCTAATATCCAAATTTAAATGGGAGCAAGTCATGCCTTCACTGTCGTTGGCGAACTACTGCTTGCTCTAGTCAAAGTTCAAGTCTCTTTCTTCCACCGTCCATTCTGTCATTGATTCCTCCGGTCAGGTCACCACTAAACTCCTTAGCAAGCTTCAAGTGGCCTTCTTTTCCTGTCTCCCCCTTCTCTCCACTAAATTTTAGAATCCAAAAATGAGAGATGTCATGAAGATCCAAAAATTAGGGATGATTGTGCGAGTGATGGAGAAATCGATAAAGATTGGATGATGACTGTATAAGGATTTGATTTGCTGCAAATGTGAAAAATCAATTATGAACAAAGCGATGATGATGAAAATGACGATGAAGGAACTGACTGAGAGAAATCGGCGATGATGAAATCAATCTGAGAAATCAAGATGGAAGATTGATGATGAAGAAATCGAGAGTAAGAGAAAAATGTGCTTGAAGATTTGCTTTGTAGCCAAGGGTATAAGAGGAATAATCCTAAAAAATTTAAATTAGGATATTAGAACAATTTGGTTATATTTGCAATATTTTTTTAAATAATACTATATACTTAATAAAATGCCTAAAAGTCTTATCTATCGCAATTACTCAAAATGGAAGGCTAAGTGGGAACCCAAATTTTTTATGGGCCTGACACAGATGATTGGGTTTTAGGTCTATCTATTTGTAAATGGGCTTTCCCAAATAAATTTGGTTAAGAGTCCCATTGCATCTAGGCCTGCCCATTACTTTTCAAGTTGACACATTTTCTACCGTAAAAAGAGAGATTGCAGTAGATGGTTAAGATTGGGAGAACTTTTGAAAGATGTTTATTTTAAAATTAGTAAGGCTGAATTTGATAATCATATAGTTTTTTATTTTCTATTTATGAACATTAAGTCTATAGACGTTTTGAAAGATGTTTACCTCCAAATTTCTTCTTTAGTTATCTACTTTTTATTAATAATTTAAAAAATCAAGTCAAAATTTGAAAACTAAAAAGAGTAGTTTTTAAAATTTGTTTTAGTTTTTGGAATTTGACTAAGAAACATTATATTTAATAAATATGCAAATCATAATAAAAAGATGAAGAGAAAATAAAACTAGATAACTACAGGGATCTTGGAGATCCTGGAATTTTCAATGATAGCATTCTGTTTTCTTTATATCTTTATATTTCAAATGTATGTTTTATAACTTTCAATCTAAATTGATGAATTTGATTGTAGAGAATCTAAAATATTAAAAGATAGGAACAATTTTTTCTTTCTTCTGGTTTATCATCCATATTATTTTTCAAGTAAAATTTTTAAACTTTTAAATTTTTACCTCAATCAAATTCTATTGAATCCACACAGCACTATTATGATAACTCCAATAACTGGATGATAAATCAATCCTAATAAAGTTAAATATATTTACTTGAAAAATGATCAAATGATTAAGAAAAGAAATAAAAATTTTATTATAGGTCAAATTGTAAAAACCATTCTTGAAGTATAGTGGTAGTTACAATTATATCTTTGGACTTTCAATTATAAAAATTGAGCTAGGGATTGAGCCCTAGTCGTCTTCGCGCACGCAGGAGGAAGGAAAGAGAAGCCTAGCCATCTTCGCGCTGCATTACCTCGCGTCCAGCAGTCGCACCATCGTTGAACTCCGACGTTTGTTCCTCTGTCGAAGCTGACGGAGTTGTCCGTCTGCCTCTTTAACATTCCGCCAGACAGACGCGAAGCCAGCCACGTCATCACCAAGACCAAGCATTGTCATCGCTTCTTCCAAACGCCGCCTAGCCCATTTGTCGCCATCTGAAGCCACCGTGTCGTTTCTCTTCTCCGTCCAGTTGCCAATGATCTGCTTTGTCTTGTCGAAATCTTGTTTTCGTTGGGTTTGGATCTGGGACAATGGTGCATAAATAGTCACCTTTAAGACTGAAGGAGAAGAATGGAGCTCGTGTGGCACGACAACCCTTTCGTCTTCTTAAACCGGAGGTTGATTTAGGATTGGTTACTCATTCGAAGGTGAAGGACTTTGGGGTGTCTGATGGTCGTTCTAAGGAGGGTGAAGGGTTTGGTGCGAGGAATGTTGCCGGAGTTGGGATAGGGAGTTTGACGTTCGGTGATCTGGTGGCACTCGAAGGGATGAAGACACCTTTATCCTCTAACCTAGAACCAGAATCGAACCGGGTTAGGGAGAACCAGGGTTTAGGTGAACCGAGTGGGCTGGGTATTGAATCAGGTGGTGGGTAGGGGAGTTTGGGCTCCAGTGGAGATGGGGCCTAGGTTGTGAGGGGCGTGTCTGGGTTGGGCCTAGAAGGAGTTGAGGTGAGTGTTGCTAAGGTGTTGGGGGGTCTACGAGATGGGGGTGGGCCTAATGGGAGTGGGCTATGAGATGGAAGTAGGCTGGAAAAAGTGGAGAAGAGGAAAGGGATAAATGGCTTGGGTGTTATGGTGGGTGGGTCGAGAAGTGTTAGACCGGAGATGGGGGTCGCGGGGGCCTGAAGCTGGTCTGTGAGAAGGTAAATCGGGTTGGGTTTGTGGAGAGTGTTGAGCGTCTGGTTTCTATGAACGAGGGTGAGGTGCTGGGTCAAGCCAATGTCGATTCAACTAGGGTGTGGTTCAAAGACGGACCGGTTAGGTTCAATGGGGGAGTGGTTTGGTTCTGTTGGATCCGGTTCCAGTTTGAAAAGGGAAAATTCATGGGTGACCCTTTTTGGGTCCAAATTGAAGGAAAATTTAGAGTTTACTCCCCCTTTGGTTGAAAATGATAAAGTGATTGTTGAGCCTTGTGAGGAGGTTCTTAATACGGGTGTTTGTTTATGGGGGAAATCTTTGGTGGGTTAGTTTATGGATGCAAAACTCCCGTATTTTGTTATTTTTCGCGAGAATTTGGGGACGCGTAGAGATGTCAACTATTATCTTGTTGGAGAACATATTGATTATTTTTAAATTTCAAAAGGCAGAGTCAAGGGACTGGGTCTTGGAGAATGATCCGTGGCACTTGGGTGACAAGCCCATCTTATTACGACAGTGGTCACCAGGTATTGTTCCTAAAACCTTTGTTTTCGATTATGTTCCTATCTGGATTAAACCGGAGCATGTTCCCTTGGAGCTGTGGATGGATAGGGGTTTAGCAATGTTGGCTAGTGTTGTGGGTAAGGCTGTTTCTTTTGATGTTGCAACTAGAGAGCGACGTCGATTATCGTATGCGAGAGTTTATGTTCAGGTGGATGGTGATTCGTTATTTTCCTCTTCAGTCACTGTTAGAATGCGAGGACGAGAGTTTATTATTCCAGTAGTGTATGAGTGGAAGCCTCGTAAGTGTGCTTGTTGTGGCTCTTTTGGGCATACTAGGGTGATGTGTGAGAAACAAAGTGTGGCAAAAGGTCAGGATTTGAATATTGTGGTGGTTAATGAGGGGTGTTTGGGGGAGAAGGGTGGCCTTGAGAGTGTAAGAAAGGGTCATAAGTTGAGTACTGGTGGGAGGGGAGTTAGCCCAGTGGTTGGGAATAGAAGTGTAGGGTGTGATGGCGAGTTTACTATGGTTAGCCATCATCGACGTGATAGAGGAGGTGTAGGACATAGGAGTGGCAGTGGGTCATTGGGATCGGCGCCGTTGAGAAGCAGAGTAGTTTATGGCTCCCCTAGAAGCAGGGTTTGTTAAGCATGTTGATGATCGTAATCAGTTTGACGTTCTGAGTGATGGGGGAGACTTGTTGGCACTGGTATTAGTGTAGTCTGATCCTGATCCGTTGTTTTTTTTGGATGGGATGTTTGGGAGTTCGGGCAAAAGCCCAGTGGGAGGTGGTAGGTGTGATTTCTCACAAGTTTCATGATTTGGTGTTCCTAAAATGTTAAGGGGTTGAATGACCTTGTCAAGTGTAGAGTGGTGGCAGATTTTCTGTCTTCCTCCTCTATTACTTTCTACTGATTGCTTGAGATGAGGGTTCGTCATGAGAACTTTGGTATGGTGGTGGGTAGGTTTGGTGATGCTTGAAGTTGTGTGAGTAGCTATAGTGTGAGGGGGAGTTGGGAGGACCTGGGTGATGTGGCGGAAGAGTGTCTATGATTTTATTCTGGATGTCAGTTGGGATCAGTTCATTTCTAGTACTTTGGTGGATATTGTATCTAGTGCTAGGGTACACATTGGTGTTGTGTATGCCTCTAATCACGTGACTAATAGGCAAAACTTGTGGACCTAGTTGAAAGATGTATATGCCTCGTGGTAGCTTCTTGGTGTTGTTATGGGTGATTTTAATGCTATTCGTAATAGTTCAGAGGATCTTGGTGGTTGCCCTAGCTTGAGAAATATGGAGGAATTTGATAAGGCGTTGTTGGAGGCGGATCTGGTTGAGATAGGTGTGATAGGTAACTGGTTTACTTGGACTAGTAAAGTTTAGGAGAATGGTATCTTACGCCAGTTGGATTGCTGCTTGACTAATGAGGCGTGGAAGGTGGCTTTTCTGTATTCGGAGGTTAGGGTTCGGTAGTGGGGATTTTTTTATCATAGCCCCCTTATGGTCTCTACAGGGGAGACGAGGTGTAGGCCGCCTCCTATGTTTCATTATTTTACTCATTGGGTGGAGGCAGGTGGTTTTATTGATACTATCAGGTCAGTGTGGAGAAGGCTTGAGGATGTGTCCCCTATGGTTAGCTTTGTGTGAAATTTTAAGGCAGTGAAACGGGTTTTACGTGCCTCGTTTGGTAGGCATATCTCTGTGTTATCTAATGAGGTGCGGGTTGCTAGGCAAGTTATGGAGGCTGCTCAGGTCGAGTTGGAGAGGGATCCTTTCTCAGAGTCGGTGTGTGCAGAGGAAGCTCAGGCCATTGAGGTGTTCTAGTCAATGGCTAACAAGCCACTCATAAAGACCAAATTTTGTTTTGAAAGCCATTTTCCACTCATCTCCCATATGCATTCGAATTTGATGGTAACCACTCTTAAGATCAATTTTTTAAAACAAGTTTGTGCCATGTAATTCATCTAGCATGTCATCTAATCTAAGAATAGGATGTCAATACTTTACCATTATTTTGTTGATGGCTCAACAATCAACACACATCCTCTATGTTCCATCTTTCTTGAGTACTAAAATGACTAGAACCGAACAAGGACTCATGCTTTCTCGAACATAATTTTTATCCATGAGTTTTTCCACTTGCCTTTAATTTCCTTGGCCTCAATTGGATTGGTCCTGTAGGCCACCATATTTGGAAGCGTTGCCCCGGGTATGAAATCAATTTTGTGCTCAATTCCTCTTAAAAGAGGTATACCCGTAGGTGCATCTTCATGTGGAAACATGTCATTAAATTCCTGCAAAAGAGTTTTAAAAGCACTAGGAAAACTATCATTAGAGTTAGGTTCAGTTACTAAATACATTCTTTTGCACATAAATACAAAGTTTGGTGCTTCAAATGAAAACATATTCCTCTCTTCCCCCTTTCTCATAACCAAACTCACACTCTTTCTTTTTTCCCTCAAAATCACTCTTTTTTCTCTCTTGATTGTCACTCACTTTTTGCCCCTCACTTTTTTCTTTTTTTTTGCTCTTCTCCTTTAACTTACTTTCTCCCCTCCTCTCTTGACCCTCAAATTATTTTCTTTTCTTTTCTAATTTCACTTGATCGCATTGTACTTCATATGGAGATAATGGAAGAAAAATAAACTTCTTCCCATTCAAAGTAAATGTGTACTTGTTCAACAAACCATCATATGTGACTTCTCTATTATATTGGCAAGGTCGGCCTAATAACATATCACCCGTATACATAGATAGTACATCGCAAAAAACCTCATCCTTATATCTTCCAAATGTAAAAGAAATAAGAACTTGGGAGTTTACCTTCAATTCTCCTTTGTTTGTTAACCATTGAAGTTTATATGGTTTTGGATGTGGACAAGTAGTGAGTTTGAGTCTTTTTATAAGAAAACTACTTACTACATTTGTGCAACTTCCACTATCAATCACCAAGCTACATGGGGTTCCTTCAATCAAGCACCTTGTATGGAATAAGTTCTCCCTTTGATCTTCAACTTTCTCTTCCTTAATCTGCACATTAAGTACTCGTCTTGCAACTAAGGATATGAAGTTACCTTCTTCAATGTATTCATCATCAACGGCTTCGGATTCGTCCTCAAGTTGGCCACCTTGTTCATCACATTCATCTTCCGAATCAATAATTCCATTTCTTATGACCATGAATTTTTTATTGACACAATCTTTGCTCATGTGCCCAAATCCTTTGCACTTCCAGCATTGAATGGAACTAGAATTCTCTCTTTCCTCCTTTGAAACTTCATTCTTTTTAGTATAGGTGCTCCCAGCTTCCACTCTTTTAAAAGCCACAAATTTTCCTTTTGTTTCACCCCTATTCACAAAACCATCCTTATTCCAAACATTAGAATTTGAAAAGGTATTAGCTTTAAAATTATACCTCTTGGAATGTTCCTTTTCTTCTTTCAATTGTTCTTCAATTTTGATTGCATAATGATACATATCTTCCAAGTATAGTTGTGGATATCTATCAACGATATAAGCAATTTCTCGATTTAAACCTCCAAGTAATCTAGATACGGTGTCTTCTTCTTCTTCTGGAATATTTGCTCTTTCCATCAAAGTTTCCATATCTTGATAATATTCAGCTACACTTTTTGTTCCCTTCCTCAAAACTTGAAATTTTGTTCTCAAATCTCTTTCATAATGTTTTAGAACATTCCTCTTTCTCATAACTTTTTTAAGTTCTTCCCAAGTTTCAATGGGATCCTCCTCTTTCCTCCTTCTCTCAGATTTGAGATGTTGATACCAATTTCCCGCATGGTTAGGAATTCGGCAATGGCAAGTCTCATCTTCTTATTCTCACTAAATGTGTTGTAATCAAACACATGTTCTATCTTTCTTTCCCATTCCAAGTATGACTCCACATCCGACATTCCACAAAATGGTTAAATTTTGAGCTTGACCCACTATCTCTATCTTCATGGATTCTTTCTCCTCGTCTAGGATGCATATTATTTCTTCCTCTTCCTCTCATGTTTCCTCTTCCTCCAATTTGTCTTTCTTGTTTAACTAAGTCAATTACTCTTTCATCTTCTTGTAAGACTCTTTGTTGTTGTGCCCTCCTTTCTTGCCTATCTTCCCTCATCATTTCCATCATGCCTTGAATGGCTTGAAGAATAACCATATTAGTTTCTTGTACTTGTGGTACTCCTTCACCCTGTGACATTTTAAAGTTAGTAATAAAAGGACCTCACCACACTTCTCACCAATTTCACTCAAGAACACTCGTGTTTATCACTCAAGGGTAGGCTTTTGGTACTAGGTCAATGATGTAAGGATTGGCTTATATTTTTGGTGCAATCTCACTAAAAATTTGATAAAAACCAATTCAAAATGATCAACTCTCACAAACTAAGAGTAAAGTAACTAAAGTTAGGCTAAAAAACAAATCTAGAATTTTTTTTTCTTTTTTTTTTTTTTATGAATGACAAGAAACTTTCATGTGCCTTGGATCTTTGATTTCTTTTCTTCTTCTTTTTTTTTTTCTTGTTGACTTTCTTTTTTTTTTTTTTTTTTAGATCCAAGAGCTGATTTGAAAAGTTTTCAAGATAATTTGTAGTATGTCTTGTAGTACAAGATGTAAGCAATTGCTTTAAAGGAAAAAATTGAAATAAAGTAAAGATAACACCTCTAAAGTCGGCCAAGAACAATAAACAAAAGCTCTGATACCAAATGATAAGCGCTTGCGATGCTTGTTGGATGCAAAGCTAGAGGTCCTTCTAGGATCCTTGCAAACACTCACAAAGAAAGCTAACTTAGATCAAACTTAGAATCTATGATGGTCACTCTTAGATCCTAAGACAACTCAATCCAGAGTTAGCTTGATCCAGACTAATCCAATGAATTGATTTAAATATCAATCTAAAGCAAGATTTGAAAGAAAAAGACAACACCAAAGGGTTGAATAAGCACATGCTTTTTACTATCGATAATCTGAGTTTTGGAGAACATTACAAACCATTTTCTAGGCCAAATGGTCGCGGATAGACCAAGAAACTCAAAAGTTATTCAAATACAATTAATTGCAAATTGTAGAAAACTAGAAACTTGAAACTCAATTGCCTACTAAATTATAAGTCAAAATGCAAAACTAGGAATGTAGAAATCTTCAAATTGCCTTAAATATCTCCTCTAGAAGGTGGAAAAGTAGATATGCACGTTTGACAAGGTTTGACATCACATTTCCCCATGCAGTGCACACTTGACAGCATTTTCTTCACAAAATCTGCACACTTTTTTTTACCACCGTGTCATCTTCCAAACTATAAGACTTTTCCGTACCATCTTCATGCCATTCTCTTCTTGACTCATTGAACTAACATTATATAAAACTTTGGTCTCAAAATTATTTGTCGGTTCTTGTGAATTTACTAGTTTTTGAAGATGTAGTTTGAATGCCTCTTGAATTTTCTTTGTCTTGTTTCTTGTAATTGGTCCATTAGGTAAATGCAATGGTTCAATGGTTGAATTCACATCAAGTTCCATATTTTTTTCGGGTGTGGAGTCTGGTGAGGCAGAGGAGCTTGCTGCTTTTATGGGATTCTCTCTTGGTTCGCTGCCTGTTATGTATCTGGGATTAACTTTATTGGCTGGTCGGTTTAGGGTTGTGGACTATACACCTTTGATACAGAGGATTAAAACTCGTATTAGAAGCTGGACGGCTCGGTCCCTCTCTTTTACTGGGAGGTTACAGCTTGTCAAGTCTGTCTTATAGTCCTTTTAGATGTTTTGGTGTAGCATCTTTGTGTTGCCTACGTGTGTAACTTATGAGGTTGATCGTCTGTTGCGTAGTTATTTATGGAAGGGCAGTGCAGAGATTCGGGGTGGTGTGCAGGTGGCGTGGGACGAGGTGTGCTTGCCAAAAGGTGAGGGGGGTTGGGTGTGAAACATGTGGCTTCATGGAATCAAGCTACTATTTTGAAGCTACTCTGGTTTCTTTAATTAAATCGGGCTCATTATGGGTGGCATGGGTGGAGGCGTATGTTTTTGTGTGGGCGGTCTTTATGGACTGTTCGATATAAAGTTGGGAGGTCTTGGTGCTTGAGGGTAATCTTGCATTGTAGGGATAGATTCAAACATCTGGTTCATTTAAGGGTGGGCGATAGAAGGTCATGTTTTGTTTGGTGGGATCCTTGGTTGTCGGGGGGTATGATTATGGATTCATATGGTTCTACGGTGGTCTATGATGTAAAGAGTAGTATGGAGGCGAGGTTGTTGGAGTTTATGGATGGTGAGGGAGGTTGGAGGTGGCCTACAATGTCATGGGAATTGCTTGAGATCTGGGATCTTATTCAGGCAGTGGGGCCTAGGGTGAGGGGGGAGGATTATTGGGTTTGGGTATTGGGTACTAGTGGTTGGTTTTCTATCGCTAGTGCATGGGAGAGTTTGCGCCCTCGTCATCCTAGGGTGTCTTGGGTAGGTATTTTGTGGTCTGGAGATGGTATTCCGCATCATTCCTTCTGTGTGTGGTTAGCTATGAGGGACAGGTTGGGTATGCAGGATTGGTTGAAGAGTTTGGGTGTGTTGTCAAGGAGAGGGGGTGTCTTCTGTGTGGAGGAGGTGTGGAGTCCCAGGATCATCTATTTTTTAGTGTGGGTATGAGAGAGAGGTGTGGTCAAGTGTGTTGCATTAGTTGGGTTCGACTCATCGGGTGGCGAGTTGGGTTATCGAGTTGAGTTGGTTGTATGGAGTGGGGTCAGGCAAGGGAGGTTGGAGGTGGCCTACAGTGTCATGGGAGTTACTTGAGATCTGAAGTCTTATTCAGGCAGTGGGGCCTAGGGTGAGAGGGGAGGATTATTGGGTTTGGGTGTTGGGTGCTAATGGTCAGTTTTCTATTGCTAGTGCGGGGGAAAATTTGCGCCCTCGTCGTCCTAGGGTGTCTTGGGTAGGTCTTTTGTGGTCTGGGGATGGTATTCCATATCACTCCTTCTGTGTGTGGTTAACTATGAGGGACAATTTGGGTACGCGGGATTGGTTGAGGAGTTGGGGTGTGTTGTCAGAGGGGGTGTCTTCTATGTGAGGGAGGTGTAGAGTCGCGGGATCATCTATTTTTTTAGTGTGGGTATGGGAGAGAGGTGTGGTCAGTTGTGTTCGACTCATTGGATGGCAGGTTGGGTTGTCGAGTTGAGTTGGTTATACTGAGCGGGGTCGGGGAAGTGGGTGCATAGTAAGCTATTCCGTGTCTTCTGGTGTACTTCCATCTACTACATTTGGTAGGAGTGTAATCGCCAGTCTCATAGTGGTAGACCGAGGACAGTGTCTGCTCTGTTTCACCTTATGGTCTCTACGGTTCATGCTTGTGTTGCTTCCTGACGGATTGATCTTCTCGGTCTTATCTAGTACGTTTATAGATGTTTTTTTTCCTTTTTTTGTACTTGTCGTTGTTCTTTGTTTGGTTGTTGGCCCCAGGTGGTGGACTTTTGTTTCCTTTTCTTTGTTTTCTCCCAGGTGGATGGTATTGTTTTGGCTTTGTTTCGGTCGAGTCCTGTCTTTATTTGTACTTTGTTGCTTTGATGCCTTAATCTCGAGCTATGGGATCCCCCTTGTTGTTGTATAATAATATCACCTATTCTAGAAAAAAAAAATTGAGCTTACAAACTTATACAAGGTTAAAATTGGAACCTCAAGCTTACATAGTTGAAAAAAATTTAACGATAAAGGATTGACAAGTCATATAGCAAATTTTAAAATTTCTTTAGAAAGAATAGAAAAAAGTTTTCAAAATCTTAAAATAGAAAATTGATTTTTTTAATAAAAATACTATTTACTAAATACCCAAACTACCCATACTTACTCAAATGGATAAAAGCATCGAGTCCCACACTAAACCAAATATATATATTTATTAAATAGTATTTTCGTTAAATAGTATTTTAAGATTATATATACACTTTGTCAAGTCCCACACATGGTAATAGTAGTGGCGGCAGAGCATGCGGTTGACAACTTCGCTCACGGGTGAGGCTTTGTGGACATGAGGAGAGAGAACGAGAAAGAGAGAGTGAATAAGATAGAAAGAAAGATCAATGAGACTTAACAATGCTACCCTTCACAACGACAACTTGAGGATGTTGGCGACAGTCTCAATATGGACGACAGTGTATGGTAGAAAGAGAGATTCAAGGGGCTTAGTAAAGCCGTGAAGGAGATGCAGGCGTGAGGTAGAGAGGGTGAGAGATGGAGGGCATTAAGGAAGATGGATTTAGATGGTTTTTGTGATTTTATTTTATTTTAATAATAATTGCAAACAAGGAAGATTTGATCAATCTCACGCCAATACTCTAAGTGATTTATGTTTTATTAAGAAAAAAACTATTATTTAGATAGCTGAATATTAGGGGTGGACAGTGAAATCGCATAAACCAAACCGAACTGAATTATCAACATAATCGAAAAATTTGGTTCGATGCGGTTAGCTAGAATTCCAAAATCGAAATTAAACGGTTCGGTTCGGTTAAGAGTTCAAAAATCACCTTTTAAACCGAACCAAACCGTTTTAATATATATATATATACACACACTATTAGGGTTAGGGTTTTTAGACTTTTTTTCTCGGTTCTCCTTCTCCCTCGACAGTCGACTTGACCCTCGGTCTCCATCTCCAAACCTTCCTGATTCCACTCGGACACCCCTACATCAACACCTTCTTCTCCCTCGGTTCGACCCTCCATCCTTTGCATCAACACTTCCTAACCTCAACTCTCAAGTCTCTATTTTGATTTTTAATTTTTTGTTTTGATTCCACCCAGCCACCCCTACATCAGCATCTTTTCCGTTTCAAACCCATCGACTGTCGCAGTCTGCACCAGCAACTCAACTTTTCTGGTCTTTAAGTAGGTTTTGTATCTCATTCTCTCGATTTATTTTCTCTTTGTTTTGATTTGGATGTAATTTTTAATTTTTCTTTCTCCGTCGTCTTTGATCTCAATTAGGGCATAAAACCACAATCTTTGTTTGTCAACCGGACATCTTTCCGACTCTGATCTATTTTTCAGGATCATTCCTATCTCTCTCATTTATTTTTTGATCCAAAATTACTCATTTTTATTTGCCATAAGTTCTTTTCCTTGGTGATTCATTTAAATTTCAATTGGTTTGTGACTGATCCAGATTCCTTCATTTATTTTTTGATGGATTTTGACATCTCTTCGATCTATTATTTTAGTTTTGATACTTAGCTTTTGATTGGTTTGTGACTGAGAATCATTCAAATTTCAAATTTCATGTTTGATTCTTAGCTTTTACTTGGTGTTATTCTAATATTCCCTATCCAAATTAAATATCTTTTCAAGTTTCATTCGAATGTTTGTACTTAGCTTTTAGTTGGTGTTTTTCCTCTGTTTCAAATTTCAAATTTTATGTTTGATACTGCTTTTATGGTTTGGTTTGTTTCTATCTAATTTGTTTCATAATAATAAGTTTTTTTCATCTATTTTCCCCTTTTAACTATCTAGAAATTTGTTTGTTAGCCTAAATATTAGTTAGATTTTCATTTGATCATATATGTAAAGAATAGAATAGAAGAGAAAAATGAATTAATTTGATAAAATAAAGAAACATATATGAAGAAAGTTGTATGTGAGGAAAGGGCATGCCTTATAGCTTCTCTAGCTAATGTCACGTCGATCACATGAGTTATGTTGTTTAGTGGTTGGATAAAAGCTCTAGAACAAAATAATTTTGAGTATTACCTAGATTTGATTGCTTTTAGTTTAGGGTTTTGGAATAACTTTAACATCTTGAGAATGACAAGGAAAGCTTAACTAAAGACTAAAGATCTTTATTTTGTTATATGCATTTTATAGGTACCATCACAAATTTTACCTATAACCACCAATGATTCACAATGAGTAAGAGCAACGATTCCAATGATAATGTTATTGAGATGTTTCCACCATTATCAAAAGATCAAAGTGAGGAGACGGTTTCAAAGCCTGCAAATGGAAGAAAGAGGAAAAATTTATCTATGGTATGGGATCACTTTACTAAATGGTATAAATATAGTGATGATGATCCACATTCTAAATATAACTATTGTGGTATGGCGTATGCATGTCATGGTAGAAGGAATGAAAATTCAATTATGAAAATGCATATTGAAAACTACTGTAAAAAAAACCTAATCAGATTAAGAAGTGTAAGTTAGATGTAACACAAAGTGAGTTGGTCTTTAAGAAGAAAGAGAGTATTGGAGATAGTTCACATTCATCCGTTAGTTATAAGATGTTTACTATTGAGAGTGCTCGAAAACTACTTGCTAAGATGATTGTAATTGATGAGTTGCCATTTAAATTCGTAGAGAACCAATGATTTAAGAGGTTTGTGAATAGGACTTTGACGTTAGCAGAACCAAAATTTGTTCTTCCTTCTCGAAAAACAATTGCTAGAGATATTTTTGAAATATATGATAGCATGAAAAAGAAGTTGAAAGACATTTTTGTGAATCAAGGACATAGAGTGTCACTCACAACCGATACGTGGTCATCAATCCAAAATATGATCTTTTTGGTTTTGATTGCACACTTTATTGAAAAAGATTAGAAGTTACATAAGAGAATTCTTAATTTCACTCAAATTGAGAACCATGGAAGGGAGGCGATAGGAAACGAGGTTGAGAAATGTGTAAAATAGTGGGGCATTGAAAGGGTTATGACATTAACAGTTGATAATGCTTCGTCAAACAATACTGTCATTGCTTATCTAAAGGATCGTTTTAAGCATGGGTTGGTGTTAGATAGTGAGTTCTTGCATGTTCGATGTTGTGCACATATATTGAACTTAATTGTATGTGATGGTCTAAAAGATGTTAATGATTTATTAGTTCGAATTGAGATGCCATGAGGTTTGTTAGATCTTCTCCTGCTCGACTTGCTACATTTAAGAAGTGTATCGAAGAGGAGAACATAGATAATAAAAGTATGTTGTGGCTTGATGTTCAAACTAGATGGAATTCTACTTATTTGATGCTTGAGGCAACTGTAAAATTTGAAAAGGCATTTGAGAGGTTAGAAGACTCTGATACAGTCTACATGAATGAGGAGGAAAAATTGACCACCAGGGATTGGGAAATTGCCATAATATTTACCAAATTTTTGTTAGTGTTCTATGAAGTAACTGTTAGGCTTTCAGGGTCTTTGTATGTTACTTCCAATATAGTCTTCCATAAGATTAGTATACTTCAGAATTGCATAAAAAAATATTTAAGTGCAACTGGTCCTAATGATGTACTTTTGCATGAAATGACAATGAAAATGCAAGAAAAGTTTGATAAGTATTGGTGAAAAAAAGATAGAACAAATTTATTCTTGTATGTTGCCTTCATTTTGGACTTTCGTTATAAGATGAAGTTTCTTTCGTATTGCCTAAATCAGTTATTTGATGTTGATGTGGAAAAAGCCGTAGGAAGTAAGGTAGAGGGTGTTTTGAGAGCATTGTTCAATGAATACAATTTTTCACTGTCAGTTGCTATTAAGGGTCAATCTTTATGTACCATTAAAGGTGCTCCATTTAGAACTACAAGTGTTTCAGAGGTATTCCTTTTTTATTTTGAAGATTTGGATGAAGATGAATCGCAAAGTGTGGTTTCAAAAGTTGATATTTACTTACTGGAGCCTCGTGTTAAACGTGAGGATAACTTTGATATCTTAGATTGGTAGAAGGGGAATTCTTCTAGATATAATATTCTTAGCAAAATTGCACGAGATCTTTTAGCAGTTCTGGTATCCACAGTTGCTTCTAAGTCCATATTCAACACTAGTGGGAGAGATTGATCTTTTTCGTACCTCATTATCTCCAACCACAACTGAGGCACTTGTATGTGCACAAAATTGGTTATGTTCAGAACAAATTTGCATTAATTTACGACAATACTTGGAGGAAATTGCAGATGACGAGGAAGGTTCGTATCATTAAAACATATTTATATATTTTTTAACATATTTATTTATATTTATTATGATAACAACTAAGAAGTTTATCAATTTTTTTTCTTAGTCTTCGTAGTGGGTTTGAACGAAGCGGCAAAGGCAAAAAATAAAGAGAAGGAGGGTGATGTGACAAATAATGGGAAGAATGTGAAGGAATATGTGAAAGGCAAACAAACAAATTTGAGAATAATGATTGACAAGTGAACAAATTTGTTTGTATTGATTGGACTTTTGTAATATGTTACTATGTTATTATTAAGTGTTTGACTTGTTATTTGCTTTTATGTGACTTAAAACTTTGAAGGTGGTGATTTGAAATTTCTATATTGTGTACTTTGTAGAACTCTTAAGTTTTTTACTTTTTATTGTAGTCATTTTGATATGTTCCTATTGTGGATTGATATTTAAATTATGGTTAGAAAAACTTGTAAAATAAAAAAAGAGAAAAAGATTGTGTCATAGGCAAGAGACAGTGGAAGGAAGAAGGAAAATAAAAGGAAAAGGAAACAAAACAAAAAATTTAAAAAAATAAGGAAAAAAAATGAAATCGATTTTTAAAACCAAACCGAATCGACTATATGCAGTTCGGTTTGGTTCAATTTTATATATAAAGAATTCAGTTTGGTTCGGTTTGACCCCCAAACCGAACCGATTCCACCCGTACTGATGATGATGATGATGATGATATTTATTATTATTATTATTATTATTATTCCAACTAAGCAATCTTATCCTTTTCCCACTCAAATTCTAAATCTACAAATTCTAAATCTTTTATCAACTTAAATTAAAAAATTTCAAATTTCTTATCAAATAAAATTTAAATTAGTTATCTTCTCGATTATATTAATTTTGGCTCCAAAAAACAAAATTAAAGGGAAAAAATCAAATAATTTGAGATAATTGATTGAAATTTATCTAGAACTCAGGATGTTTAAACCTCATGACTTCATAGTACAATTACTCTGTATGTGGATTTAGATTAGTTAAATCTCATATTTTTCATATTACTATTACACATTCATTGAAAGAAAAGATTCCAAAATAATATGATTCAACTTCAAACCCTTTTGAATGTAATAGATAACGGTGGTGTCTGAGAATTAATGTGTATTTGAATCATTGGGGCTAGTAATTGATGATATGCTCATATTGGTAACATTATTGGTGTTGTAATCAAGAAAGTTGTCCCAAATATACCTCTAGAAAGATCAAAAGTGATAAGAGCTTTAATTTTTCATATTTGTAAAGAATTCAAACAAGAAAACGGTATGATAATACGATATGATGATAATGATGCAGTTGTTATTGATCAAGAAGGAAATCCAAAAGGAACTTGAATTTTTAGTGCAACTACCGAAGAATGTATAAATGGTGCAGAAAAACTTGTTTGCGAAAATGTTAAGAATTCCAAACAAGGGCCAAGGACAGGTTTAAATATAATAACAACCGAAACAATACTTCTAACACAAAATGTAATTACATTTTTTTAGATTGAAACAAATATTGAGGAAGAAAAAACTGAATAAACAAGAAAAATTGGAAGATATGAAAAAAAAGTTAAAATTGAAACTAATAACAATATATATTAAAAATGAAAAAAGAACATACACACAAATTACAAAAACTCGAAAATATGAAAAAAGATAAAATTAATTTGATAACAATATGTATAAAATAATTTTAAAAAAAATTATATACAATTCAATCTGGTAACAAACATTCAACTATCCAAAATTTAGTTAAGTAAAATCAAATTTGATAATAAAAGATAAATTCAAATATAAATTGGAGGAGAAAATTATGATGGATTTCGTTTATTGTGATTAAATCGAATGTTAAGTTAGATGAAATCTAATTTGATAATAAAAGATAAATTTAAATGTAAATTGTGGGAGACAAATCAGGGAGAGTTTGATTTATTGTGATTTTATTAAATCAATTAGGTTATAATTTGATAATTGAACTTCAACAATTACACTATATTTATAACTATCATTAATTGATCTATGAAGATATGTCAAGAATTCGAAAAATGACCATCACGTGATCTACACACAATTTGCCAAATCTTATTAATTTTGAATTCGGCCAAATATCCAAACAAAACCTAAAATTTTACTATATATCCAATTTCTCAAAATTTTAAGTCTTATACTTATAAAATGGTTAAGATTGGACCCCAAACTTGCAAACTTATCAAATTTGATCCTTAAAATTTATTTACCATAGAGATTCAAACATTGACTTTTTAATTTAGAAAATGTATCTTAAACAAGCCAGTTATGCTTAATTCTTAAATAAAAATAAGAATTGTTTTCACCCCTTCTTTCTCATGTTTTTTTTTTTTTAGTTATATTTTTTTAAAAAAGTATAAAATTAATTGCTCATTTTGTACCAAACGATATCTCAATTTTGTAAAGAAAACCAAAAACATTATCAAACAAAATTTAATTAACTAGAATTTTAAAATAATTTTCTCTATACCAAATTATATTAAATTTTGATAAGTAATCTTTAATTAAAAAAAAAACATGGCATTAAAAATAGAGCCTCTCTATTATCATATGGTATTTGTGAAAGATTCTTCCCAAAATTGTCTTTTTACCCTCCCAACATATATACGAAGCATGTTTATTTTTATTAAGATCAAGCACATGTTGGATCGATATGACAATCCTAGAGGGATGGATAGGGTTTAATTAAACTTTTTTTCTAAATTAACCAAATTAAACTAATTAATACACTTTTTATAAATAATAAGAAAAATTCAATTTATGCAACAAATAAGATGACAAAAATGTGAAAATTTAATTCTATCAATTTTTAGCAAATAAATAAGAACAAACTAAAACATACAATAAATTGCTTAAATTAATTGCAAAAATAAAAAGGAAAGAGTTAGAGAAGAAGACACTATAATTTTTATAGTGGTTCGGTCAAACTCGACCTACTCCACTCCCCAAGCGCCTCTTGGGAATTTGAATAAAATCTTTCCAACTCTTTCCACGGATTAGAGCCTAACCGTTACACCACCGCTCCTTTTATGGGTTCAAGAGCAAACTCGATCCTTTCCACGGTTTATGATCAAACCGTTATAAATGTTGAAATTTTTTAAGAACACAATACAACTCTCACTAGAGTGGATTTACAAGTTTAAGCACTCAACAAGTTTATCCTCAAAATACAATAACACTCTCTCAAGAATAAGATGAAAAGAAAAATTGGGAACTTAGAGAGAGCAACAATGGAACTTTTGAGTTTTGGAGGATTATGAAATGTAAAATTTGTTTGTTTAAAATTTGGAGAGGAAGATGGTTTATATAGAGATGGAAAAATTTTTAAAAACTACAATTAATTTGGACCATTGGATTTTGGAAAAGAAAAATCAATGGTGGAGATTTTAAACTAAAGTAGTCGTTAGATAAAAAAAAAAATAATATTAAATTCATTTTCTTTTTAAATTTATTTTCTTTTTAAAATTAATCCAAAAAATAAAAAAACATACCATGTGTCAAAACCTAGCCGTTAAACACAAACATAAAATAATATTAAATTCATTTTCCTTTTAATTCATTTTCTTTTTAAATTCATTCTTTTTAAAGTCAATCCAATAAAAAACATACCATGTGTAAAAAACTAGCCGTTAAACAAAAACATAAAATAATATTAAATTCATTTTCCTTTTAATTCATTTCATTCTTTTTAAAGTCAATCCAAAAATAAAAAACATATCATGTGTAAAAAACTAACCGTTAGACACAAACATAAAATAATATTAAATTTATTTTCCTTTTAAATTTCTTTTAAATTTCATTTTTTTTATTTTAAATCAATCCAAAAATCAAAAGTTCATCATATGTTAATCTCTTCCACCATTCAACCAATATGCTGCCACATGTTTACATGCAAATGGTCTGATTATACCACGTCATCCACCACAGTATTTTTTCTATAGACTTGTTTCGGTCATATCGTCTTCATCTTAGCTCCGATTTGAGTGATTCAAGAGGTGTCGGAACAACGCTCTGATTTGAGTGATTCAAGAGGTGTTGGAATCGTTGTTCCGAGCTCTACGCTATGGACATATTAAAACACTAATATTTTCAATAATTAAAAATTGAGTTTGTTATAATTAAAACATTGATTAATTAATTAATTAAAATTAATTAATTTGAGATTAAGGGCCAAAAAACCAACCGCATGATCAAGAATAGTCCAATCTTTTTAATGTATGTTGGGTATGTACATATATAAGGTTCCCTAGCTAATCTCTAACTTCATAGGGTTTAATTAAAAGTTAATTAAAGCAAAAGTATGATGGATCCTATTAGCCTTGTATAAATTGAGGATAAGTTAAATACATTTGAATTAGTACAAGGTCTTCAAAATTAATCTAGGAAATTAAATTTCTTTTTGTTTTTGACAATACGTAAGGGATCAAACTTCTGACTTTGAGATTAATGATATAATTTCATTTCTTTTTGTTTTTTACAATACGTAAAGGATCAAACTTCTGACCTCGAGATTAATGATATAATTTCATGCCATTCGAGATATGTTCACATTGACCTAGAAAAATAACATTTAAACCACCTCTATATCATAAGTTTGTTATAATATTTCAAGAATTAAAATCCTCATTTATTATTTTAGGTTTTCAAAGATATTTAATATTCATACCAATCATATAATTTCATGATACAAAAGGGTCACAAGCCATACGAATTTTAAAATATTAACTTACATATTTATAGACAAATAACTTTTTGACCACAATTAAAGTGGGAGATTGAACCTTTTGTCACAAAATTGATAGTATAAATTTAGACCGTTGAACTATGTGACGAAATTAATAGTATAAATTTATATCAGTTGAACTATGTTTATATTGATCTTTATAGACAAATATTATACCTACATCTAATTAAAACGTAGAATGTTTTTAACTCAATTAATAAAGTATGGTTTAGCATTATATCATCATTTGCTGATTAAGTTGGCTATCGTCTTTCAAAACAACTTAATTGAAAAAAAAATACACCATACATCAAGAATGAAATTTTAAAAAGATACATCAAGAATGAAATTCAAACTTTTTAAAGATTTAAACCTCATTTGATAACCATTTAGTTTTTTATTTTCTATTTTTGAAAATTATGCTTATAAACACTATTTTCACATCGAAATTTCTTGCTTTGTCATACTTTTTATCACATTTTTAAAAGACGAAGCCAAGTTTTAAAAACTAAAAATAAAAAAAAAACAAAAATCGTTTTCAAAACTTATTTTTGTTTTTGGAATTTGGCCAAAAACTCAACAATCTTAAGAACAATGCAATCCATTATGAGAAATTGAAAGAAAATAAGCTAAATTTTTAAAAAACCAAAAGCAAAAAAACAAAATAGTTACCAAATGTAACCTTATATATCAAATTGAAAAAATGTAGTCAACCATTAAAGACTAGATTATATATTTAGTCCCGTTTCATTTTTTTATTTTAATAAGTAGTTATTGAATATAAAATTATTATGATAATAATAATTGCAGGATGAAAGATCAAATCTCCGACTTCAAGAAAGGGAATGCATATCAATAAATACTCAGCTAATCAAATTCTTTTTTAGTGCTTATTAACTATGGAGTTCACTGGAATTGATATAAATTAATGTACACCAATGAAATTGAGGCAATCCTAAAAGTTTAGGAGAAAGACATAATTTACCTATTAGTTTCTTTTATCAACGTGAGATAACTACGCTAACATGAACATATACTATCAACTTCGAGATCGAAAATTCAATCTCCTGCCGTACATATTAAAAATACAAACTACATTTGTTCTTTTTATTAAATAAGCAAATAAAAAATATGTTAAAATATCATTTTTTAATTCTTTATTTTATGACTTTTTTTTCTTCTCAATATGATTTTAAATGTTCAATAAAACGTAAGAATAATATCTATATTAGCTTATTGTTAATTTTCTTTTCAAGATAATAAAATTCTAGTAGCATTTTCCCTCTATATAATGTCTTTTTTCATCAAAATTATTATTATCATTTAACCAATTTCAATAAAAACTAATTTCAGAATATGGCATTCTTTTCTATCAAATAAGAGCAAGAAATATTCTTGAAAAACATTATTTCAAAAAGTCATCGTATGAATGATCAAGAATAACAATTATCTTACTATCACATTCATCAAACATCTTCATTATTTCGAATATATTTTAAATTAGGGAAAAAAAATTAAAACCCCAATTTAAATTTTTTAAAAAGGTTTACTTGCATCCTTTAACTTTTATTTGAAAATGACATAAATACTTCTTTATAATATAATAGTTTTAACTTTTGTACAACAAACTGATATGTATGTATCAAATTTTCTAATCTAGGGTTGAAAATCAAACAATCTCAAATTTTCCTAATGAGAGACAAGAAAAGAGAAATAAAATAACAAACAAATAAATTATAGAGTTATCCACATAATGATTAAATCGGAATGTGAATATTTCTAATAACACAAAACCAATTTTCAAACATTTAACATAATGCTTTGGTCGTTAAAGTATGTTTAGATTGATTGCGCTATTAAGTTGTCACCTTTAATTTGGGCGAGATAGGATAGAATCCTATCTCGCTCAAGATTGGTTGGTTATCCACTTCTTGAAACCACATTATCTGAAAATTTAAAATCTATAACATCCATGTGGTAGTTGGTTGCACAATCAAAGAATGCTACATTTTTCTCCCTTGACTAAATCATTAATGTCATAAATTTGAAAATAATCTCACCTTTTATTTAGAATGTCAAACTACAAAATTTCAAAAGAATAAAAAATTGTTCAATATAATATGTATGTTTGAAGTTGGAATGAGATCTCAACCTCCTTTGGAATGGAGACCTTTCATCAATGGATTGGTTAGAGCTATGGTTCAAAATCTTGACCAATTATGTTGAGTTATTTGTAATTGTCTCCAAAAGTAGAAAAGTAGAAAATTAGAAAGAGAAGTCTAACAAAGAGATGTTCATACTATAATATGGCCTAACAAAGAATAGTTTGCAATTAACTCAATTTCAAAAGGTCACTACATGCATGAAAATGAAGAAACAATATACATAGATTATATGTGATTGGCTTTAGGCTTAAATCCTATTTTAATTCTTGAGCTTTGAATTTTTTTTTTTTCATTTTGGTCCTTCAATTTTTAAAAAGCACCAATCTTGATCCATGTCATTAATATGTCATTAATGGGTTAACAAAATGATGACGTAACTTAAAAATTTAGATAATTAGATACCTAGTTAAATGAGTTGATGTTATATGAAAATTTAGGGTGTTTGGGTATCTACCTTAATGCCAAAATCTACATTTTGATTGATACCAAAGAAGCTCAACAATCAAAATATTGATGTAAAGCTCGACAATTGATCTCATTTACTAATTTTGAAGATAGTTCATGAATCGCCAATATCTATGATCTTTGAGATATTTTTCTTTTATTCTAACTTCATATTTTGCTTCATCTTCACTAATCCTCTCCTCCACTATCAAATCCACCGTAAACCCATATAAAGAAAGGTATGTGAAGGACAAATGATCAAGTTTGTTAATCAACAAAAAACAAGATTTAGATCCGACTCCACAATGTATACTATGAAACAAAGGTTCGATGTGTTTAGCACCGTACAGATTTTTCGATTCCGAGTCAAGACAAAGAAGTTTGAAATCGAGCTTGGTGTAAATGGCATTTGATCCTCATTAAGCTTGTTTGGCATCAATCAAATTGTAGGTTTTGACGTTAGGGCAATACCCAAAGACTTTAGATTTCCATATAATATTGACCAACTTACTTGGCATCCCACTTAAGCCACTTAGGTGTCCAATTATCTAAGTTTTTAAGTAGCTGTCATCATGTTGTTAACACATTAACAACAATAGGATGAATCAAAATAGACATTTTTTTAAAAGTTCATTTTGAAAATTCAAAGACCAAATTAAAACAAATAATTATTGATATTTGAATCACCTAACTTTTTTGACAAAGAGAGAAATGATGATCCAACAATTAGCACAAATTATTGAAGATTTGAAATAAAATCTACCCACTAGCTCAAAGAATTGGCGTGTCGCCATTCTTAGAGTTGTTACCCTTGAGCTTTTGCATTGTGTCTAAGGATCGATTTCAACGTTTAGGCTTCGTTTGATAGTTATTTGACTTCATTTGATAATTATTTGACTTTTTATTTTTTGTTTCTAAAAATTATACTCCCAATTCCTTTACCATGATTTTCATCTTTCTTAATTAAATTTGATTGTTGTTTTTTTAATTTGTTTGTTCTTCTTTCTTGTCTACTAGAAAAAAAAAATTAAACATTTAATTCTTAGCCAAATTTAAAAAACAAAACAATTTTTTTAACGCTTCATTTGGTAACCATTTGATTTTCTTTTTTTTTTTTTTAAATTAAGCCTATAAACACCCATTCCATATTTAAATTTCATGTCTTCTCATTTATTTTTTTATCAATATTTTCAAAAACCAAATCAAATTTGGAAAACTAAAAAAAGTAGCTTTTAAAAACTTGTTTTTGTTTTTGAAATTTGGCTAACAATTCAACTCTTGTACTTAAGAAATATGAGAGTATTGTAAGAAAACAAGAAAAAAAAAATAGGCTGACTTTTCAAAAACCAAAAACAAAAAACGAAACGGTCACTAAACAGAGCCTTAGTTTTCAAATTTTGGATTGGATTTTGAAAATACAGATAAAAAGTAAACAACAAAACAAAGAAACCAATAGGTGGAAGTTTGTTTACAAGCTTAATTTATAATAAATAGATATCAGGGTTTTTGGTTTTTTAAAATAAATCTATAAATACTATTCCTACTTATGAGTTCCATACTTTGTTTATATTTTCTAATAGTATTTTCGAAATTCAAGTCAAGTTTTGAAATCTAAATTAAATAGGTTTTAAAAATTTGTTTTTGTGTTCTAAAATTTGATAAAAAAGAAAAAAAATTCAAATGTTTACTTAAAAAAAGTGAAAACTATAGACAGAAATGGAGAGAACCATCATAAATTTCAAAAACAGATCATTATCCAAGTAATGGCATTGACAAATTTAGACAATTCCATTATCCTTATTCATATTCAAATCCATGAAAATACATAAGATCAAGAGCTTTTCAAATCAGAAAAGAAAAAGAGAAAAGAAGCCAGGTCTGAAAAGCTCATATACAAACAAAGGTAATTGAATAAACTAAATCTTATATATACATCTTGTAACAAAGCTGATTCAAGAAATTGAATTATATTATATCTTTCTTGGTTTTTGTGATATCCCAACAAAGACAGCCTGGAATAGAAGGATCCAAACCAAACCCCAACCCCACTTCTATTATTCTTCCTTTATTTCTTCCATTCACAAACACAATTTCTTCTCTCACCTTACTAAAATAAAACATAATTCATTTGTCATCACATATAAAGCTTACAAAAAGAAGAGAAAGTGGAGATATTATGTGTTGCCTAACTTTGGTAACCATTTCCCTCACTTTCCCACCTTTTTATTTCATTGATGATATATATAAACGATGATTACATTATCATCACTAACTATTCATTCAATCCTTAAACTTGGATAATTGTGTTAGAACTTAGAAGGCAAATATAGTCAAAACAATATCATTATTGGAACTAAAAAGACTATTTGAAACGACTTTTTAAATGATACTTTAAAAGTCATTTCAAATGAACTCTTTGGCCTCAAGAGTTGGAGTTAGAGACTCTACTCCTTGTTTGGTCTAAAGAATTGGAGGTTCACAACTAAAACACTTCAATTTTATGCTTTATTAAGTCTTTATAATATGGACATCGGCACTCTATACCTTCTCAAACTTCATAACTATCTGGACTTTACAACTCCACTTTTGTCTTAAACAACCTACCATACCTTAGGTTTGATAGGTCCAAAGTGTAATAATTTATAAAGGTAAGAGACAGAAACATTAAAATTTTGAGTATTAAACTTTGTAAGTTGCAATGTAAAATATAGCATTTTGTTTTTATGTTCTGTGTCTCACCTGGGCCTCAGAAACTTGTTCTGGTTTCCCTCTTTGCTTGTTCTTTGCCTTGATTTCTGCTCCCATTTTGCTTGTCGTGTAGTGATTCTTGTTGGGATTACCTATCATCACAGACATTGCAAAAGAAACCATAAACGAAAAGAAAAAGAAAAATGTTCTTCTAGTTCTTCTTCGTCTTTTCTCATCTCCATTCTAATTTTGCTATATTTCTCTGTTTCTCTACTTAGCATTGAATTCTCCTCAGCCATTGCCATTATCAGAGAGGTTTAAACAGACAGAACAGTACCTTAGAGATTTCTCTCCCATGGATGAATCTCCTTCTCAGTGATTGATTTTTCTCCTCTTTTCCCCTCTTCGACTGCTGCCCTAGGGTTTCAAATCCATGGGAATTTGTCATGCGAAGGTGATCGCAAACCCTAAGGCGAAATGCGAGGAAATTACCTATTCACAAACCAGAAATTCCCCTTCTAATTTGCCGTTCTTCACTCCAAGTCCTCTGTCGAGCGTCTTCAAGAACTCACCATCAGGTGGTACAAAGCGACGTTCCCGTTCACGTTCTCGGCCGTTTCCACCGCCGTCGCCGGCAAAACACATAAAGGAACTGCTCGCCCGACGCCATGGCTCTGGTAAGCCGAATCAGGCGGCGATTCCTGAAAATAACGACGGCGACGGCGATGGCGACGGGGAGGTTGTGGAATTGAATAAGGAATTTGGATATTCGAAGGAAATTGTGGGGAATTTTGAGATTGGGGAAGAAGTAGGGCGCGGCCATTTTGGGTTTACTTGCAAAGCTAAAGCGAAGAAGGGAAATCTCAAGGGTCGGAATGTTGCTGTGAAGATCATCGCTAAATCTAAGGTTTGAATTTTTTTTTTAATTTTTTTTTTCACTATCAAATTCGTTGCTTGAAATTTTGAAAACCATTCTATTTTTAAGCTTCTAAATTTTGAATATTGTGTTTTTTTTTTTTTTTTTTTTTTTTTTTTTTTTTTTTTTTTTTTTTTTTTTTTTTTTTTTTTTTTTTGTGTATTTTGTGTCTATTAGTTGCCCACACATTCAAAAAAAAAGATTATAAATTAATTAATTTCTTAAATACGAATTTAAATTTTATGCCTAGTAAAAATTAAAAATTTATAGTCCGTTTGATAGACAATTTGAAAACAAATGATTAAATGTAAATAGAATTGTATTTCATATTTTTTTGATATGTGTTTGACAGCAAATTGAGTAATTAGATTCTAATTTAAACAATTATTTTAAAAGTGTTTGATATTATATTTATAAACTATAAAACTAGTTGCAGTTACCTATGTTGAATATAAACTAGTATTAATTAATTTATGAACATGTTATAGTTTTAAAAAATTATATAATTATTATTTTGTAATACATTACACGTTGCATATTTTAATTTAAAAAATGAATTAAGTTTATGATATGAAATACTATAGTTCTAAACGTTTTTTAAATACAATTTTGTATTTTAGAATTTAAAATTCAAAAATTTGAATAAACTAAAAACATAAAAATATTCAAAAACAGAATTCAGATTGTCTATCAAATACGAATTTGTTGAATTTAATGAATCTGAAAAATATTAAATATGTGAACTACCTTAAGAGTATGCATGAAAATAAGATATCTGAAAATCAAAGATAGATGTTTTATTCTAGATGAGAAATGCTACTAGAATTTTACGAACAAAAATTATGTATGTATTTAATGTATTAAATTAAGCATGACAGTTTTATATAATTTTAATAGATTAATTAATTAAACAATAAATATCATTCAATGTATTGATAAAAGTTAATTAATTAAGAATTAGTAATAATGTTAATTATAAATATTTGAAAATTGAGATAATTAAAATTAATCAATTAATATATTTATTGAATGTCAAATTAATTATAATCTAATGCTTAATCATTTTTATAATTAATTATATTCAACATTAGTAATTTTAATTTTAATTAAATAATATAAAAATATATTTTAATAAACAATATACAGTATAAAAATGGGATAAAAATACTATATGTTATAATAGAGGAAGTACTAAAAATTAATCACAATAAATAATTAACTAATTATAAATAATAAATAATGATTAAATGTTCATAATGATCGATCGAGTTAAAATTAATCTTAATAAATAATTATTTTATTGTAATAAAAACAATAAGTGATCAATTATTTTATCGAAAAATGATTTTTTTATACTAACTAAATTTAATTAATCATAGTTTACTAATTAAATATATTTGAGATGTTATTAATTATTAATTAATAATTTATATACATTAGCAATTGCATTCATTTAATAATTTTTTATTGAAAAATAAGTAAAGTAAATATTTTACTCGATTATTATTGACTTATTACAACAAATATTTATATTAATTTTGTTAAATTAATATTAATTAATTAATTTGATTCAAAATGAAATTTTATATACAATGAAAAACAGAAAAAGAGGGGAGAGAGAAAACTCATAGTTTTGGAAGAGAAAAGAAAACTTTGTCCGTGGAAAATGAGTATGCTCAGGCTTATTCAGCAAAATTTTTAGACAAAGAGTTGAAAACTGTGAAACAAACATAGGTCTTTGAATGACTATGTTGACTTTCATCCAGAAAAACCTTCGACCAAACGACGTCTTAATGGTCTATTAGAAACTTTTAAAAGTTTAGGGATAGAAAAGATACAAAACTAATTGTTCGTTGACCTATTAAACATATTTTGGTCTTTGTAATTTCACAGCGTTCATTTTGGACACTATATTTTTAAAATGTCTATTTTGATCTCTATCCTTTCAACTTTTATTTCTTTTAATACTAATACTTGTACTTCCAAAAGATTCATTTTGGTCCTTATACATTAGAGACTATTTTGGTTTCTTCATTTTCATATTAATCTAATATCTTTCTATCAAATTTTTAGCACTTCCAAAATATTATTTCGGTCCTTTTACATTTAAAAAGAGACTATTTTGGTTTCTTCATTTTCATATTGATCTAATTTCTTCTAAATGTGAGGTAGGAGAATCGATTTTAAATCCGATAGTATAAGTTTTCTTTTAATTGAGTTGACTTCCATATAAAAAATAATTAAATTTTTAAAAATTCAAGAGAACAAAATATGATTTAAACTCAAACCAATCTGAAGGGTGAGCGTGCATGTCAATTTATCGTTAAGCTAAACTAATTTGGACATTTATATTTTTCAGACAGAAATTAGACCTTTAGTTTTTAAGTTTAACTATTAGTACTTAGTAGAAATTTAATTCTTAGGATAATAAATAAAAACACTTGCCAATATTATGCATTGAAATCATAGTGATCCATTTTAATTTTTACTATATTTGCAATTTTTAACTGATGTGTTTGCAATATTTCATCTAAATTATTATCGGTTTGCGTGTATACAATAAATCAATTGAATTTGAATTGTAGGTTTTAAGGTCGCTAGCACGTATCATATGTCGGTTGAGTTATGCAAGTTTTGACGTGAAATAAACAGAAAAAAAGTTTGAGACGCGAAAGAAAATTAAACTTAGTTATTTCATTTAAAATTTAAACTTAAATTATTTCTTTCGGAATGCCACTAATTATTTGTTATTCCCTTCCAGTATATGTTTTCCCTTTACTTTTTTGGATTGTATGTTTCCAATGAACTTGTCCTAGCGGTAGAAAAAATGGTCGGTATAATGTGACATTGAAGAATTATGACAACGTTGTAGGATGTTCATGTGCAAAATACCAAGAATTTAAGCTCTATTTTTTTTGGCATACACAGTAAAAGTAGTTGGATAAAATTTGTCTATGAACTGTTTTCGACACTGTTAACTAAATGATGACATGACTTACCTATTGGATGAGCGATGTATCGTTATCGACAGATGACGACAGCGATAGCCGTCAAAGACGTAAAAAGGGAAGTGAAAATATTGCGGGCTTTGAATGGACATAAGAACTTGGTGCAGTTCCATGGAGCGTTTGAAGATGACACAAACGTTTACATAATTATGGAGTAAGTTTGTGTTTGTAGATGTCTTATGTCGTTTACGTCTATTCTCGTTCTATAATCATGAGGTCATCTAATTCGGAAAACAAACGTCTGACCCTATAATATTTGGCATCTGAAAACTCTTGTAGGTTATTTAATATTAGGTCGATGACCGCCATGATTCGAGCATGTGATGTTAAAGATTTCTGGATTTACGACTTGTCCCGTTGATCACTAAGCTAACATAGTTGCCCGATATGTGTTTGGCCACATGAACATTGTATGCTAGTCTGAGGCAGAGATTAAAGATTGGAAAGTTTAAGTTTTATCTGCTAATTTTTTTAATACCTTCTACTTTCTGTCATGTTCTTTAGGTTATGCGAAGGCGGTGAACTACTCGATCGGATGCTTTCAAGGTATTTTCATTCTCATTAACTTTTACTTACTTGTGTAGATTCAAGATGACTATAATATTCTGTAATTTATGTTATGTCTTAGATATTAGTTGTTGATATGATGATAATATTTGGATTGTTTAGGGGTGGAATATACTCAGAAGAAGATGCTAAGATTGTCATGGTTCAGATTTTAAGCGCGGTCGCCTTCTGTCATCTCCAAGGCATCGTCCACCGTGATCTCAAGCCAGAGGTACTGTTAGTTCTACTTCTTTCTCATCAAATTTGAATGAAATCTATTCAAAACGAGCCGAGATGACTCACTCATAGTTCTTTTAGGTTTAAATACTACTTTGGTCTTTGTACTTTTGATTTTGATTCATTTTGGTCCCAATACTTATAAATGTTCTTTTAGTTCATAGACTTTCAACTTTAGTTCATTTTGGTCTTTGGCAAGTTTGACCTGGATTTACATATTCAGAGAGTCTTTCATTTTCATTTTTACTTCAGTTTAAACGGATCAAAATGGTCACTTTTTGAAAGTTCAAGGACTAAAATGAACCAAAGTTGAAAGTATAGGGACGAAAATGGATATTTTAAAAGTATATGGATTAAAATAAACCAAAGCTAAAAGTATAGGGACCAAAGTAGTATTTAAACTTTTCTTTTATATGTTTCGGTTTTACTTTATGTTTATGATGACGATCGACGAATGACAATTCTGTTGCAGAATTTTCTTTTCACAACAAAGGAGGAAAATTCAACACTAAAGGTTATTGACTTCGGACTCTCGGAATATGTAAATCCAGGTCAAACCTATCATTCGAACCGTGATGTTTTCCTCTTTGATCTTTTAGGTGGTTAGAGTTGACATCTGATTAATCAAAATCTTACAGATGAGAAACTGAATGATATAGTTGGCAGTGCATATTATGTAGCTCCTGAAGTCCTGAATAGATCATATGGGACCGAAGCCGACATGTGGAGTATCGGTGTGATTGCCTATATTCTTTTATGTGGAAGCAGGCCTTTTTGGGACAGGACCGAATCTGGTATATTTCGAACCGTGTTAAGGGAAGACCCGAGCTTCGACGATGAACCTTGGCCATCTTTATCTTCAGATGCAAAAGACTTTGTCCAAGGATTACTGCATAAAGACCAACATAAAAGATTAACTGCTGCTCAGGCTTTGTGTAAGATTATTGAACTGAAATATACTTTTACTCAAAGGACAATGGCTCTAAATTTTGTCTAATGCTTCTCATCCCAATTTTGTTCACAGGTCATCCTTGGCTGACAAATCATCCTGATGCCAAGATTCCATTGGATATGATAGTTTATAAGCTTGTTAGAGCATATATCTACTCATCATCTTTGCGTAAATTAGCATTAAACGTAAGTGTCCTTTAAGTTTAGAATTTTCTTCCATTTACTACTAGAATCCCTACTGTAACTCTTGAGTTTAAGAGAGTTACATGAATGAACCGATATCACATTCGAATGATAGGGATCCCAAGGAAATGAAAGTATGGTTAAGAAAGACTTAAAAAATTGGAAGTTATTACCTATACCAAATTTAAGCGTGCTTAGCTAGAACAATTCTATGTTGTGCTGGAAGGACTCATGTTGGTTTGTGCAGATAGTCTTCGCTTTTGGAAGTAGTTTAAGACGGGTAAATAACGTGACCAGGTCGTAAGGGATGTAGGGGAATGTCAGGGCCATAGTAGCCAAATCCAAACTTTGAATCCTGGGCTTGGGGTGTTGCACCTACCATGATGCCTTGGAAAGATTGAGTTTGAATACTCGAGATGAGTTAGATGGTTCGACTGGTTAATTTTAATCCTACGTAAACTTGAGCTCATTTTCTTTTGAAAAGCATAGATAATTTTTCATTGATAACAGAGGGAAAGGCATGCTAACAATGTATTATATTTTGCCTATGAAACATTTTAAACTTGCTATGGAAGCCCTGGAATTGTGGGAATAAACTTCTGCATTTCTGACAGGCTCTTGCAAAGACATTATCCTTCGTGCAGCTCGCTTATCTTCGAGAACAATTCGATCTCTTAGGTCCGAACAAAAACGGGTTCATCTCTTTACAGAACTTTAAGACGGTTAGCTCTTTATTCATTATCTCAATTTTCTTCAAGGACAATGTTGAAATTTCTTACTGACTGTTGGAATTACATGAGCAGGCTTTGATAAAAGCTTCGACTGATGCAATGAACGATTCGGGGGTGATAGAGTACGTTGACATGGTAATACTCGTAAGGGTTATGTTTTAGATCCATTTTTAATTCCTACTTTAAAAAAGTAAAACAAGGCATAACTATAAGTAACGTTCATTAAGCTTAATCTCTTAGAATGAAATCATAGTCAAACGGGATTGTATCCGTCGAGAAAATAGAAACGAAAGGTGACGATTCAATTACGAATGTTTCAGGTGAGTTCCTCACAGTATAAAAGGTTGGATTTTGAAGAATTTAGTGCAGCTGCCATAAGTGTGCATCAGTTAAAAGGTATTGAAAGTTGGGAACAACATGCAAGATCTGCTTATGACCTTTTTGAGGAGTATGGAAACAGACCAATTATGATAGAGGAACTTGCCTCAGTATGCTCTCACTCTCTCTAAAAGCATTTTATTTTTTTAAATTGAATTCAATAATTTCATGATAAAGATCGAACCATCCACCTTCAAGAGATGTTTGTATATTGATCCTCTCTTTTGAAAAGTTTCATATGCTAATTTACCTAGATTAGCCTAATCATTACAGAAATCGATCTTTTTGCCTAGGAACTCGGATTGGCGCCATCCGTCCCGCTTCACGTAGTTCTTAAAGATTGGTTAAGACCCTCAGATGGAAAACTTAGTTTCATGGGATTCATCAAACTTTTGAGTGGAGTCCCCTCTTGTACAAACAAGAAGACTTGACATTAATTCAGAGCTGTTCTACCTATTACTCCTTGATCCAAAATGGCCAAGGAGATGATACGAAACCCGACTCGAGCAGCGTTGAGAAGTTCGTTACTTTTTCTTGATCAGAGATTATCTTCATCGAATATATACTTCATACACATACAGTGAGAGACAAGAAAATTTTTCCTTTCATATTCAAACAATTCTCTCTCTTTTTTGGTGAGTTCAAATTAAGATGATTGTATAGACTTTTGTGTAGCATGTCTGTTTGAAGTAACTTAAAATCTGTTTAAGCTTTGACTGAAGTCTTTGATGTTCAAGGATTTCCATTTGTTGGCTATGCAATGCTCTGTAACTTAATATAGTCATTTTTTTGGGACAATTTTGGACTAGTTGTTTTAGACTTTTAGTGTAGAGTTATAAGCATGCACAATTAAACTTTGTGTAAGTATTGACATTGTTGTTGAATAAAATTTCATATGTATAGTGTCAAGTTTTATGTTAAAATCTTATAACTATCCTAAAAGTGGCTAAAGTAAAGAATCATTAGACCATTAGTGATTTTTGTAAGACACACCCTAAAAATTGAGTTTTTTTTTTTTTTTTTTTTTTTTTTTTTTTTTTTAATAAAACAATTGTAGGGATGGAGGATCGAATCTTCCACCTCTAGGATGAAAGATCGTGACAATTATTACTGAGTTAAGCTCATTTTAGCCAAAATTGATGTTATTGAGTTCAAGTTTAATTAATATTTCAAGCTTGAAAGTTGTTAGAAACCGGAACAATGCCCACCATGTCAATTAGAAGATAATAATATATTTTTAAAATAAATGTGGGCAAGTGAGATTTGAACCTTTGACTTTTAGAGAGATAGTAGTTACCAATTACTATTGATAATTTAGGGGTGTACAACGGTCGGTCGGTGTCGATTTTGGAAGAAATCTGGTACCGAAAACCAACACAAAAAAAAAAAAGAGTATGAAATTTGCCCATACATCGGTCGGGTCGGTTTGATTTTTTTTTTTTTTTTTTTTAAAAAAAAAGAGGAGCCAAGGTTATCAAAAAGGAAAGATGAATTGATAATGTGTTATTGTTAGGTTAATAAAATTAGCAACTTTTTAAATTTTAAATCAATCATTTTTTATGAAAAAATTTAAATTAATCATGTAATGGTTTGAAAATTAGGCAATATAAAACATAATAATAAATCAATACTAAAATAGTAGGCTTGGGCTTGGGTTGGTGGTAATGGGCTTGCTTTTATACTTTTTTTTTTAAAAAAAAATAAAAAAACAAATATATATATATTGATTGGTTTTCATTTTTTTTTAAGGAAAACCAAAAACCAAACAACCGACCCCTAGCCCCGACCAACCGACCTTAATTCGGTTGATTTTGATCGGTCGGATCGGTTTTCGGTGTTTTTATGTACACCCTAATTAATATGCTTATTTTTGGCAAGAGGAGAAGATTTATGATATTAAGTCTCAATTCACATCTATATTGCTAATTAAAAAAAAATTGTGGATAAGGTACTCACCATACTCCTTGAAAATTATTCAATGGTCCCATTGTGGATGTTGTAAAGTATAAATATAATTAAATCTACTAACTATTAGTTTAACTTTCCGAGTGATGAGTACTTTAACATGGTATCATCTCTAATTCTTAAATGTCATTTACTCTTCAATCAATAATGATTTGGAGAGTGTTAAAGTTTAAATATAATTATAGACTTATTTGAGACTAGCGTATATTATTAAACTTAATATTTTATCGAAGGGCTTGAAATTTTTATCCTCTATTCCATATTTGTTGAACTAAAAATAAGCAATATCTATATCTTTGTACATGAATCTTATAAATAGCCAAAATAATAGATCGATTTTGAAAAATAAACAAAAACAACGTCGAAATATATGGTCAAACGTGAGATGCACGTGCACAACAATTAACTTGAATCTCCATATTTGCTCTCACATAGACTTCTATCCTACTTTTTGAATGATGTATTTTAAGTCTCTTTTGATTCTTTAAATGCAAGTCTCCCATTAAATATTAGGTAGTATTTGGGAAATTCTTATAAATAAAAAATTTATAAAAATATTTACACTTAACTTAGTATTTTTTAAGTTTAAGTATGAAATCTCATTAAAATCTTTATTAATTAAAGTTTTTAATAACAAATTGGTCACTAATACTCACTTTACCTTTTTCCTGATGGTCAAATTTTTTTTTTTTTTTTTTATCTAAATCCATACTTTTTACCATGACCAAGTTTGAAAATAGTAATGTGATATGGTGTACTCAAAGATCAAAGAGCAAAATATAGGTGCAAGAAGTGTCATACCCTCTCTCGAGCTTACCTCTTTCACTTAGAAAGAGGCATGAACACAATAAATACCATCATTTTGTGATATCTACTGCCCGCTTAAACTCATTTCTCTCTAACTATTAATCATAAACAAAAGTAACCTAACTTTTAAACTAAGGTAAAATTATATTTAATCTATTTATTTTATTACCACAGGATAATGTATGAATAATCCTTATTTACAGGAATCACCAACTTATCCTACAATCCCTTTAAATCCTAAATTAAGGGGATTTATACATAGCGGATTTTAACTTTTGAAATATGGCTGTGGTATGGCAGACCTTGATCTTTGGCAAAACTTTGGAACTCTTTCCTTTTTGCTACCTGAAGGGGGAGAGAACAAAATATTTGGAAAACGTAAGCTGGGGAGCCTAGTGAGTAACATTTCATAAAACAACCTTTTTGTTTTACACATTTTGAAAACTTTAATAACGCATGATAAATCTCTTAAAACAAAGCATCGTATGAAACTTATTAAAATACATGAGTACACATGATAAATCAATCATTAAACCTGTATCCAAAATTTCCTAGGGTAGACCATCCAACACACCCAGGCACTGAGGTGGGACTAGTCTTAACACTATCAGTCTTTGCTTATGCGGAACCACTTACACATAGTCGTTGTCATACATGCACACAGAACTCAAGTATCTCATCTTGGTACTAGATCTAATGATTTGAAAACTTCTTTCTCAAACTATAATTTTCAGAAACATCGCATGAATAATCAAACCAGAGATACATTTACACCAATAACTCAAAGCATGATTTTACAAACAATTTTTTTAAAAAAAACTTTGCTAAACAAGATTTTCTTTTAGGAAGGGTCACTCACATATAGTTAGCGATGATTCTTATTTTTTCAAACCTTTCCCAACATCTCCTGGTCCTTTGGTTTATTCTAAAATTAGACTAAAGTTCAAATTTATTTAATTTAAGCTAAAATATTCTTAAAATACCTCATTGGTCCTAAACTACTCTTACTAACCCAAAATAAGGCAAATTTAGGTGTTAAGCATTGTGGCTGGGTGGACAGACATGCACAAGTAGGGATGTTGGGGCTGCTGTCACGTACAGACGCTGGGCAGAGGGTGCTGGGGTTGTTGGCACACGCAGACGAAGGGGTGCTGGCGCCCCGGGGATGCAGGTGTACGTCGGGTGACTTCACAGGGGCTGTGCGTGTCACTCCAAATTTTCATGTAATTTCATTAAATTATCTTCAAATATCTGGACCTTATTTTAATAAATTGAGGTTAAAGATTTAATTTGAGAGGCAAGATAATTAATTTAAAAGGTATTCGTAAAGAATTAGAATTCTAATTCAATTTAAGGAAAAAAAGAATTAATTTATTTGGAAGAAATTATGGTTTTAAATTTTTGTTTCGTTTTGATTTAGGAGTTTGAATCCAAAACTGAATTAATCAAGTTTTGCTTTGAGTAAGTTATTTGGAGTTGTTTGTGTGAATTGACAAATGAAATTTGGGCTATATTGGTTTGGTTAAAAATTTATGTTTTGTGTTGTAGGTTTTATTTCGCATTCTTTAGTTGGTTACCCATTGTTTGCTTGGAGAACAATATTTGGACTTGCAATTTGAGATAAGTGTCTTTTTACTGGGTTACCTTCGAACCAGTCATCCCCCTGTGCATGATAATGATTGGACTGTTTAAATTAGACTAATTGGACTATTTATTTTAGACTTATTGGACTGTTTTGACTGTGATGTTATGTAAAGCTAACTGAGGACATACTAGTAATTTTACCTCTAAGATAAATGATTGTAAATATAACAAAGGAGTTATATGTGAACCGATGCATGCTAAGTTTTTATGGTTCTTGTTAACTTCTTTATCGTGTACACATATGACTGATTGTGTGCTCCTCCGGGACCACACTATGACTGTACATGTGCAAATTTATGACTGATCGTGTACCTTTAGGATACACGCCTACGACTGACGTATGCTTCCTTAGGACACACATACGACTAATTTGTGTACCTTTAGGTTACACTATGACTGATGCATGTTCTTCTAGGTTCATGTTTATGATTGATTCGATTTTGTGTACCTCATAGAAAGAGCATATCGGTTTTGTTTATTAGGGAAGAAAGATAGATTCATGCGACTATGTATCAACTGTTAGAAATTGAATATGATAGTGTATGTCGGTTACAGGGGATTGTCGGGGCAATCAAGTGTCGAATCTGAATTTCGAATCCTGGACTTGAGATGCAATGGGAGATATGTTTTCTCTTGCATGGGCAAAGGTGACCTGCTCTATAGAGTGTAGACATTCTCAATATAGATGTATGAAATCATGAACATCTTTATCATAGAGACTGCCATCAAGTAATGATTACAATTATTATGAGGTTATGGTGATGTATGTGTTGGGGTTGATGCCCTAAAGTCTCGTGTCCTATATTTTGTAAATAGTTTGTACGAACGCTTGTGATGTATAATATATGATATTTAGTTCACTTCTTGATTTTGCTTATTTGGATGTTTTATTTGCTTTACCACAAACCAATAAAATAAAATCTCTGGTTGTCTTCATGTAACTTAAGCATGTATGTGGTGACATACAAGTGGATCATGTCTTAAGTGATAACCAAAATGGCCTATAGTATATGGATATAGGAGGGAAATCTTATCCTGGTAACACTACAGATGTGGCCTACTTTGTGGAATAATTACAAGTGTTGTGACTTGTCACAGATGGTCTAATCCTGATCATTCATGTAGGGGACATGCGAGCGGGGGCGTCATATACAAAGAGTTTGTATAAGACCTGACCACGAAGTGTTAACTTCTCGTTATATAACATTGTTCATGACAGAGACTTCACTTTACTAGGATGACTATAAGTAACATGACCTCAATCTTGAGTGAGTTGGGAACTCCTGCCATTGAGGGCGGTTCTTTGATTTGCATAGGTATGAGTGGCCAGGCCGCCGACTCAAACCTACCACTTTGGGGATTCATCTGATTTGGGAGCTTGGAATTCAGCTACACAAGATGAAATTCATTCATTCCACGAAGCAGGGGCAAGTAGATAGATAGCTCCCTTAAGGGATGATTTCAGGGCTTGAACAATGTGGTGCCACACACCTTCTCATAGCCCGAGAGGTATTCACAGATAGTTGGACTATGTTGTATTGTTCATTAGAGGGATCAGTGGTACTTAAGGAGTGAGATGTAACTATAGAGGAAAAATGGTAAATTGGCCCAATTGTACTTATGAGCATCTGTAAATGGTTATCGTACTCATGATTGGTTATATTCGATGGACACAGAAATATATCTGTGGTAAGAAGAGTTCAGTTGTTGGTCTTTAGTGGAATTCCTGGCAGTTAACGGATGGTGGATCTCGTGGCTAAAGAGTTTAGTAAGCTATTCACGTACCGTTGGAGCTTTGAGCCATAGGTCCATAAGGTCCCCTTGGTAGCTTGGATACAAGTTGGGAATAAGTTTTTGGGTCAGTTTGAAATGTTCAAATTGACAAGAGGGAGTTCGATTATATATGATATAATTGAACTGGTTAATTATATTTGATATGATTGACTAAATGTATGAGATACATTAATTTGGAAGAAATTGGATATAAATATGATTTATATCAAGTAGAGGAGAACACACTATGGTTGATATATGATATCAAACTATAGGTTATGAATATAATATGATTATATTTATTATTTTATTAATTGGACGGTTATGAGATAATTGGCCACCGTTTTCTCCGAATTCGTGCGTTAGTGGGAAGTTCAATTTAGTTCTAGTAACTGAAGAATAAAATGAAAATTGTTTTCATTTTGCACGAGAGACGCATAATCGCTCACGGTGTGATAAGCCTTCTATCGCTTAGTGTTTGAGAGCCTATACGATAGCGCCCGCTTACTAAATGATCGCACACTCCACTTTCCTAAATGATCGCTCGTGCTTTCCTAAACGATCGCTTACCATTTCATAGACGATCGCTTAGCACCTGAGCGTAACTAGACGATTGCTTAACTTTTACTACACGATCGTATACCTCACACTAAACGATCAAGAACCCTACTATATGATAGTCTTTCCTTTCTCCCACTTGCTTGATCTTAGTACACAATAGTCTTTCCTCCTTCCCTTTACCAATTCCATCAAAGCCCACCATTTGGATTCTCACTTCGAGAATACTAAGAGCCCTGAATGTTGGTGTCGTCCCCGTTGCCTGTTGTTCGTGCGAAGCTGTTCGTGTAGACGACCGAGGTGTTGCTGGGCAATTAATTGCTGGACTAGCAAGAGCGAGAGAAATCCGTTCATGTGAGAACGAGTTTTGTTCCGAAGAAAAGTCTTCAACTGGTATGTTCTCTCGATCTCTTGTTTTTTTTATCCTTTAAGCATGCCAATAATTTAGCGTTATCAATGCATATTTGTATGTTCAAATGTATATGTGGAAATTGTGTCACAATGAATTGGAAAGATACACTTTTGCTCATAGATACTCTTGCATAAAAGTTCCTTCAGTATGTTGGTTTGACAAATGCTCTATAGAATCCGGGGACTTCAAAAACCTCATTTAAGTGAGATTTTTAGGCTCATTCATAGGAGGGGTAATTGGTGATTTGCGATTGTTTTAAGATTAAAAAGTAACATAAAATTGTCTCAAGTAAATTATTCAAATCTTGGCAAAGGAAGTGAAAGCATTGCACAACAAGAACTTAGCATTGATAAAAGTTTTATGGCGAAACCATCAGTTCAAGGAAGCAGCATGGGAACAAGAGGACGAGATGAGAGCATAGTACCCAAAGCTTTTTCAAGATTAAAACATTCGAGGACGAAAGTTTCTTAAGAAGCGAAGAATGTAACACTCTAAATTTTCATGTAATTTTATTAAATTATCTTCAAATATCTGGGTGTTATTAGGTTAAATTGAGGCTAAAGATCTAATTTGGGAGGCTAGATAATTAATTTAAAAGGTATTTGTAAAGAATTGGAATTCTAATTCAATTTAAGGAAAAATTGAATTAATTTATTTAGGAGAAATTATGGCTTTAATTTTTTGTTTCCTTTTAATTTAGGAGTTTGGATCCAAAACTGAATTAATAAGCTAGGAGAAGAAAATTGGATTATTTTATTTGCTTAAGGATTAAAGATTTTAAGAAATTTAGTGATTTATACCCTTAAAGGAATTTAAATCAGATTTGGAATTTAAAGAGGATATATATATATATATGTGTGTGTGTATGTATGTATGTATGTATGTATGTATGTATGTATGTATGTATGTATGTATGTATGTATGTATGTATGTATGTATGCATGTATGTATATGGTGATAAAAGAATGGAAGCATATATGATGCATGTCTTAGGCTATGTGTTTGTTCTCATGCGTCGGTGGTAATGCATTGGAATGGAAAGTATGCATTAATCTCGTATGCAATGACCATGCGTTCCTATCACAAGTTTTCTTGCTCTCTCACTAAGTATAACGAGATCACAAGTTTCTCGGATGATTTGAGGTCGAATTCAGGGACTTGTAGCTAAATGTCATGAAGTAATGTATTTGCGGCGAAGAATAAAAGAATGTTGAGGGTTATGGGCTATGCACTACTCCTACTCCTAACTAACAGATTAAGTAGTGGAAGTATGACTATGAGAGATGAAGACACGACAACTGTTAAAGCGTAGTAAAATGCATGGAAAAATAGATAAAATGGCGAGGATTCATCGCAACACTAAGCTTGACCGCAAGGGTAACCCCAGCCAACGCAAGATATGCAATCATGCTATACACACTTGACAAAGACGCATGCGATGCATATGCGATAGTGTCGAGAGGCCTTATTTCTAAGTCTCTATTCCTGTTCACGTGCTCTCACACATAAACAAGATGATCACATACCACTATATCCTACTTCTGGACGCATGCAACGTGCCCGCATACTTTCATATCCTATCCATAGAGTGCATACGCTGTGTAATAGCAAACAGAGCTTATTCCTAAGTCTTCACTCTTTCTTATGCGATCCAATCCGCTCTTTTAAGTCTAGATTTGGTTTTTAGACTACTTTCCCAAGTATGCCTAAATGATGAATGATGTGCTCATAAGACAAGATAATCACATAAAACATGGTTGATGTAAGATTATTCCCATCTCTAATGAACACTTGCTTACGTTGCTTAATGCGATCAACTACTTACCCTCTCGGGCAATTGGTTGTTGCTGATTCTACTTATAGACAAGCATTATGTCCACTTATAGACAAGCATTGCTATAGCTTCACACTAAGCAAATAGGATTTTCTCACAACACTCACGCAATGCACACCTCTCGGTGGTTTGCTATATGCTTCATATGTCTATGCCGCATGATTAAGTATGTGATACTCTAGCAGTCTTACTTAGTGACGCAATGAAAGTAAAGGATGCTAAGTAAATGAAGATGGAGATGGAATTGAAGGAAAATATAGAAATGCATTGATCACAAAATGTATTAATCTCTTAAGCCACAATGTAATACAATACAAGGATAGAAGAGAAATGGAGTGCCAGATGGAAGCAATGTCTTGCTTCCATCAGATGTGTGTCAAGGCTGCCGATGGTGTCATGGATGGGCGGTGGAGCAGACTCTCTCGAGATCTAACTCCGACGAAGGCTCTGGTCGTCACTTGGAATGGTTGAGGGGACAAAGAACTCTCAAGACTATCTTCCCACGCTTTGGTCTGGATCACAAGGATCCACTCGAAGGTAGCCTTCAGGCAGGGGACCTTGGATGATCTGAAGTTGTGCTCTAAGGCTTCTATTTATAGAGCTTGATCGCCAACTGCATTAATGGACTTGCTCTGAATCAGACAGTCACGGCATGGTAGGTGAAATGTCAACATCATCTTTTTGACGATCCCATGTATGCATTCATGCTTGCATTCCACAAACCTTGCGATCGCCCTTCTATTATGGTTATTATTCTGTAGCCGCAATCTCCCTTCGATGATCGCATTCACTCAATAGCCGCAACACCCATACGACTGACGCATGCGATCACCGCATGCGTTCGTCTTCGCGATAGCCTGGCTTCCGTGCATGCGACCAATTTCTGCGTTTGTTACAAAAATAAACAATTGAACGCATAATAACGCATAAAAGTGGTTTAGCCGAGATTCTTAATGTCGATCGATGCAAACTCGTTTTCTCATGATTTCTTAGTATAATCGCCGTATATTCTATTTAACAGCCCTCATAATTCTAAATAAAACGCTTATAATGACGTACATTTCTGCCTGTCATCAATATATATATTTAATTAAGAACCAAATTGGGTTTAGGATTTAAGGAATGTTTATATATATATTTTTTGTGTGAGTACAAAGTTAAAAGGAAAGAAAAAAGGAAAAAAAAAAAAAAGTTATTGAAACCTAAAGCTTCAGCACTGCCTCCCCCTCACCTCTCGCAATCTCCCTCTCTCGTCTCACCTTCAACGTGGCCGGTCTCCTTTCCTCTCTTCGCTCAGCTGAACACCAAGTCCGCCAATTGAAGTTTGTCCACGCCACCCAATGCTGACTAGCTACGTTCGATCGACCCAACCGCTGCCATCTGTTCGCGTTCAACTAGCTGCACTCTAGATCTGCTCGCGCACGCCAACTAATTGATCTCCACCATCCACCACGTGTCACCGTTTCCTCAGTGCCGCATCCATGGGTTACCGTTGCCAGAATTGTAGCTGTCTAAATCTCTGCTTTGAGTGAGTTTTCCTTCAGTTTTTTTCTTCAAGATTTTGGTTGATGGATTTGGAATGTGTCTAATGGTTGCCTTAAACTTGGTGTTGGGATGATAGATTCGAAGTTTGATGAGTGTCGAAGCAACTATCCAGTAGCTCTTGAGGTGATTGCAACAAGTTTACGTAATGTTTTGGATATTTTGGTAAGCATTCAAGGTATTGGACCTTTTTATTGGTTATTTGGGTTGTGCTTTGGGAATTTATAAATTGTGGATTTTCTTGGAATTCTTGAATGTCCATCAAGTTCTTGGCCTAAAATCTCTTGGGTTTTAATGTAATGTTGGAATTGGAGTTCCTAAAAGGAATTTAGGTGTTGTTCATTGGAATTAAAATCTATTTTACTGGAGATTTTGGAGATTGAAAATTTGGAGTGATTGTTGATCAAGTTTGCTTTGAGTAAGTTATTTGGAGTTGTTTGTGTGAATTGATGAATGAAATTTGGGCTATATTGGTTTGGATAAAAATTTGGGTTTTGTGTTGCAGGTTCTATTTCGCATTCTTTAGTTGATTATCGATTGTTTACCTGGAGAAAAATATTTGAACTTGTAATTTGAGGTAAGTGTCTTTCTACTAGTTCGCCCTCGAACCAGTCATCCTTTTCCGCATGATAATGATTAAACTATTTAAATTAGACTGATTGGACTGTTTAAATTAGACTGATTGGACTGTTTATTTTGGACTGATTAGTCTGTTTTGACTATGATGTTATGTAAAGTTAATTGAGAATGTACTGAAAATTTTACCACCCCTAAGATAAATGCCTATAAATTTAACAAAAGAGTTATATGTGAACTGATGCATGCTAAGCTTTTATGATTCTTGTTAATTTCTTTACTTGGATAGGTGTATGATAACGGGTAGAAATGCACGTTATTACAGCCAAAATTATAAAACAATGCAGGATTGCGATGGTAAAAATATACAACATTGCATCCAAAAGCATTAAGTTCACAACATTGTGATCGCATGTGTCGCATTAAAACAGCTAACTTATGTATTTTTGTGCAGAAAATGCATTGGCGCAAGGTAGAAATGCGATCCGAATAAATTAACATCCGAACGCATAAGAGATTGCGGCCGCAAGGCTATGCGATCATTTGCGCTTGCAAATATCTGCTCAACAAGGTGGTCGCATAGAGCCAGCACATCAAAGTGGGCACATCTGGGTGAAAGCTTAATAAATCACGATGGGACATAAAGCTGATGACGGTCGATTCCGAATTAAGTTGACAAGCCGTTAATGACCTACTGTAGCAAGTACACTCAACTTTTTAGTGACAATTATTCGGCGCATCAGACAGAGAATTAACGCCATCCCATCAGTGCAATCATAAGAGAGAAGAAACTTTTCACCTTGAAGCTTTATAAATACCGAAGGTCACCTTCACTGAAGGGAGGGACCAGTTGTTACAGTTAGCTTAGTTTTACAGAATTTTCCCTATAGATAGAAGTAGCCTTGTTCATAGTTTTTATTTTACTTAGAAGGCGGAAGCGAGCGAAGGGAGATTACACCGAGAGATCGTCATGATGAACTCAGAAGAGTGCTAGGGAGTGTCGAAATTAGAGAGAGGGCCAACTCTTGTGAAACCAAGAACATCTTTTGGGCAGAATAAAGAACACAGTGTAAAAATCTTGGGAAGTAAGGAATTGCTACCAGGCTCTCTATCCTTATTTCTATCGTCATTTTGTAATATGAACTTATTTATAAAAATAGAATTTGCATCTTTATATCTGTCCCCTCTCTGTACATCACGCATGAGTAGCTAAATCTGTCGAATGGGTTGAGAAACACTTAGCTAGCATAACCTGGGATCTTCATTCTATGTGATTATCTTGTATTTTGTATGCGCCATTCGTCCATTAGGGATACTCGGGAGGGTAGTCTAAGGATAGAGTCTAGGCTTGGAAAAGTCAAATTAGAATCTAGGCTCGAGAGAGTCAGATTAGAACCGCATAATCAAGAGATAAAAGCTTAGGAATAAGCTCTATTTGCTATTAACGCATTGCATGCACCCTAGAGATAGGATATGATTGTATGCGGTCTTCTTGTCCTTGTATGCATCATCATCACATAGGCAAGAAGTAGAAACTTAAGAATAAGTTCTATAGACATTATCGCATTCATCGCATGCGTCCTAAAATTAGGAGCTATTGCATTTGCATTGGAAAATGATTTGTTGTCGCATGAGTGTAGCATGATCGCATAGCTTGAATGCATTCTTGGGAAACGCTAGCTAAAGACCTTCTCAACCCGTTCCTCCGCATACTCAGTGTATCTGTCGCATAATTACTCTTCCCTTAAATCCGCCGCATACTTTCTATACATTAAACAATAAACCAACCAAACCACTGATTTATTTGTTACCGCAAAGTGATCTAAAATTACCATCGCATATTGTCTTTCTTAGACCCTATGTTTGACCCTGGGCTTACCAGGAAACTTAGTTGGATTTATACTTGGTCTTGCTGAAAAAACTTGCTTGCACAACGCATATTCCACCATCGCATACCACTTCATTATTTCATCACATAAAACAATGCATCAAGTTTTTGACGCCGTTATCGGGGACTTCAGTAATACAGTGTGCTTTTTTCCTTTCTTCCGCAGGGACCAGGAGATTTGAATGCTTACGGTAATTTTTTTGATTTTCTTTGCAGCTTTCAATCTCTAGTGAATTGCGACCCATAGATTGAAAGAACGTTCTGATGAAGATTGAGAGACAACCACCAACAACATCAACAAAAGAAAGATAACATGGCGGAACAATCAGGAAATGGAACACCAAATGAAAATAATGTCATGGCGAATCCCATCCTATTGGCGAACGACCGCAATAGGCCCATTCGGGACTATGCGTCACCTAACCTCTACGATTTTTCCCCAGGAATCATGAGGCCCGTGCTTGATGGATCGAGATTCGAAATGAAACCGGTGATGCTGTAGATGATCCAAACTGCTGGACAGTTTGGTGGTAGGCGTGGCGAGGATCCTCTCGCCCACCTCCGGAGTTTCATCGAGATTTGCAACATTTTTGTGTTCCCAAATATCTCCACTGAGGAGGTTCGAATAACGTTGTTCCAATTTTCCTTATGCGACCAAGCAAGGAAATGGGCTTATTCTCTCGAACCAGGGGAGATAACATCGTGGGAACAAGTAGTGGAAAAATTCATAAAGAAATACTTCCCTCCAATAGAGAATGCCAGAAGGAGAAAGCTGATCACTAATTTTGAACAGGATATTGACGAATCGCTCAGCGATGCCTGAGCGAGGTTTAAGAGGTTGGTAAGAGATTGCCCGCATAACGGCTTACCAGATTGTTTGCAAATGGAGATTTTCTACTAAGGATTAAATCCTGCATCGCAGACAACTGCCAACACAGCAGCAGCTGAAGGTCTGCTGGATAAAACTTATGAGGAGGCCAAGAATATCCTTGATCACATTTCTAAAAATCATGAAGATTTGAGAGAAAGTGATCAAAGATTAAGAATTAAAGATAGTGACGCGAACAATGGGGCCATCGCATCCCTTCAAAACCAAATGACTGCGATGATGAGTTTGATACAAGGAATCATAATTAATAGCCGGGAACGCAAAAAGGGCAAGTCAACGCAATTGCTCAAACGACCACAAGTTGTGTCATCTGTGGAGAAGCACATCTGATGGAAGAATGCCCGGGAAATCCGCAGTCAGTATGCTTCATAAAGAATAACCCTTATTTCGATACGTACAACCCTGAGTGGAGAAATCACCCCAATTTCGCGTGGAAAAATCAACAACAAAACTTTCAACTAGTGGCGCAAAAGAAGGGCCACAAGGATTTTTCCTGCGAAAAAACGGTCAACCACATAACCAAGCCAGTAGTTCGCAGGCACCGCAATCTTCGTCCTTAGAGAGCTTGCTGAAGCAGTATATTAAGAAGAATGAATCAGTGCTTCAGAATGAAGCGATGTCCATATGAAATCTTGAAATTCAGTTAGGACAGATTGCGGGTGAACTTAAGAATAGACCACAAGGTGCTTTACGGAGCTCAACTAAGCTCCCTCACAACTCTGAGGGTACGAGAAAGAAACAATGCTTAGTAGTCTCTTTGTTAAGCGAAAAAATGACAGCGGAAGTAAGGGAGGAACCCATCACAACTAACTTGAATGTGGTGACAACCGAGGACCTGTTGACATATGATTCAGAAGAGTCCGAGAAGATGAACCCAGAAGTTGCATCCACCTTCAAGCCTCTAGAACACGAGATAGAAGAAGTCCAACAACCACCATTCCCGTAAAGATTGAAAAAGAAATAGAATGATGAAGGAAAGATTGCTACAATGGCAGTAACGCAAAATTCGACGATCCCACCAAAAATGTGCGACCCAGAAATCTTCATGATACCATGCTTAATTGAAGGGGTCAACCTAGATCAAGCACTGTGCGATCTTGGGGCGAGTATAAACGTAATGCCGCTATCAATCTTCAAACGATTGAATATAGGCAAACTCACGCCCACGACGGAGACTCTCCTACTTGCGAATAGATCCTGAATACATCCCGAGGGAGAGTTGAAAGATGCCACAATCTCAATTGACGAATTCATCTTGCTGGCAGACTTCATCATTTTGGATTATAAAGCGGACGAAGATGCGCCCATCATATTGGAACGACCATTCCTCTCAACTGGTCGCGCTCAAATTGATGTGAACAAGGGGGAGATCGTGATGAACGTCAATGGGGAAAAGCTCCGGATTAAGGCAGTCAAGATCCCAGAAGACTAAGAAAAGAAGAAGTCGCCGTGGACATAAAAAGTCCAAATTGAAATAAGCAGTCCCTACGTTACTATGTAACTCAAACTCATCAGGGGCACAATCCTTTTGAAATATCCTTTTTTTTTTGTTATATCAATGCTTCATGAAATTTCATTACCTTACTTTTATTTGTTATCGTACAATTATCTCTAAAAATAAAACGGGAGAATGCGATCGTGTTGAACGATCGTAGTAAACGATTTTGATAACTCTGTTTTTTTATTTGACCCTCTTAATGTTTTCTTTGCAATGATCAAGGTGAATGATTGCGGAGGTGCTACACGAAAAACGCAACTACTTTATTCCATCACCACAATCAAAAGAGAGCAGTTCACCGCAAGAAGGATGTGTTCACAAATAATGCGAGCGGTAGAGAAAATTTGGTGGTTGTATCCTTCCTTGACTTTATTTATTCCAAATTTTGCACTATCACATCGCATTTTAACTTTGATCATTTTAGCATCGCATCCTCTTTGGTCGGTGCAATCATTTAATATTGATTAATTTAGTAAGTCACCACATTCTTTCTCTTTGCCAATTATGATTTCAATGATGAAACACATGCTTCTATTTTTTTCATATATACTAGAGTCAACTTAATTTTAGGACAGTCAACTCATGAAATATTTCTAGAAGTTAGTGGTCTGCTAGCTTTCTTTCAAACTAACTTTTTATGAAACTTCTTAAGAGCATCGCATGATTTCTTTCAATCTTTTAGAAATGGGGACATTTCTGCGTTTTAAATTTAGGGGTGCAGTATTCATTTTTGACCCTGCTATTTTTAGGTTATAAAAAAAATAATAATATGATATTTCATAATGTTGCGATTGGATCCTACTCGTAGTTGGTTGTCCGCATGACACACGTGGGGGCAAGCAAAATGAAGGTAGGAATCATGAGCAACGCATAAATAAGTGATCGCAACTCCACTGTCAAATGGGCATGAGTTTAGACTGAGGAAGAGCGCCTTGCTCATAGTTAGATGTCTGCATGACATATGTGGGGACAAGTCAAAACGAAAGCTAGACACTTGGATCAGTGCAAGGTCAGATATATATATATATGTGTGTGTGTGTGTGTGTGTGTGTGTGTGTGTCTGTGTCTAAAATACGCAAGGATAAAAATCATTTGAGAATACCCCAGTGAAAATTTTTTTCTGATATAAATCATTTGATGCCTTGGAAGCTAGTAAAAACTTTTTGAAGCTTAAACTTGCGGTCCCTAAATTTTAGAAATATTTTAAGAGGCCTAGATAAAAATTAAGAAGATTTTGGTACATAGGATTTGAATAAGGCATCCTTGAGAAATCTAGGAAAGAGAAGGTGGTCGACTTTCTAAAGAAAATCTTTAGCTTATGCTTGAGGACAAGCATTGTTTAAATTGGAGGTGTGATAACGGGCAAAAATGCACTTTATTACAACGCAAAATTATAAAACAATGCAAGATTGCGATGGTAAAAATATACAACATTGCATCCAATAGCATTAAGTTTACAACATTGCGATCGCATGCGTCCATCGCATTAAACAACTAACTTATGTATTGTGCAGAAAAAGCATTGACGCAAGCCAGAAATGCGATCTGAATAAATTAACGTCCGAATGCATAAGAGATTGTGGCCGCAAGGCTATGCGATCATTTGTGCTCGCGAATATCTGCTCAAGAGGTGGCGCATAGAGCCGGCGCATCTGGGTGAAAGCTTAATAAATCATGATAGGACAGAAAGCTGATGATGGTCGATTTCGAATTAAGTTGACAAGCTGTTAACGACCTACCGTACAAGTACACTCAACTTTTTTGTGACAATTATTCGGCGCATTAGACAGAGAATTAATGTCATTCCATCAGTGCAATCATAAGAGAGAAGAAGCTTTTCACCCTGAAGCTCTATAAATACCGAAGGCCACCTTCACAGGGGGGGGGGGTGAGGGGACCAGTTGTTACAGTTAGCTAAGTTTTACAGAATTTTCCTTATAGATAGAAGTAGTCTTGTTCATAGTTTTTCTTTTACGTAGAAGGCAGAAGCGAGAGAAGGGAGATTACACCGAGAGATCGCCACGGTGAACTCAAAAGAGTTTCGGGGAGTGTCGAAATCAGAGAGAGGGCCAACTCTTATGGAAGCAAGAACATCTTTTGGGCAGAATAGAGAACACAGTATAAAAGCCTTGGGAAGCAAGGAATTGCTACCAGGCTCTCTACCCTTATTTCCATTGTCATTTTGTAATCTGAACTTATTTATAAAAATGGAATTTGTATCTTTATCTCTGTCTACTCTCTGTACATTATGCATGAGTAGCTAAATCTATCGAATGGGTTGAGAAGCACTTAGCTAACATAACCTGTGATCTTCATTCTATGTGATTATCTTGTATTTTGTATGCGCCATTCGTCCATTAAGGATACTCGGGAGGGTAGTCTAAGGATAGAGTCTAGGCTTGGAAAAATCAAATTAGAATCTAGGCTCGAGAGAGTCAGATTAGAACCGCATAATCAAGAGATAGAAGCTTAGGAATAAGCTCTGTTTGCTATTAACGCATCGCATGCACCTTAGAGATAGGATATGATTGTATGTGGTCGCCTTGTCCTTGTATGCATCGTCATCGCATAGGCAAGAAGTAGAGACTTAAGAATAAGTTCTATAGACATTATCATATTCATCGCATGCGTCCTAAAATTAAGAGCTATCGCATTTTCATTGGAAAATGATTTGCTATTGCATGAGTGTAGCATGATCGTATAGCTTGAACGCATTCTCGGGAAATGCTAGCTAAAGACTTTCTCAACCCGTTCCTCTGCATGCTCAGTGTATCTGTCGCATAATTACTCTTCCCTCAAATCCGCCGCATACTTTCTATACATTAAACAACAAACCAACCAAACCACTGATTTATTTGTTACCGCAAAGTGATCTAAAATTACCATCGCATATTGTCTTCCTTAGTCCCTGTGTTCGACCCTGGGCTTACCAGGAAACTTAGTCGGATTTATACTTGGGTCTTGCTGAGAAAACTTGCTTAAATAACACATATTTCACCATCTCATACCACTCCATTATTTCATCACATAAAACAACACATCAGTGTACACATACGACTGATTGTGGACTCTTTCGGGACCACACTATGACTGTATATGTGCACATTATGACTGATCATGTACCTTTGGGATACACACCTACGACTGACGTGTGCTCCCTCGGGACACACTTACGACTGATTTGTGTACCGTTGGGTTACACACTATGACTGATGCATGTTATGTTGGGTTAATGTCTAAAATCTCATTGGGTCTTGTAGTTTATAATTGTATTGTACAAATATTTTATTTATTTAATAAAATAGAAGATATTTTATTTGACATTTAGCAGCATTAAACCCACAAACCAATAAACTAACATCCAAGGATATCATTTGTAGCCTAAACATATATGTAGAGACATACCGGTGGATCATATTTAAGTGATAACCTAAATGGTCTGTAATAGATGGATAAGGCTGGATACCTTATCTTGGTGATATTACGAATACGACCTGCTTCGTAGATGTTACAATTGCTATAAGATGATCTGATCTTAATCATTCACGTGGAGACATGTGAGCAGGGGTATTCTGTCGAGATTGGTGTCCTAATTCTCCCGGAGTCTCGTAGTTTGTAACATTGTACACACATTATTATTAATACAATAAGGGTTACTTTATTTGCATTTACTCATATCCAATAAACCAAGATCCATGGTTATTGTATGTAAACTTAAGCACGTATGTGAGACATACAAGTGGATCATGCCTTAAGTAATAACCTAAATGGTGTGTAGTATAAGGATAAAGGAAGGATACCTTATCCTGGTGACACTACGGATATGACCTGCTTTGTAGAGGTTTACAAGTGTTGTAAACTACTACAGATGGTCTGATCCTGACTATTAATGTGGAGACATGCGAGCGGGGGTGTCTTATACAAAGAGTTTGTATAAGACCAGACCACGAGATGATTAGTCTCTTTATATAACGCCGTTGATAATTGAGACTTACATCTCACTAAAACGACCATAGGTGACATGACCTTAATCTTGAGTGTTTTGGAAACTCCTGCCTATGAGGGCAGTCCTTTGATTAGTATGGGTGAGAGTGACCAGATTGCCAACTCAACAAGCCTACCTTCTGGGGAGCTGGGAACTCAGTTACACAAGACGAAATTCACTCATTCTCCGAAGTAGGGGTAAGTAGATAAATCGCTCCCTTAAGGGTTGATTCCAAGTCTTGAACATAGTGTTCACATCCTCTCTTTGGAAGAGATGACTCAGTCATAGTAAGACTATGACTTATTGTTCATTAGAGGAATCAGTGGTACTTAAGAAGGTAGATGTAACTACAGGGTCAAAATGGTAAATTGGTCCAGCTGTACTTAGAGCAATTTGTGAAGGGTTATCGTATTGTTGATTGGTTAATATGGATACAGAAATATATCTGTAGTGAGAAGAGTGCAACTGACGGTCTTTAGTGTAGTGCCCGACAGTTAAAGGATGGTGGATCCTGTGACTAAAGAGTTTAATCAGTTATTGTCATACCATTGAAGCTTCAAGCTACATGTCCATAAGGTCCCCTTGGTAGCTCAATGGATTCAAGTTAAGAATTAGATTTTGGGGTTTATTTGAAATGTTCAAATTAACAAGAGAAAATTCAATTATATGTGATATAATTGGTGTAATGTATGAGATACATTATTTGGAGGAATTAATGTAAATATGATTTACATTAAGTACCATAAAATAGAAAAAGAACTACGGTTTATATGTTTCATGAGATGAAATATTAAAACTATAGGTTATAAATATAATATGATAAGTTGGTTATCATATTTATTTATAATATATTAATTATATGATAATTAATTTATTTTTCTCTAATAATCGATTAAGTGGGGGGTTATTGGAAGTTTTATGGTAACTGTGAAATAAAAGAAAAATCATTTTTCCTAAATTTAGAAGTTGCTTCATTCGGAAAGTTCTCACCGAAATAAGCTATCAAGTAAAATTGTTTTACTAAGTGATAATATTGAGAGACTCGCTTAGAGACTACAGGATCAGCTAAGCCATCGCTTAAAGTTAACTATACGATAGTCATTCAGCTGATCGTTGCTACACCATCGAGTGGCTAAGTCTATACGATAGGCTATCGTTTACTAAATCTAAGTCTAACTATTCAAGTACCATTAGAGCTTCAATCTACAGGTCCATGAGGCCCCCTCTATAGCTCAATGTTCGGCTCGGGAATCAATGTCGTTAATTCGACTTTAAATCGAAGCAAAAGAAATTTGGAAATACTGAACTACTCCTATTACTACTAAAATAACGTAGCAACAGTGGTAAGTCTGAATCGATCCGTAGAGAAGTGTGATTTGGTTCGTTAAGTTAATTTTCTAACTAGAGCGATAAATGGGGAGGGGGAGGATGGTGGAAGAGATAAATGCGTGAAATTGAAATAAAGTGCAATGGATATATGAAATGGTAATGGATTCATTTAGTTTTCGGATAAAGTAGCCATTCAATGTAAATTAAATCATTGTTTTCAGCAATATATCATATATTCTAATTATGCATGCATAGCTACCCAAACAATGTGAATTAATTAATCTCTACAAGCCCGAAAATCAGCTAATTCGAACCAATCATGTGTCTTAATTCATAATTAAGGCTAGAAAGACCGTGCCTCAACTAACCTACATGCTCTTAGATGCAATTGGGTCCTCAGTGACCATAAAGAACTAAAAACACATGCATTAAGATTCAGGATTCAACTATGTTGATTAAGTGTCGGGATAACATGTTCAAATAATCAATTTATTCTTGAATCTAGATTAAATGTGCGATACAAAGATTCATGGACAACCTAAAGACCTAAGCATGCTCATCTAATCTGTGCTACAAGGGTAAATTCAAAGCATGGACGATTACAAGGATGCGTGCGAGCTTGAATTTAACTAGCGAAGACATGCGTTCATGATAGAGGCGTCAATCCAACACATAAAAGCAAGTCTAAATTAAACAAGATTCAAGAAAAAAATAATTCTGAATAAAGCACAAAGATTAAATTGAAAACTCATCCAAATACAAGAACATTGGATCCAAGAACTAAACGAAAGATTACCTCACCGATTCATAGACTAACCGATGGGATATGTTCCAATACACGTCCATAATCCAAAAATAAAATAAAAACTAACCTAAAGATACTGAAAATTGAAGGAAATAGAAGAAGAATGAAGATTAATTTTGGCCTCCAAACTTTGGCATATTCCCCCAAAATTTTGCATACTTCGACCTAGGGCCGAGAAGAGGTATAATTAGGAATCATCGTAGCGTTGCAACGTTGATGCGACAAGAGGGAAGCGTCAGACAAGAAGTCCAATCCTTAGTCCAATACTTGGTTATGCACACGCTCAGCTTCATGTCCGTCATTCTTTGCAGTGTTGCAACTCTCTAAAGAAGCGTTGCAATGCTGATGCTTATGCCTTCAAGCATTGGAGTGAAGCGTCAGGATGCGTTGGGATGCTGGTAGTGATGCAACTTCGGAGTGTCGCGAGCTTGGAGTAGTGTTGCAACACTACGTCAACTGCCAAATACTCGTTATTAATGCTCAATAGCTCGATACTTGATCCTCGTTCACTCAGTAGCGTTTTCTTGATTACTCGACAGCCTTTTACTCGATGGTATCGATGGTGCTCGATGGCTGGTCATACTTGGTAGAACTCGATGGCATTTTGGTCTTTTCAATTCCTTTGAAGCTCAGATATTCAAATTAACTCCATATTGCTTCATATTAACCCCGTTCTTCACTAAATGATTAATTCTACCTCTTGGTTGCTTGATACCTACAAAATAGGAAAATAAACATATAAAATTCACTAACGAGCTTGAATTTAGCTAGGAATAATAGCTATTTTTTAGAGTTAACAAACACCCCCAACTTAACAGTCTCAACAAACACCCCTAACGCAAAGTTGTTACTCCAGTCTCAACAGTCAATTAGAATGAAATTTGAGATCAAGAATGAAATCATTTATGATCAATCAATGAAGCACAAGTTTAAGAATGATTCTCAATCTATTCATGCATGAGTGAGCCTAGAATCTTGCTAGTTAAGCTTATACAACCGGAAAAAGTTTTATAAGGTCCACATCCTGTTTTCCCTCTACACTGGCTTGGTTATCAACTTCAGACATACCAACTTGCATAAACAGGGCAACACTAAGAGAATGGTGCCTAAACTCACACTCACAAAACATAAAGGGCATTTATTTTACCTAGAGAGCTAACTTTCACACCCCACCGTCGGGAACCTATCACTCTTTCCTCACGGGCCCTAACTAGACACGGTAGAGGTAGCTCTTTTCACCTCTATCCATGCATACACGCACACTATTTTTTTTTTAGAATTGCAACTAAATTGCTTTTCTTTATTTTTTTCTTTCTCCTTTTTATTCACAGTAGGCCCTATTTTATCCACTTGTCTAGTTTTGCTCTAAAACAAGCATAGTTACTCCTAAGTCAAAGGTGGACCTCTCCGGGTGACAACATAAGTACAAACCAGATAACTCAATTCTAAGCATGCAAAACTTTATTTCGCAAAACAACGACTTAAAGATGCAAATGACAAGAAAATTTTTAAATTTGGGCTAAAAATCATGATCATGCATTCTTAATGTTCTTTCATGCAAATTTTATTACAGGAAGAGTGCGTCATAAACTATCATAATAACAACAAAGCAAACAACAAGCAAGGTAATCAAAGCTCACAATATACTATCCAATGGGTACCCCACCCCTTAAAAATATACATTATCCCCAATGTATTTTAATTATAGCTCAAAAAGAATAGAAACAAGGGAATAAAAAACCTCCCCTTATAGCATTGTTGCCATAGGATGGTGGTGGTAGTGGGCTCGCCTCTCCAAAAAGATGTTCCTCTCTCTTCTAGGTCGTCCCTACAAAATAAAAACAAAAAGCAACCTAATCTAGAAAAAAAAATAAAGAAAGAAATTTTTTTTTTATCACCTGGCTCCCTCTAGGAAAGGCAAATTTTTAACGTCGGTTGCTTGACATGACCTGTCCCCTATCAAGGCACAACGAAATTCTCGTATTTCTCTGGTCCCTTCTTGGATGAGTCGATATAGCCCGGTAAGGCTATAAGGAAATAAAATAAAATAAAAGACTCAAGGACCGACTCTGTAGAAAATAAAGACTCTGACTTAACTGACTCGTGAGAACACGAAGAACAAAACTAAAAAAATATACTAGATGACAGAACAAGGCGATGTTTTTCAACCTCTAACTCTATCACCTGGAAATCAACGAGTTTAGGCTTAGATTCTTCATAGTCCTCAAAATCTGGTTCTAAACATGGCATGCTATCCTCTAACTCATCCTCAATCTCGACATAGATTACCTCATCGCCGCACACTTCGATGATGTCATAAAATGTGTGTAGCAGGGGTTCACATCCTCTCTCAACAGAATCAGAAGATTGAGTGACTGAGTCTCTCAAATTCTGAAGATCAGCTCCAATCTCAGTTTGAAAACTAAAGCTCTCCTTGAGGTCGTGAAGGAACTTTTATCAAAGAGAACCTATGAGCGGAAGTAAGATCATTCAAAATTCATCGTGATAGAATTACAAGCATTCACAGTCATACAAACTAGTTATTCATTTCAAAAAAAGTTATGACATGCTTTAGAAATTAAATATAAGAAGGAGTGAGAGACTTACCTTTGAAGAACTCTTCTTTCACAGGTCTCTCGCTTTCGTAAAGAATATGGACAGCAAAAATTCTCTCTCGTTTGGATCGTCTACCCAATCGTCTGGTCACGAACAAACTTCTCCATGAATAGGCAACCTTTTGGATACCACCACTCAGTGACCTTGGTATTCTTGAAGTGAGAATTTAGGAGGTGTGGGCTCTATTGGATTTGGTAGAGGGAAGAAGGAAACAACGATCGAACTATATGACCAAACAAGTGGGGGAAGGATACTGTCTATTGTACAGACTGTGATGCTTGATCGTTTAGTCACGAGATCCACCATCCGTTAACTGACGAGCACTCCACTAAAGACTGATAGCTGCACTCTTCTCACCACAGATATATTTCTGTGTCCATATGATATAACCAATCAACAATACGATAACTCTTCACAGATGCTAGTAAGTACAGCTGGGCCAATTTACCGTTTTGCCCCTGTAGTTACATCTAACTTCTTAAGTACCATTGATCCCTCCAATGAACAATACATCATAGTTCTACTATGAGTAGACACGTCTCGAGTCTTGAGAAGGTGTGTGGCGCCACATCGTTCAAGCCCCAAAATTAGCCCTTAAGGGAGCAATGTATCTACTTACCCCTTTTTCAGGGAAGGAGTAAATTCCATCTTATGTAGCTGAGTTCCCAGCTCCCCAATCAGACGAATCCCCAAAGTGGTAGGTTTGATACAGTGATCTGGCCACTTGCACCCATGCAAATCAAAGGACTGCTCTCAAAGACAAGAGTTCCCAACTCACTCAGGATTAAGGTCATGTTACTTACGGTCATCCAAGTAAAGTGAAGTCTCTACGATGAATGGTGTTATATAATGAGACTAAACACTTTGTGATCTGATCTTATACAAACTCCTTTGTATAGGACACCCCTGCTCGCATGTCTCCACATGAGTGATCAAGATTAGACCATCTGTAGCACGTCACAACACTTGTAATTATCTACAAAGTGGTTTGCATTCGTAGTGCCACCAGAATAAGGTTTCCCTCCTATATCCATATACTACAGACCATTTTGGTTATCACTTAAGGCATGATTCACTTGTATGTTTCCACATACATGCTTAAGTTACAATGATAACCAGGGATCTTAGTTTATTGGTTTGTGGTAAATGCAAATAAAATATCTCATGTTTCATAGACAACAGTGAAGAAAATATCTCATATTATTCATCACAAGCGTTTGTTCAATACAAGTGTTTACAAACTATAGAACCCAATGAGAGTTTAAGGCATCAACCTCAACAATCTCCCACTTGTCCTAAAGCGAGTGGGGTGTACATGACAACAAGTACAAAACAATAAACTAGGGCACTAAGGCCCTGTATAAAAATCTCCCACTTGCCCTAGTCCAGCCACGGGCGATCCCGTAGACCCATGCTCTAGAGGTGATCCTAAAAAACTATAGCTATGAGAGCCTTCGTAAAGGGGTCAGCAACGTTGTGTTCCAAAGCGATCTTCATGACTATTACATCCCTTTGATGTACTATCTCGCGTATGACTCCTAGGCTCCTTGGAGTTCGCCACAGCACCACTATTATCACAATAAAGGGTGACGGGCCTAGACATGTCTGGAATAACTTCCATATCAGTCAGGAACTTCTTGAGCCAAACAGTCTCCTTAGTAGCTTCACAAGCCACTACATACTTGACCTCTATAGTGGAGTCGGCTATGCACCCTTTCTTAGTGCTTCGCTGCACAACAGCGCCTCCGTTAAGAGTGAACACTGAGCTTGAAGTGGATTTCTGAGAATCCTTATCAGTCTGAAGTCAGAGTCCGTGTATTCAGTAAGGATCAAATTCTTAGATCCATACACGAGCATGTAGTCTTTCGTTCTCTAAAGATACTTGAGGATGTTCTTGACTGCGGTCTAGTGACTCTGTCTTAGATTAGACTGATATCTACTGACAATCCTAACAGCGTAGCAGATGTTCGGTCTAGTACACAACATCACATACATCAAACTGCCAACCGCAGATGTATATGGGACCCATCTCATCTCCTCAACCTCTTGAGGTGTCTTAGGACACATATCCTTAGACAATGTAACTCCCTACCTAAAACGCAGTAGGCCTCTTTTGAAGTTCTGCATCGAGTACTTGAGCAACATCCTGTCAATGTACGATGCCTGAGATAGCGCTAGCACTTTGTTCTTTCGATCCCGAAAGATTTGAATACCAGAACAAACTGAGGCTCTCTTAAATCTTTCATTTGGATATGGGTCGCTAGCCACTTCTTAACTGATGTCAGTAGACCTATCATTCCCAATGAGTAGGATATCATCTATATATAACACTAGAAAAACTACTGAACTGTTGATGATTTTCTTGAAGACACAAGGCTCATCAACGTTTTGGTCAAAGCCGTACGATTTGATTGTAGTATCAAACCGAATGTTTCAAGATTGAGATGCCTGTTTCAGCCCATAAATGGACCGACTCAGTTTGCAAACCTTTTGCCCTTGACCTTGGACTATGAATCCCTCGGGCTACACCATATAAATGATCTCCTCAAGATTACCATTCAGAAAGGCAGTCTTGACATCCATTTGCCATATCTCATAGTCATAATATGAGGCAATGGACAGAAGGATGCAAATAGACTTCAACATGGCAACATGCGAGAAAGTCTCCTCATAATCGACTCCTTCCACCTGGGTATAACCCTTTGCCACAAGTCTAGCCTTGAAGGTTTGCACCTTCCCATCGACACCCCATTTCTTCTTGTAGATCCATTTACAACCTATAGGTTTTACCCCATCAGGTTGATCTACAAGATCCCATACTGAGTTGAAGTACATCGACTCCATCTCGAGATCCATGGCTTTAACCCATTCATCCTGGTCAACGTCCTCCATTGCCTTCTGATAAGATAATGGATCCTCAACCTCACCATCGACTACCATAGCCAGGACTTCTATGAAACCTATATAGCAAACAGGTGGGTTCGCAACCCTCCCACTACGTCCAGTTCCCTCAACTCTTGAGGTGGAACTGACCTACCAGATGAACTTCCATCAACAACTTTTGTTGATGGAGTAGGCTCTTCAACAACTCTTGTTGAAGTTTCAGTATTTTTGTTGGAAAGTTTACGCAACACAATATTACTACGTAGACTGTGCTCTCTCATATGATCCTCCTCTAGGAAGATAGCATTTGTCGACACAAACACTCTGTTTTTCGTAAGATCATAAAAGTAACCCCCTCGTGTACCTTTGGGATAGCATACAAAAAGGCACAACCTCGAACGTGGTTTTGGTTTCTTTAGATTAGCCTCAAGCACATGTGTTGGACAACCCCATATGCAGAAGTGATGCAAACTAGCTTTATGCCCGTTCCACAACTCCAAAGGTGTTCTGGCAACACTTTTGGAAGGAACATAGTTGAGGATATAAGCTACAGTCTCCACTGCAAAACTCCAAAATGAGTCCCGTAAGGAAGTGTAACTCATTATCGATCGAACCATGTTCAACAAGGTCCTGTTTCTTCTCTCTGCTACACCATTCTACAGAGGTGTACCCGACGCTGGGAGCTGGGAAACGATTCCATGTTCTATCATATACTTATGAAACTTTGAATCCATAAACTCTCTACCCCGATCCGATCGAAGTGTTTTAACCCGTCTATCTAATGCATTTTCAACTTCATCCTTGAACTCTCTGAACTTTTCAAAGGATTAGGACTTCCGTTGCATCAAATAAACATACCTATACCGAGAGTAATCATTAGTAAAAGTGATGAAATACTCATAGCCTCCCCTGGCTCACACATTTACCAGACCACTAAGGTCAGAATGCACTAACTCTAAAGGCTCTTTGGCTCGATAACCTTTTCCAGTAAAAGGTCTTTTAGTCATCTTGCCTTCAAGGTAGGATTCATACACTGGTAAAGAATTTTCCTCTTACTCGCTTAGAAGTCCATTCTTCACCAACTCTCAATCCTATTGAGATTGATGTGCCCTAATCGAAAGTGCCAAAGATGGGCATTTTTCTTAGGATAAACCTTAAGTGTTTATTTTGAGTTACGAACGTTTTAAACATCTTTATGTTATGGAAGGAACTTGTTGCTAACGACCTTAGCACATACAAATTTTTTTTCCAGTTTTGCTGAACAAATCTCAACTCAATCTTTATGAATAAACACTTTATTCAAATCAAAATAAAGAGGGTATATTTACATTGTATCAGACACTTTACAGAAAATTAAGTTCTGCTTTAACTCAGGAACTACATACACATCATTCAAAATGATAAACTTCTTCTATAAAGTCAATTGGAGCCCTCCCACTGCCATAGCTGAGACGATGTGCCTGGTGCCTAATCGCATCATCATCTCTCCAGCCTCAAGCTGCCGCCAGGATCTAATCCCCTGAAAAGAAGAACAAACATGATTAGTGGCCCTAGAGTCAATAATTCAGGCAGAATCATCATTCTCCACTAAACAAGTTTCCAAAACTAGTAAATCATATTTACCTTGTTTTGCCTTGGTCTTAGCCTTCTTCTTCTCCTTTAACCAGTGAGGACAATTCCGCTTCTAGTGCCCATTCTGGTTGCAATGAAAACACTTTCCCTTGTCAACCGGCGCTGGTCGCCTTCCCCGCTGAGCGACAGGCTATGGGTTAGCAGGTGTTTTCCCCTTCCCCTTACCACCCTTCTTCTTCTTCCACTTGGTAGTGTTAGAAGTAGAAGGTGTAGACTTAGTCCCTGAGGTCGAACCTCTATGGAACTTCTTTGATGATGAAGCAACATTTGCCTCACCAACCTTCTTCTCCTTACTTTTCAGCAAGGATTGGAATATCTACAACTCGTTGAGGATAGTTGTAAGGGTATAGTCAACTTTGTTTAGTATAGCGTTATTGACAAAGTGAAGGTAGCTATCTGGAAACGAGTGTAGAATAATGCTAACCTGGCTGCCCTCATCGATGTGTGACCCATTCATCTCTGCCACATTGAAGTGGACCATCATGTTCAACACATCTTCATGAACAGAGGTGCCTTCCTCCATTTTTGAGTTGAAGAGCATTTAAGAGCTTCATGCTTGAGCTGTCTAGACGGCTGTCTGAACATTCCCCGTAAGAAATCCATGATCTCACATGCTAAGACCATAGGCTCACGCTTCTTGGCTAAAACATCATTTAGACTGGCCAAGATGTAAGCTCGGGCCTTCTCGTTCGCCCGTGTCCATCTCACATAAACCTCCTAAACATTTCAAGTGGTGTTTAAAGTTGGAATAGAAGGACACTTCTTTGTAAGGACGAACCTTAAGTAATCGATGATTAGTATTGTAGTTATCGTGTGTTTCCAACTAGCGTAATTTTTGCCAGTCAGTTTGTCAGTGTGTAATAGAGCTAATGTGGCTTTAGCCATTACATTGATGAAAAAAGAACAAACTTAATAAGTCTATGCAATACCACTTTTAACACCAATTTTAGTTTTAGCAAAATAGTTTCCATGTACCCTAAGTGAAAAAAAAACATCTATTTCGCAATGATGCCCCAACGAGGAAGGACAAACATCAGCAGTGGGGTGATCAAATGCCCCTTCACTGGGATGAGACACTCTCAACCATTAGGCAGAAACAACTCTTGTAACTGACCCTAATAGTCACCATTTTTCGGTCCAGAACTGTTAACCTTTAACAATTCCGCGTAAATGTAACCCCTCATTTTCGGCCCTAGAGTCCCGCCATAGTGCACCCACTGTAGGGAAAAAGCAAATTAGGACAAGAGACTAAAGCGATCTTATCCTATATAGGAGATCAGATAAAGAGTCATGCAAAACTGCCATTCTATAGGGGGACACTCCAAGGGTGCCTTAAGGTGATGCACAGAAACGTTATTCAACCTAATAAGAGAGATCGTGGGATATGTTATCACACGTCCCGCTCCCACTTACTATGAACATTCTCTCCATTCACCTTGGTATTGACCTACCCAAACACCATCCTTTAGGGGGACATTCCCAGGGTGCCATGAGGTCGAGGATAGATCTCATGGTGTGAACATAAAGGGAGAAATGTGAAGAGGTTTAACTGAAGTATCATACACCCCAAGTACCTCCCACTAAATGTTCTACCTAGGGGATCATTAACTTAGACCGTCCGACTACTGATTTTATCTAAGTCAATTTAATTTGCTAAAAAACAACTCTTGTCTTTGATATTAAACAAGCTCAAGTTAAGTCCCATTAAACTCTTTAACGGACTATCCTCAAATTTGGATGCATGCATTAAATCTATCTAATTCACCTTGGATGCAAATTTGGATGCATGCATCAAATCTATCTAACACGACATCCTTCAACTCTCCCTCGGGGTGTACTCAGGATCTGTCCGCAAGTAGAAGAGTCTCTGTCGTGGGTGTTAGTTTTCCCATATTCAATCGTTTTATAATTGATAACCGCATTAAGTTTATACTTGCCCTAAGATCGCATAATGCTTGACCAATGTAGACCCCTCCAATTGAGTAGGGTATTGTGAAGCTTCTTAGGTCGTACATTTTTTGTGGGATCGTAGTAGTTAACCTTTGCGTTACTGCCACTATAGCGATATTTTCAATCCTTATGGAAATGGTGGTAGCTATACTTCTTCCGTCTCGTGTTCTAGAGGCTTGTCGGTGGATGCAACTTCTGGGCTCATCTTCTCGGGCTCTTCTGAATCATATGTCAATGGGTTCTTGGTTTTCACCGCATTTTGGTTGGTCCTGGTGGGCTCTTCCCCTTCTTCTGCTGTCGTTTTTTTTCTTAGCAAGGAAACTACTAGGCATTGTTCTTTTCTTATACCCCCAGAGTTGCGAGGGAGCTCAGTTGAGCTCGGTAACGCCCCTTGCGGTCTACTTTTGAGCTCGTCCGCAATCTGTCCTATCTGAATTTCAAGATTACGAATAGACGTCACTTGATTTCGGAGTACTGTTTCATTCTTCTCAATATATTACTTCAATAAGCTCTCTAGAGATGAAGATTGCGGTGCCTGCGAACTACTAGCTTGATTTTGTGGTTGACCGTTTGTTCGTGGGAAAAATCCTGGCGGCCCTTATTTTTGCACCATAGGTTTGATAGCTTTGTTGTTGATTTTTCCACGTGAAATTAGGGTTGTTTCTCCACCCGGGGTTGTACGTATCAGAGAAAGGGTTATTCTTTATGAAGCATATTGACTTCATATTCTTTGGGCAATCTTCAATCGGGTGTGCTTCTCCACAGGTGACACAACTCGCGCTCGTTTAATCTATTGCATTGACCTAACCCCTATGCGTTCCTGGGTTGCTGATTGCGATTCCTTGTATTAAATTCATCATCGCATTCATTTGGTTTTGTAGGGATGCGATGGTCCCATTGCTTGCGTCACTGTCTTTAATTCTCAGTCGTTGATCTCTTTCTCTCTAGTCTTCATGATTCTTTGAAATGTGATCAAGTATAATTTCGCCTCGTCATATGTCTTATCGAGTAGACCTCCAGTTGCTGCTGCATTGGCAGCTGCCTGCGATGCAGGGTTCAAACCGGGGTAGAAAATTTCCATCTGGAGACAATCTGGTAAGCCATTGTGCAGACAATCTCACACCAGTCGCTTAAACCTCGCCCAGGCGTCACTGAGCGATTCGTCGATATCTTGTTCAAAATTAGTGATCAACTTCCTCCGTCTTGCATTTTTTATCGGGGGAAGTACTTCTTCATGAACTTTTCTACTACCTGTTCCCACGATGTAATCTCCCCTTGTTTGAGAAAATAAGCCCATTTCAGTGCTTGGTCACACATGAAAATAGGAACAACGTTAGTCGAACCTCCTCAGCGGAGATGTTTTTGCAGATTTCAATAAAACTCTGGAGGTGGGCGTGTGGATCCTCGCCATGCCTACTACCAAACTGTCTGACAGTTTGAATCATTTGCAGCATTACCGGCTTCATCTCGAACCTCGATCTATCCAAGGCTGACCTCATGATTCCTAGTGAGAAATCATAACGTTTAGGCGACGAATAGTCCCGGATGGGCCTATTGCAGTCGTTCACCAAGTGAATGGGGTTCGCCATGATATTATTTGCATTTGGTGCTCTGTCTTCCAGTTGCTCCACCATGTTGGGATTTCTCTCTTGTTGTTGATGTAGGCGGTTCTCTCTTCTTCTTCTTCGGAAAGTTCTCTCAATGTTTGGGTCGTAATTAGGCTCAGGAATTTGTCCTTCGCTCATACAACACTTGCTTCTTCCCTTACCAAAGGAGAGGCAGTGCACAAAGATGGAAAGCTGCAAAGAAAATAAAAAAGTTACCGTTAACAAAATATGTACTGTGTAGTCCCTGGCAACGACGCCAAAAACTTGATGCGTTTGTGAATCTGATGAAATAATGATGTGTATTACAATGGTGGTGTATGTGTTGTTCATGCAAGTTTTCCTAGCAAGATCCAAGTATAAATCCTACTAGGTTGCCTGGTAAGCCCAGGGTCGAACATAGGGACTATGGAGATAGTGTGCGACGGTGATTTCTGATTCCTTTGCGGTGATAAATAAAACAATGAGTTGGTTGGTATGTTTGTTTAAAGTGTAAATTCTATGCGGCAAAATTGAGAAAGAGTTAATAACAGTGAAAGTTACAATGAGTATGCAGGGAACGGGTTGAGAAGGGATTTGGCTAACACTTCCTAAGATTGCGTTCACATTATGCGATCATGTTACACACATACAACAATAGGTCATCTCTCAATGCAAATGCTATAGCTCCTAATTTTAGGACGCATGCGATGTATACGATGATGTCTATAGGACTTATGTCTAAACGTCTATTCTTGTCTATGCGATGATGAATGACATACACATACACAAGGCGACCGCATACTATCATAACCTATTTCTAGGGTGCATGCGATGCATGTTAGCAAACAGAACTTATCTCTAAGTTTCTATCTCTTGCTTATGCGGTTCTAATCTAACTTTTTCAAGCCTAGATTCTAACCTAGCTCTCTTAAGTCTAGGTTATTTCTTTAGACTCTCTCTTGAGTAGCTCTAAAGGGGTGATGGACGCATACATAAGGCAAGATGATCGCATTAAATGAAGATCTTAGGTCATGCTAGCTAAGTGCTTCTCAACCCATTCAGAAGTTTAGTTACTCATGTGTAATGTAAAGAGAGTGAACAGATGTAGAGACGCAAGTTCCATTTTATAAATGGACTCAGAATATAGAATGACAATGGAAAGTAAGGATAGGGAGCCTGGTAGCAATGTCTTGCTTCCCAAGGCTTTTACACTGTGTTTTTCTCTACTCTGCCCAAAAGATGTTTCTTGCTTTTGCAAGAGTCGACCCTCTCTCCATTCTCAGCGCTTCCCGGCACTCTCTCGAGCTAACCGGGAACGATCTTTCGACATCTTTTCTCTTCACTCACCTCCGCCTTCTAAGTTTAAGAAAACTATGAACAACGGCTAACTATCTTCTATATGGCGAACTCTCTATATGGCTAAGATCCCTTATCGATGGTGGCCTTCGGTATTTATAAAGATCAAGGTTAAGAAGCTTTTCTCTCAAATGATTACACTGATGAGATGTCATTAAATCTCTGTCTGATGTGCCAATTAATTGTCATCGAAAAGTTGAGTGTACTTGCTACAATGTAGTAGTTAACGGCTTGTCAACTAAATTCGGATTTGATCGTCATCAGCTTTTTGTCCCATCGTGATTTATTAAGCTTTCACCTTGATGCGTCATCTTTATGTGGCCACCTTCTTGAGTAGATCTTCGCGAGCGCATACGATCGCATGCGGTCGCAATCTTCTAATGTGCTCGGACGCTGAATTCTTAGGATCGTAATTCTACCTTGTGCCAACGCATTTTCCTGCACAAACTACGTAAATTAGCTACTTTAATGTGATGGGCGCATGCGATCGCAATGTTCTCAACTTAATTCTTTTGGACATGATTTTACATATTTTTATCGTCGCAATCCTACATTGTTTTATATCTTTGCATTGTAATAACGTGCATTTCTACCCGTTATCACTTAACAATTAACTTTGAATGTAAAAGAATTTAAGAACCAGAGGCAACCATCCTAGAAAACTCCATTAATCCACATCCACAAACTTATTTAACACTTAAACAGAATGTAGACATGCTTCCCCCACCGATAATGTAAATGCTATTCTATACATCAATGGATTTGGAATATCAGAACTTGGCTCTGATACCAATTAAAGGAACTCTTATGAAAGAGAACCTATGAGCGGAAGCAAGATCATTCCAAATTTATTGTGACTTAATTACAAGCATTCACAAACATACAAACTAGTTATGCATTTTAGAACAAATTACGACATGCTTTATATATTAAATATAAGAGGGAGTGAGAGACTTACCTTTGAAGAACTCTTCTTTCATAGGTCTCTCGCCCTCATGAAGAATTTTGACAGCAAAAATTCGCTCTCATCTAGATCGTCTACCCAATCGTCTGTTTACGAACAAACTTATCTACGAACAGGCAACCTTTCGGACACCACCACTCAGTGACCTTGGTATTCTCAGAGTGAGAATCCAGGAGGTGTGGGCTCTGTTGGATTTGGTAGAGGGAAGGAGGAAACAACAATCGCACTATACGACCAAGCAAATGGGAGAATGATACAGTCTATCGTATAGGCTGTGGTGCTTGATCGTTTAGTAAAGGTACACGATCATTTAGTAAATAAGGTTTGATCATTTACATGATCGTTTAGAGAAATTTACTAGCCACGCGATCATTTAGTAAAATGCTACATGATCGTTTAGAGAAATTCGCTAGCCACACGATTGTTTAGTAAAATGCTACACGGTCGTTTAGATGATGGCGCGTGTACACAATCGTTTAGACAAACACTTGAAGCTGTCATGTAGTCTCTCTGAGCTAAACAATTGACAGTGTACTCAATTAAGCAATTCTCATCCAAAAATAAAAATATTTTTTATTTTATCCTTCAGTTATGAAAACCGAATACAACCTTCCACTTTTCACGCACGACTATGGAGAAATCATCAACAATGATCTCATAATTGTTTTAATTATAAATAAATACAATAACTAACTTATCATATTATATTTATAACCTATAGTTTTAATATCACATCATATGCAATATTTAAACCATAGTCATTTTCTCCTTTACTTGATATAAATCATATTTATATCATTTCCTTCAATTAATGTATCTCATACATCATGTGAACTATATCATATATAATTGAACCAGTTTAATCATATCATATATAATCAAACTCCCTATTGTCAATTTGAACACTTCAAACTAACCCAAAAATCGATTCTCAACTTGAATCCATTGAGCTACGAAGGTGACCTTATGGATATGTAGCTTGAAGCTCCAACGGTACGTGAATAGCTGACTAAACTCTTTAGTCATGAGATCCACAATCCATTAATTGCCGGGTACTCCACTAATGACCGACAGCTACACTCTTCTCACCACAGATATATTTTTGTGTCCATTGGATATAACAAATCAACAGTATGATAACCCTTCACAGATGCTCGTAAGTACAACTGGGCCAATTTATCGTTTTTCCCCTGTAACTACATCTAACTCCTTAAGTACCATTGATCCCTCTAATGAACAATACATCATAGTTCTACTATGAGTGGAAACCTCTAGGGCCTTGAAAAGGTGTGTGGCGCCACATCGTTCAAGCCCCGGACTCAGCCTTTAAGTCTACTTATCCCTGCTTCGGGGAAGGAGTGAATTCCATCTTGTGTAGCTGAGTTCCCAGCTCCCCAATCAGACGAATCCCCAATGTGGTAGGTTTGAGTCGACGATCTGGCCACTCGCACCCATGAAAATCAAAGGATCGCCCTCAAAAGTAGGAGTTCCCAACTCACTTAGGATTAATGTCATGTTATCTATGGTCATTCTAGTGAAGTGAAGTCTCTGTCATGAACGGTGTAATATAACAAGACTAAACGCTTCGTGGTCCTGTCTTATACAAACTTCTTTGTATAGGACACCCCCGCTCATATGTCTCCATATGAATGATCAAGATCGGATAATCTATAGCACTACAAAGTGGGCCGCATCCGTAGTGGCACCAGGATAAGGTTTCCCTCCTATATCCATATAATACATGCCATTTTGGTTATCACTTAAGGCATGATCCACTTGTATGTTTCCACATACATGCTTAAGTTACAACGACAACCATATATCTTAGTTTAATTGTTTGTGGCAAATACAAATAAAGATCTAATGTTTCATAGACAACAATGAAGAAAATATCTCATATTATTATATCACAAGCATTTTTTCAATACAGTTGTTTACAAACTACAGGACCCAATGAGAGTTTAGGGCATCAACCCCAATATGTCGCTCATCTCCTACTAAAAGCAATATTGTTAATAGTAAGTTGTCTAATCACATCTTCTAATGACATACCTGAATCGGTGGTGTGAGCATGCATCGTCATGTCGGATGTGGCAGGGGGTGGATCATAGTGGAACTGGTCCCATCCTAGGTTTCCATAGTCATAGGACTCCTCCCATCTGGGCCGATGAAAATCGTCATCCATATAACTAGGATACCCTTTAAAGAACCATTGCGACGCTGATGGAATTGGTCACAGGGGGTGGATCATAGTGGAACTGGTCGCTTCCAACGCTTGGTTGCGTGTGTGCTCAACTCTATGTCTGTCATTCTTCGCAGCGTTGCAACGCTGATGCTTCTGCCTTCAAGCATTGAAGTGAAGCGATGGGACACTGGTGGTGATGCAACTTCAGAGCGTCGCTACGCTTGGAGTAGCGTTGGAGCGCTTTGTCCACTGTCAGATATTCTCTACTCGATGCTTGATAACTCGATACTCGATCCTCGTTCACTCAGTAGGATTTTGTTGATTACTCATAGCCTTTTACTCGATGGTAGTCCATGGTGCTTGATGGCTGATCATACTTGGTGGAACTCGATGGCATTTTGGTCTTTTCAACTTCTTTGAAGCCCGAATGTTCAAATTAACTCCAAATTACTTCAAATTAACCTCGTTCTTCACCAAATGATTAATTATACCTATTGGTTGTTCGATACCTACAAAATAGGAAAATAAATACATAAAATCCACTAACTGGCCTGAATTAAGATAGGAATAATAACTCTTTTTTAGAGCTAACACTCAACAGGGATTTAATGAGAATCAATTTTGGATTAATGTGAATTTTTCAAATTAAATGAGAAAATTAATTATATGTGATATAATTTATTTTATTTAATTATATATGATATAATTAATATAATATATTTGATACATTATAATATAAAGTTTATTTGAGAGGAAATAAATATTTGAATATGATTCAAATATTAATTATGTGAATTGGTTTCATATTATTAACTTTAATATAAATGAGATTTATATTAAATACCATGTATTAATGAGAGAATTAAAATCTATAGGTTATATTATATTTGATATAGTATATAAATTATAGGTTATGTGTTTTATGTGCTATACCATATGATTTAATATATATATTATATGATAAATTAGTTATTATATAAATATATATTAAATTTTATTATATTTATTTAATATTAATTTTTGAATTTAATTATAGGAGGCTCTCCCTCTTTTCTCTAATTTTCATATGTGATAAGACAGTTTTAGGAGAAGTTGGTTTCTTGATCTTTTTAACAGAAGAATTACGAAAACCATTGATTTCTTTGTAATTTTTTTCTAGAGTTCTTCTCTCCTGCTCTCTATCTCACTCCCTTACCCAAAATATTGCAAAGTCCACACCTATTGCAGATTCTCTTCCCCTGCAAAGAATACAGAGGAAACTCTTTTGGTGGTGGCCATTTGGATTTGATCGTGATCAATTCCGGATAAGAGGACTCGTGAAGAAGAAAATGATTCTTCAAGGGTAAGTCCTCTCTAGTCCTTTTCTCAATTTTTTGGCATGTTGTAAATTTTAATTTGACTGCATAATTTGTATTCTGTATTGTTTGATTCTGTGAAAATAAAATTGAGATGATCTCCACGTTTCCGCTCAGGGCCTCTATAGGTTCCTTCATGTTCTTTCAGATTCATGTTTATGACTAATTCGTGTACCTTCGAGATACACACTATGACTGATACATGTTCCTTCGGGTCCATGTTTACGATTGATTTTTGTACCTTCGGGCTACACACTATGATTGATGCGTATTCCTTTGGGCTCGCTTTTATGACTGATATATGACCATTCAAGATCACTACAACTGATATGATATGGATGTACACTGATGCCTAGAAAGACTAGTTAACATGCTACCTAGAGGACCCAGTAGCGGATCACTTACTGGGTATTGTTAATTACTCATCTTTTCATCCTTTATGTTTTTCAAAAAATGATAGGCCTCAATTCTCATTAGGAGGTCGAACCAAGGACCTATGGAAGTCGGGTCATTACACCAAAGGCTTGAAGTGAACGAGAGAATCTATCGAGAGAGTACCAAATGCTGACGGTGACGAAGGTAACCTATTTTCGGTGGACGCGGAGCCAACGATATCCTCTTTCCTTGAATTAGCGAGTGATAGATGGGACCCATGACAGAGCCATATGAGGACAAGAGAAATCACTTCCACTCAGTCTATGTTGTTTTTAGTCATTTGAATGCTTTGAAACTAGAATTTAATGTTAGACAGAAAATTTACTATTTTTAATATTTTCTTTGTAAAAGTTTTTAAGGGCCCTGAATAAAGGTTTTATTTATTTTTTCATTTATTGTTTAATGACTTTATGAATTATTTTGAAAGTTGTTTCTATCATTTTAACTTGTTTAACTTTAATGGTAAAAATGTTTGGATGTCAATGTGTAATTATGAGTAACGACCCTTGTTAGAGTACTTGAAAGGTCGGGTCGTTACAGTGCGTGATCGTGTGCGACCAGACGAGAACTTGTCACATGAAGATGTGCGAGCTTGCGATGCAATGGGTACGCATGAGGATGCCCGAGCGTGGGAGTGCGGCTACTGGGTTGGGTGCCTATTGTTGATTTGAGCAGTAGTCTGACCTTCTCTGCCTATTTCCCACTTTCTTTATTCTTCTCGTCCTCCAACCCCTTTAGTAGCCCATGTATACACTCTACACTCAATTTGTTAACGCTTGGATCATGGAAAATGAAATGGCACGAGTGAATTGGGAGAACTAAACGTCTAAAGTGTCCTATTTATAGTACAAACTCACCTTTAATCATTAACTCCTCCTTGCATGCATGTCAAGGTGTATTCAGCATGCATAACCCAGTACAATACCCCTTCTGTTGGGATTGGGGTCCTAATTCTCTCGAAGTCTCATTGTTTGTAATTATATATATTGTTTTATGAATAAAATAACTATTATTTCATTCTGGCTTTCACTCATATCCAATAATAAAAGATTCATGTATATCTTATGTAAACTTAAGCATGTATATGTGATATACAAGTGGATCATGCCTTAAGATAACCTAAATAGGTCTGTAGTATAAGAATTAACGTAGGATACGATCTTGATAACACTATGAATACGACTTGCTTGTTAGAGGTTTGCAAGTGTTGTAAACTACTATAGATGGTAGATCCTGACCATTCACGTGGAGACATGCGAGCGGGGGTGTCCTACTCAAACAGTTTGTATAAGGCCGGGCCACGTGATGACTAGTTTTTGTATATAACGCCATTGATACTGGAGACTTACATCTCACCTAAACGACCATAGGTGACATGACCTCAATCCTGAGTATTTAGGGAACTTCTGCCTTTAAAGGCGGTTTTTTGATTAGTATAGGTGAAAGTGGCCAGATTATCAACTCAACATGCCTGCCTTTTTGGGGACTTGCCTGATTTGGGAACTCAATTACACAAGATGGTTTCACTCATTCCCCAAAGCAGGGGTAAACAGATAGATTACTCCCTTAAGGGCTGATTTTGGGGCTTGAACATAGTGGCCACAACTTCTCTTTGGAAGAGAGGACTCAGTCATAGTAGGACTATGACTTATGTTCATTAAAGGGATCAGTGGTACTCAAGGAGTTCGATGTAACTACAAAGGCATAACGGTTATTGGCCCAACCGTACTTAGAGCGATCTGTGAAAGGTTATCGCACTATTGATTGGTTGATATGGACACATAATATATCTGTAGTAAGGAGAGTTCAGTTATTGGTCTTTAGTGGAGTGCCTGTCAGTTAACGGATTGTGGATCTCGTGACAAGAGTTTGGTCAGTTATTCATGTATTATTGGAGCTTCGAGCTAGAGGTCCATAAGGTCCCCTTGGTAGCTCAATGGATTCAAGTTGAGGATCAGTTATTAGTGTTGATTTGAAATGTTCAAATTGACAAGAGGTAATTCGATTATATATGATATGATCGGTATGATGTATGAGATACATCTAATGAAGGATTAATGTAAATGAGATTTACATTAAGTGCCATGGAATAGAAAAAGAGCTATGGTTTATATGTTTCATGAGATGAAATATTAAAACTTTAGGTTATAAAAGTATTATGGTAAGTTAGTTATCATTTATATTTATAATAATATTAATTATTGGATAATTATCTCTTTTTTTTTCTAACAACCAATTAAGTGGGAGGTTATTGGTGGTTTCATGGTAACCATGGGATAAAAGAAAAAATGTTTTCCTAATTTTAGTAAGAAAAAAAGAAAAAAAAAAAGAAAAGTTGTTTTGAGATTTCCAATCTCGAAAAATACTCACGGAGAAGTTGTCAAGTAAATTAGATTTACTAAGTGACAACTTGGAGTTAGCTAAACGATTGTGGAGTGTTCTTAGGCGATAGACACTCAGCTAAGCGATGAGTTAAATGATCACATAGCTTTTGCTAGATGATCGCATAGCTTTTCCTAAATAGTTGGGCATCAACCTATACGATAGGTTGTTCCATTTCCCACTTGCTCAACCATTTACATGATTGTGGTTTTTTTTCTGCCTCAATAAGTCCACACAGAGCCCACCCTATTGATTCTCATACCGAGAATACCAAGGTAACCTTCCTGGTGGTGTCTTACTTAACTCGACACCATCGAGGTTCTGTGGAGGCCGTTCGTGGTGTTCGGAGTGTTTGTGACCTTGGCGATCGCTTAGTTCGAGTACATGTTGTTCGTGTAGTGTAGCGGTCGTGTTGGATGAGCATTCATGTGTTGCTATGTTACTATGATCGAGCGTTCGTGATCAAGGAACTCGAAGATGAGTCTACAAAAGTGTGTTGATTCGTGTGCTCTATCTTTTATATAGCATACTATAATTTCTCTATTTAGCATAATCGTATGTTTTCGTTTGTGATTGTAATTATAATGTTCATATACGATTGAAATTTGGAAAGATCATTCCACTGCTCATGGAAATCCTTGTGTTCGATTTCCTTCAATTGGTATCAGAGCCAAGTTTTTCTAATATTCCAAACTTCAATTCTTTTTTGAACTTCTTTTAAAGTCTTGATGGATTTTCTTCATTTGTGTTTAATTGTTAAATGCATCTGTCGATGGAGTTGATGAATGTTTTTGGGCTTAATTGCTTTTGTTTAAAGCTTTCTTCAATTACAAAGTGTTAATTTGTAAGGGCCCCTGTGTTTTCTGTGCGTAATTAACTTGCAATCGAGTCTGCAATTCAATGAGTTTGAGTTAGTCGAGTCATTCGTGATGAAGTTTCGAAGCATGGAGTTGTGGTTCTCAACGAGGAAGAAGACCAAGAGTTGGTTGTATCGTGTGGCCTAAGGTAAACGATCGTTGGGATTTATCTAAGCGATCATGTAGATTTTTTTATACGATCATGTAGTATTTACTAAATGACCATTTAGCTAATGCTAAGCGATGGGGTAAATTGTTTACTCTATCGCGTAGCGTTGGTTGCCTGATCGTGAGGTAGACAATCATAGTGGGAGTATTTGATGCTCATTCTTTAGTGAAAGGCGCGTGCTAGACGATTGTGTAGTTAGCTTGCTTTATCGCTTAGTTACTACCTACACGATTGTGCGATATACAATACGAAAGCGTTCGCTAAGCGATCGTTTAGGTGATGGTACTTTGCCGCATCTTAGCCATTTAGAAGATCGCGTAAGTCTGGCACTATGCAGAGCGCGCTAGGCGATCGCGTACCTCGGGCTTCATTGCTTATTAAAAGGTACACGATTGTTTAGCTCTGGGAGCATTGGTAAACGATAGAGCAAAGTGTTTGTTCTTTCGTGTAGAAGATCGCGGGGAGTTCGGTACACGATGGTTGGAGATGTGTTGCTTCGCCCGGATGGTTTAAGACCCGGTTTGCCTGTTTGAACCGGAGACTCCTTGGTTTTGTAATAGTTAGCTTTAGTTTTGTGGATTTGAGGCAATTTTACCTGGTTCATCAATTTTTGTTTATTATACATGTGATGTATGATGTTTATATGACAAAGTGTTTGACATATAGTTTTAAAAACCCACCTTAGGTTGTGCTCTTATTCATGCATCATGTATTATAAATGTTATAATCTTGTATGAAGAAATTAAGTGAAAGCATGCGCATGCATCATGAAATATAATAGTTATTTTTGCATGCAGTGAGCATATTCATGCATCATCATTTTACTATAAGTGTTATAGTCTAAGGGTGAATGGAAGCATGTTATGCTTGTTTCATTGTTGTTTTGTATAAGCATTATATAAAAGAAGTAGCAATGAATGAACAATGCATTGAGCATGGCACTTAGGCTGTTTATAATCTTTATGAATGCGTTGCATGTCATAGCTTAGCATTGTAGTTTTGGTTGTTTCGTTTATAAGTGTTGTAAAGGAAATTAGACCTAAAATCAATAAGAAAGAGTTGCATGCGAACTTAGGGTGAACTCAAGTTTTTTAAAAGGGTTTTAAAATTGGATTGAGATAGATTTAAGTTCACATAGTTTTAAAGAGTTTAGTAACCTAGATTAATCTTTTAAAATCGGTTTAATAGGATTAAATTGATTAGCATAAATGATTAAATTTGTTTTAAATCTATCTATAAGGGACTTTTTTGTCTAAGGCGGGTTCTGTCTAGGCTGAGGTTCTTAAGCTGATGGAAACGGAACACCTCTATCTAGGAACCTACCTGGAAAGGTGAATTAGATAGATTTTCAACAAGCATGCGACAATTTGGTCAAAGACTCTGTTAATATTTAACTATCCAAAGTAAAAGTTACTCTTGGGAAAACCTAAAAGTCACTTAGTTAAAATCCTTAGCCGTGTTTTTTCTAAGTCAACTAAACCTTAGGTTATAAAATACTCAGTGGGAGGAAGAGTTGTATCTGATATGTCTATGATTCCATTCCCGTTTCTCCCTGTATGTTCACACCGTGAGATTCATGCTTGGCCTTGTGGTGCCCTGGGAGTATCCCCCTTCGGATGGTGTTTGCATGAGTCAATATCAAGGTGGACGGAGAGAGTGTTTATAGTAAATGGGTGAAGGGTGTGTGTCAACATGTCCTATGGTCTCTGTCATTGGTTCACACCGTGAGATCATTCTGTACACCATCGTGGCTCCCTAGGAGTGTCCCCCTTCGGATGGGTTTTGTGTAGCTGGTCAAGATCAAGGTAAACTCCAGAAATGGATAAGATCACTTTAGGTTTTTCCCCAACCCTTCGGATTGGCTTTTTGGGGTGGATCTCTAGGGCCTAAAATGGTGGGTCACACTTATGGGAGATTGTTAAGTAAGTTAATGATCTCTTGGCTAAATCAATGATGGCTAGTTGTTATAGGAGCAAGAGTTGTTCTGGTATTAATGACTGGTTGAGAACTTCTCAATTGAGAGGAGGGATAATTTACCTCCCTTCAGCGGCTTTTGTCATAAACCTTTGAAGTGTCATTGTGAAACTAGATGTCACATGGGGTTCATATTAGTTTTGCTAAAACCTTATTGGATGTTTTTGTTTTACAACGGGTATTTGCTTAAAACCTAACGTAGGTCAATGTGTTTTTCTTTTCAGTAACTCGTTAGTATTTTCGTTTAGTGCTTTTAATATGACCAAATACATACCGTGGAAATAATCGTGTAAAACGTATTTCGTGGCAAACGACCTTGAATTTGTCATGGTTGATGAGTGTCCTCAAGTCCCAACCCTTGATGCACCACGAAGTGTTCGCAATGTATATGGGGTGTGGATGGAGGCTAATTCATTGGCTCGACTTCACATTTTGGCTAACATACCTGATATTTTGGCCAAAAGTGTTGAGAACATGGTTATTGCACCCGAGATCATGGGCTCGTTGCAAGATTTGTTTGAACATCAATTTTTACTTTTCGAGCATAAGGGATAGATGACAAAACCAGTAGTGTTCATTGTTCTGACACTGATCCCACTACTCTCAAAAAGAGGAGGAAAGAGAGTAAATCTGACTTATTGTGTTTGGTAGAGAATGATGATTCTGTTTGGATCCTTGATTCGGGTGCTACCAACCATGTTAGTTCCTCTTACCAAGGATTCAATTCTTGGAAAACGTTGCCACAGGGAGAGATAACTTTACGAGTCGGTACCGGTGAGGTTGTTTCAGCTGTTGCTGTAGACAGGTTGAAGTTATTTGTTGACAAGAAACATTATCTGTTATTGGATAATGTTTTCGTAGTTCCTCATATTCAGAGGAACTTAATCTCAGTTTCTTGTCTTATTGAACAAGGGTATACCGTCTCTTTTTCTGAGAATAAAGTATTTATTTTCAAGAATGGAATGAAGATTGGTTATGGTTCAATGGAAAGTAATGTATATGTACTAAGGCCATTAGTCATAAAAGCCTTGTTTAACACTGAAGTGTTCAATACGACAACAACAGCTAAAAGACCAAAGGTTTCTCCTAAGGAAGACACCTATATTTGGCATCTAAGGTTAGGTCACATCAATCTCAATAGTATTGAGAAGTTGGTGAAAAGTGGACTTCTAAAGAGTTTAGAAGAAAACTCCTTGCCAGTATGTGAATCATGCCTCGAAGGCAAGATGACCAAATGACCTTTTATTGGAAAAGGTTACAGAGCCAAGGACGCCTTGGAGCTTCTACATTCAGACCTTTGTGGTCCGATGAATGTTAGAACTCGGGGTGGGTATGAATATTTCATCTCTTTCATAGATGATTATTCAAGATTTGGATATCTCAACCTATCGCAACGTAAGTCTAAAGCCCTTGAAAAGTTTAAGGAGTATAAGGTTGAAGTTGAAACTTATTAGATAAGAAGATAGAAACACTACTATCTGATCGTGGTGGAGAGTATATGGATCTCCAATTCCAGAACTATATGATAAAACATGGGATTGCATCCCAACTCTTGGCCCCTAGTACACCTCAGCAGAATGGTGTATCAGAAAGGAGAAACAGAACCTTGTTGGACATGGTTCGGTCTATGATGAGTTATGCTCATCTTCCAGACTCGTTTTGGGGTTTTGCAATGGAGACTGCATGTTATATCCTGAACAATGTTCCCTCGAAAAGTGTTTCTGAACCACCTTTTGAGTTGTGGAGAGGTCGTAAAGGTAGTTTACGCCACTTCAGAATTTGGGGTTATCCGACACACGTGCTAGTGACTAACCCAAAGAAGTTGGAACCGCGTTCAAAGATTTGCCTCCTTGTAGGCTACCCCAAGGAAACGAGAGGTGGATACTTATATGATCCGAGTGAGAACAAAGTGTTTGTTTCTATAAATGCTATCTTCTTGGAAGAAAACCACATCCAGGATCATAAGCCACGAAGTAAGCTCGTTTTATGTGAGATTTCTAGTGAGACTGAGACTGCTGAGGATTCAACAAGAGTTGTTGAACGAGCTGATAGATTAACAAGAGTTGTTGAGGTCGGAACCTCTAGTCAACCAGCTCAAGAGTTGAGACTACCTCGACATAGTGGGAGGGTTATGAACCCATCAAATCGCTATATGAGTTTGACTGAAGCCCAAAATGTCATTTCGAATGATGGGGTCGAGGATCCGTTATCTTTTAAGAAAGAAATGGAGGATGTTGACAAGGATGAACGGGTTAAGGCCATGAACCAGGAAATGGAGTCTATGTACTTCAATAACATTTGGGAGCTTGTTGATCCACCTGATGGGGTAAGACCTATTGGGTGTAAGTGGATCTATAAGCGAAAGAGAGGTGTAGATGGAAAGGTGCACACCTTTAAGACTAGACTCGTGGCAAAAGGTTATACCCAGGTTGAGAGAGTTGACTATGACGAAACTTTCTCACTTGTTGTTATGCTCAAGTCTATCCGGATTCTCCTGTCCATAGCCACATTTTATGATTATGAAATATGGCAAATGGACGTCAAGACTGCCTTTCTTAATGGTAATCTTGAGAAGACCATCTATATGACTCAACCAGAGGTGTTCATAGTTCCAGATCAAGAGCAAAAATTTTGCAAGCTTAATAGGTCCATTTATGGGTTGAAACAAATATCTAGATCATGGAACATCAGATTTGACGTTGTAGTCAAGTCGTTTGGCTTTATTCAGAACGTTGATAAGCCTTGTGTTTACAAATAACTCAGTAGCTTTCCTAGTACTGTATGTGAATGATATCCTACTCATTGGGAATGATGTAGGGTATCTGACTGACATTAAGAAATTGTTAGCTGCCCAGTTCCAAATGAAAGATTTGGGTGAGACACAGTATGTTCTAGGGATCCAGATCATTTCAGATCGTAAGAACAAATGGTTAGCACTGTCTCAGGCATCGTACATCGATCAAATGTTGATCAGGTACAGGATGCAAGATTTCAAGAGGGGTTTATTACCCTTCAGGCATGGAATCATTTTGTCTAAGGATCAATGTCCTAAGACACCTCAAGAGGTTTAGGAGATGAGATGGATTCCCTATGCTTTAGCTGTAGGAAGCTTAATGTATGCAATGTTGTGTACCAGACCAACATTTGCTATACAGTAGGTATTGTCAGTTGGTATCAGTACAATCTAGGATTTGATCATTGGACGGTGGTCAAGACGATCATCAAGTATCTTTAGAGAACGAGGGACTACATGTTCGTGTATGGAGATAAGGATTTGATCCTTGCAGGATACACGGATTTTGACTTTCAGACCGATAAAGATTCTTGCAAATCAACATCAGGGTCAGTTTTCACTCTGAATGGAGGGGCGGTAGTGTGGCGAAGCATCAATCAAGGATGCATCACGGACACAACTATGGAAGCTGAATATGTGGCCGCTTGTGAAACAGATAAGAAATCTGTTTGGCTGAAGAAATTCCTTTCAGATTTGGAAGTTGTTCAAATATGGATTTGCCCATCACTCTTTATTGTGATAACAGCGGGGCTGTGGCAAATTCAAAGGAATCTCGGAATCATCGTCAAGGTAAGCACATAGAGTGAAAATATTACTTGATCAAGGAGATTGTGCATCACGGTGATGTGATAGTCACGAAGATCGCGTTGGAGCACAATGTTGCTGATCCCTTTACAAAGGCTTTCACGGCTAAAGTGTTCGAGGATCATCTAGAGAGTCTGGGTCTGCAGGACATGCGACACCTTGTCTAGGGCAAATGGGAGATGATACTATGGTATGCCTTAGTTTATTGTATATTGTACATGTTTTATATTGTATTGTACATTAGTCTCTTGAGACATTAGGACAAGTGGGAGATTATTGGGATTGGTGTCCTAATTCTCCCGGAGTCTCGTTGTTTGTAATTATACACGTTGTTTTATGAATAAAATAATTGTTATTTCATTTTGGCTTTTACTCATATCCAATAAACAAAGCTCCATGGTTATCTTATGTAAACTTAAGCATATATATGTGATATACAAGTGGATCATGCCTTAAGTGATAACCTAAATAGATCTGTAGTATAAGGATTAAGGTGGGATACCTGATCCTGGTGATACTACGGATACGATCCGCTTTGTAGAGGTTTATAACTGTTATAAACTACTACAGATGATAGATCTCGACCATTCATGTGAAGACATACGAGCGAGAGTGTCCTATACAAAGAGTTTGTATAAGACCGGACCACAAAATGACTACACTATATATATAACGCCATTGACACTGGAGACTTACATCTCACCTAAACAACCATAGGTGACACGACCTCAATACTGAGTGTTTTGGGAACTTCTGCCTTAAAGGGCGGTCCTTTGATTAGTATAGGTGAGAGTGGTCAGATTGCCAACTCAACATGCCTACCTTTTTGGGGACTTGTTTGATCTGGGAGCTGGGAACTCAATTACGCAAGATGGAATTCATTCCTTCCCTAAAGCAAGAGTAAGTAGAGAGATTGCTCCCTTAAGGGTTGATTCTGGGGTTTGAACATAGTGGCCACAAATTCTCTTTGGAAGAGAGGACTCAGTCATAGTAGAACTATGACTTATGTTCATTAGAGGATTCAGTGGTACTCAAGGAGTTAGATGTAACTACAGGGGCATAACGGTTATTGGTCGAGTTGTCGCACTGTTTATTGTTAAGATGGACACATAATATATCTGTGGTAAGGAGAGTTCAACTGTCGGTTTTTAGTGGAGTGCCTGACCATTAACGGATTGTGGATCGCATGACTAAAGAGTTTAGTCAGTTATTCACGTACCGTTGGAGCTTCAAGCTACAAGTCCATAAGGTCCCCTTGGTAGCTCAATAGATTCAAGTTGAGGATCAGTTCTTGGTGTTGATGTGAAATGTTCAAATTGACAAGAGGTAATTTGATTATATATGATATGATCGGTATGATGTATGAGATACATCTAGTGGAGGATTAATGTAAATGAGATTTATATTAAGTGCCATGGAATAGAAAAAGAGCTATGATTTATATGTTTCATGAGATGAAATATTAAAACTATAGGTTATAAATATATTATTGTAAGTTAGTTATCATTTATATTTATAATAATACTAATTATTAGATAATTATCTCTTTTTCTCTAATGACCAATTAAGTGGGAGGTTATTGGTGGTTTCATGGTAACCGTGAGATAAAAGAAAAAATGTTTTCCTAATTTTAGTAAAATAAAAAAGAAAAAAAAGGAAAATTTGTTTTAAGATTTCCAATCTCGAAAAATACTCACGGAGAAGTTGTCAAGTAAATTAGATTTACTAAGCGACAACTTAAAGTTAGCTAAACAATCGTGGAGTGTTCTTAGGTAATAGACACTCAACTAAGCGATAAGCTAAACGATCGTATAGCTTTTGCTAGACGATCGCATAGTTTTCGTAAATGATTGGACATCGACCTATACGATAGGTTGTTCCATCTCCCACTTACTCAATCGTTTATACAATTGTGGTTCCTTCATTTTTCTGCCTCAAACCATGTCCCTACAGAGCCCACCCTCTGGATTTTCACACCGAGAATACCAAGGTAACTTTCTTGTTGTTGTCTTACTCAACTCAACACTGTCCAGGTTCTGTGGAGGCCATTCATGGTGTTCGGGGTGTTCGTGACCTTGGCGATCGCTTAGTTTAAGTGCCCAGTGTTCGTGCAGTGTAGCGGTCATGTTGGACGAGCGTTCGTGTGTTGCTATGTTGCTGTGATTGAGCATTCATGATCAAGAAACTCAAAGATGAGTCTAGAAAAGTGTGTTGATTCTTGTCCTTGATCTTTTGTATAGCATGTTGTAATTTCTGTATTTGGCATAACCGTATGTTTCCATTTGTGATTGTAATTGTAATGTTCATATACGATTGAATTCCGCTGCTCATGGAAATCCCTCCCCCCACCCCCTTTATGGTGTTAGCACCAACTTTTTGCATACTTTACCTTGCTCCTTAGGCATCCACCTGCTACTTAGACTTGGTTAAGACTTTACCCAGTTGAGCCACCTACACCCCCCTTGTTGTCAATTTGTCCTTGCTCCCCAAGAAAAACACCAACTCAACGCATAGCACTACATGTTGGATGCATGATTCCCTTTATCTTGCGCCCAATTCCAATCCTTAGGTACAATGCATGCCACCAAGGTTTCGAGGCTACTTCCTACACTTGTTTTCTCTTACATTCTCCTCCTTCTTCACTCATGTGTCCAAGCATGACTTTCTTATGCACCCTATAGCATCTTTATGCATCCAAGATGCTCAACCATGCACCCATTAGGTACTAAGTTCTCAACTCTCTAGATTTTAACCCTAGTTTCTCCTCATAGGTTCATCCAAGTGTGCTTAATCCTAGATGCGACTAAGATGACTCTATTGACCTTATTATGCGTCCAACTTGGTCCTTCCTTGACCAAAATATTCTTCCAATGCTTCCAACTTTAGGTCAATGTGTTGAACTTTTCCAACCATGCTACCACAAAGGTCAAATCTTTACTCCTTTCCTACTAACACTTAATCAAAATCTCACCTCCCAAAGCATCAAGTATGCGTCCAACATACTTCCTTGGCTCGAGTGTTTGTTTAATGAACCCTAGGCTTAATCGAATGAATGAAGAGATCGAGGGCTTACAAAAAAAAAATGTAAACCAACATCAAATCCTTGCAAAGTCTGAGATATCGAGAAAAAGAGAAGATGAAAATTGATGGAGGAAGAGCCAATCAAGCAATTGGCACCACATTTCAACTTTCCTACATAATTTCATTAAGTTTTTATAGGATCTTCTTTCCATTAATTTTCCTTACGATTGGAAAAACTTTGATTCTCTATATAGCAACATGAAACAAGTACACCTTTTGAAGCGATCAAGCTTGAAGATAACGATGGATTGAAAAAGCTGGCCTAAAATTGAAAGCTTTAAAAGAGAAGTTTACAATTTAGTGAAAGTGCACAATGTCAACCATAAGTAAAATTGGAAAGAATTCTAACTATCATGTCCTAAGGGAATAGTTCTAACAAAATTTCTAAAAGTGAAACAAAGATTTTCTTCAAGAATTGCAACGAAGATGACCAAAAATAATTTTAGAGGTGATTGTTTTGAAATAAGAAGTAATGATGATAAAGAAAGGTATCCAAACCATACTCACGCCCATTTGAAAGCAGTGTAGCCCGATATACAATTTATTAACTCAAATTCAATGCATAGTGAATTGGATTCGCGACTATTCAATCTTCTATGAAGTATCTTTAGGAGGCTAAGCCGTTGAACCTATATGTTTATGACCAATATGAACTTAAATAAATACAAAACACAATTCTTAGGTTCAAAAAGTTTGCCATGTGCGTATAGAGGTAAATAAACAAATTACTATTTCTAGGCTCTTTTTCTAAATTGTTTTTATGAAAATTGAATTTTACCCTATGAAGCACAGACACGGATACGGCTACACGATACTGATACGATCGGATACGGCGATTCGTCAATTTCTAAAAAACTAAGATACGGATACGTCTAAGGATATGTCATTTTTTTTTATATATTTTTTAATATATATATATATATTTCTAAAAAATGAGGATACTAATACGTTGAAGATACATTTTTTTTCTTTAAAAAGATATAGGATATAGATAAATTTAGCATACAAGTTAATGACAATAACAAAAAATAGAATACAAACACTGAAATACAATACAAAAAAAGCAACATTTAAGATGTTGAAGTACAATAGTTAATAAAATGCAATAGAAAAGTGACTCATATTGCAAAGAAGACGAATAATATTAGAGAGAGAAGTATGAAGATAAATGAAGAACTTAATGTTGAAGATATCCAAATGGTTTATATTTTGGTGGACTTTGTCGAGACTCAAATGTGAAGATGGAGATTAGATGATTCTAGTCTAGAGTTTGGTCTGTTATTTATTTATTTTTCTTTTAGTTTTGGACTCGAGTAGTGAACTTTTTAAATAGGTTGTCTAATTTTAGATTGGGAAAGATTAGATGAGTTACTTGTTTTTTTTCTTTAAGAAAAAGTACACATAGAAATAGATACGTCAAATCGCGTTTCAGATACATATCTGGAAAGTATAGATACGTTAAATCTCGTGTCATATATGTATATGGGAAGTATTTAGAAGTATCGGTATCCGATACGTGTTTGATACTGATTCTTTGCCTCACATGAAGTATCAGTGCTTCATAGATTTTACCTAACCCACTTTTTCCAATCTAATGTGTTTCCTCATTTTTTAGGGAGATTCAAATTATTACAACCCTAATTTTCAAATAGGCTAAGATTTATTAGCCAGGTAGAAAATAAGTGCACAGAAAAGGAGTAGTAAAGTATCTATTAAAATAGGCAAAGAGTAGAGGAATAAAGAAAGAACTAATTTAAAGGATCGAGCATAAAAATAGCTAGTTTTTAGATAGTTACGTTTCAAAAATACTTTAAACAAAGTTTTTGCAAAAATGCATAAATTTACATCTTATAATGATTTGTTAGTATTTATGTGACAAAACTACTAACTTCCCCTCAAATTTTGCTTTTTTCCATCTACCCCAATTCCTATAATTAAGGAGACCTACTAAATAAAACCAATCCCTAAAACTAAGACACCTACTAAACAAGATCTAACCAATTATAAAATAATCTTACCACTCAAACGTAAACAAAAATAGTAAATTTTTCGATTTATCCGTCTCATGGAAGTGTATTTATATATAGAAACAAGTAGACCGATACTACTATAAACAATGTTGGTAATTCGGAGTATATATAAGGACTTTATTGGACATCGAATGTGCATTACATGTGTGAAAGTGTAGCATAGTAAAAGATAGAAAATCTACAAGATAGATAAAAAGACCCCAATTAATAATAATTTTATCCACATATGCCCAAATTCAAGAGCTCAAATTTTGAGATAGGAATGAATTTCATGGCATACATATAGATAAATAAATGTAAACTATACCAATCATTCTGCTCCTACTTTCCATCGTTCTCCTCTCGACTCTGGGGTCATTAATTATGTTTGTTCTTCTTTTCAGGAGATTAGCCATTAATTATGTTTGTTCAATTATGTTTGTTCTTCTTTTCAGGAGATTAGATCCTGGCGACAGTTGGAGGCTAGAGAGATGACGATGCGAGTAGGCACCGGGCACGTCGTCTCAGCTGTGGTAGTGGGAGGGATCTAGTTGACTTTACAGTGGGAGGGGTCTAGTTGACTTTACAAAAGAAGTTTATCATTTTGCATGATGTTTATGTAGTTTCTGAGTTAAAAAGGAACTTGATTTCTGTAAAGTATCTGATACAGTGTAATTATACTCTAAATTTTAATTTGAATAAAGTGTTTATTGAGTTGAAATCTGTTAAGTAAATCTGGAAAATAACTTGTATGTGCTCATTAGCAACGAGTTGGAGATGTTTAAAACTGTCGTAATTCAAAATAAACGACAAAAGGTTTCTCCAACACTATCCTTTTACCTCTTTATTTTCTATAACATAGAGATGTTTAAAATGTCGTTTTCCATAACATAGAGATGTTTAAAATGTAGTAACACACAAGGTTTCTCTAACACTATCCTTTTACCTCTTCATTTTTCTCTCTCATTCTCCGATGAACTTGTATAACAACCGTGAATTCGAATCCCATCACACACGTCGGGGACTGTCGACACAAATGTTTAATCATCGAGAGATCAAAATATGATCACAAAGAGAAAAGAAGAGAAAGTTGAAATTATCGGGCAAAGATGAAGATGACATTTGGGGGTCTTGTAATTTTGAGAGTTTCTGAACCTAACTTAGATGGCCAAACAGACGCAAACAATCAACTAAAGATAAATAAAAAACAGAACACCAAGATATATAGTGGTTCGACCATTTTAGTCTACATCCACTTTGAGAACCAACTTTAATTAAGTTTATTAATGAGTAAAAAGAGATCCGCACACAATGTTGGTTTAACAACCTGCTGCAAAACAGCCCAAATCAAGTGTGCTACCCGTCTCTGACCGGCGAACCACCAAACGGAACCCACACCAGACTCCCAGTCTACACGGCGTAAATTGGGTAGCCTCCTCGTCGGACGCAATCGTCCACCGTCGGAACCACGCCGAGCACAGCCACGGTCGGACGATACCCACGGTCGACGCCAGGCTCTAGACGACAATCAGCACGCCGGTTGCCTTGCCTGCACTCTTTCGGAGAGACCCACGTGACCCACTGCCGCATGACCGAACACCACTCTCGGGTGTTCCTTCTTCTTGAAAAATTGGCCGCCCTTGTCTCAGTTTTCCTCCCAGACGACTGCGGCGCTCCCTCAAACGACTGCGGCTTCCGTTTTCTCCCAGGCGGCTCCCTTTTCTTCAACCAAAACAAGTCACACGATTTCCAGCCCTAAGTGGAGAAGAAATGAATAATTACCAAATTGTCATTTGTCCATAATTACCAGAATACCATTGGGCTTTTAAATTCACCAAAAACTCAATAAAATCCACTTAAATACGTTGTTATTTTCTACAAATCTCCCTCATAAAAAGAATATTTTAGTGCCAAGCTGATTCTCCAATCTTCCTATCATCCAAATTTAATATTCTCAACTGTATGAACCTTGAACAGTTCAATATCTTTCTGGGCCACAACTTCTCTGATGAAATGAAATTTGACATCGATATGCTTAGATCGCTCGTGATGAGATGGATTCTTCGCAAGATGAATAGCACTCTAGCTATCACAACGGACGATAGGAATGAACTCCTGCGACAACAACTCACCAACTTTCCTTTTCAACCACATTGCCTCTTTCACAGCTTCACCCACTGAAATATACTCTGACTCAGTAGTAGACAAGGCAACAACTGACTGTAGAGCAACCTTCCAACTGACCACATTACCAACAAACGAAAAATGTGACCTGATAGAGACCTTCTTTTGTCAAGATCTGCAGTGTAATCTGCATCTGTGAAGCCTTCCAACAGTGCTGATTTATCACAATCCCTGCTAAAACACAATGATACAATGACACTACCTTTCAAATATCGAAGCATCCATTTAACTGCATTCCAATGCTCCTTCCTAGGATTTGACATAAACCTACTTATCATACTCATAGCATATCCTAAGTCAGGCCTAGTACATATCATCAAATATATAATACTTCCAACAACATTACAATAGGAAATATTAGCCATCTCTAACCTTTCTTGTTCAGTAACAGGACACTGAGATGAAGAAAGCCTAAAATGAGATGCTAAAGGTGTCGAAACTACCTTATAATCAGTCATATTATACTTCTCAAGCAGTTTATGCACATAAATCTCCTGCGAAATGGTTAACAAATCTTTCTCCCTATCTCTTTTCACATCCATGCTTAGGATCCTTTTCAGTTCACCTAAATCTTTCATCTCAAATTTACTACTCAACCGTTTCTTGAGATCACAGATTTCAGAATAATCCTTAGACATCAGAATCATATCATCTACATACAAAAGTAGATAAGTATATGTACCTTTCTGAGATAGTTTCCAGTACACGCAGACAGCATATGAGCTCCTACGATACCCCTGCTTCAGAATAAAGGTGTCAAACCTGATATATCACTATCTCGGCGATTGCTTTAGGCCACAGATGGACTTGTGAAGATGATAAACCATGTCTTCCTTTCCTTTCACCTCATAGCCCTTAGGTTGAGTGTAGATCACTTCATCCAATTCACCATGAAGGAAAGCTGTGGTGACGTCCATCTGTTCAACAAACATATCAAAGTGAATAGCAATAGATAAAATTAAACGAATGAACGAATGCCTCACCACCGGAGAGAAAATCTCATGAAAGTCAACTCTCTCCTTTTGAGTGTAGCCCTTGGCTGCCAGTCTAGCCTTATACCTAGGCTTGTTGTCACTTCCTGTACCTGGCTTGATTTTATAAATCCATTTTGACTGAAATAAATTTCTGATTAAGAGGCTTTGGAACCAATGACCATGTCTGATTCTTCTGCAACGAGAACAAGTTTGCTTCCATAGCATCCTTCCATTGTTCCTTCGAATCAGATACAATAGCCTCCTAAAAAATAAGAGGCTCTGCTTCAATACTGTCAGCTACATAAGTAAGAGCATAAGCAACTAAATCAGCATAACCATACCTCGTAGGAGCCTGCCTCACCCGCTAAGGCCTGTCACGAGTAAGTTGATAGTTCTGTAGGTCACTGCTAATTGAGCTTTCTTCACCGAAAGCTCCCTCATCAATCAAAGTCCTCTACAATTGAGGCTGTCTACCATCAGAACTGAATGACTGATCACTAGATTCACCTGAACTAACTGATGGTCGTGCTTTAGATTTAATTCTAACCTCTGCCTCAACCTGATCAACTGTCTATTGTTTCTGCTGCTCTTTGACACGAAATGGCATCTCTGTTTCATTAAATGTCACATCTTTACTGATAATACATTTATTTTTGCCCTCTTCCAAGCACCAAATTTTATATCCTTTAACACCCTGAGGATAGCCAATAAACATACATTTCAGTGCCCTCTTATTCAACTTCCCTTCCTTAACAAGAGCATAAGCCGAACATCCAAACACTCTGAGATGATCCAAGCTTAGAACTTTTCCTATCCATATCTCCTGAGGAGTCTTTAGGCCTAAAGCTTCTATTAATAAGATAACAGGCTGTTTTGGCAGCTTCCCCCCAAAATTTCAAGGGTAATGAAGCATTTGTCAAGAGAAATCTTGTACACTTCATAATTGTTCTGTTAAACCTCTCAGCTAAACCATTATGCTATGGAGTGTACGTAATAGTGAAATGCCTCGTAATTCCCTCAGATTTGAAAATTTTATCAAATTTGTGATTCACAAATTCCAAACCATTGTCTGTCCTCAAATACTTTACCTTCTTGCCTGTCTGGTTCTCAACCTGCTTTTTTCATTCAAGAAATTTCTCAAAAGCTTCATTCTTCTATTTCAGTGGATACATCCACACCTTTCTTAAAAAGTCATCAATGATCAACATAAAGTATCTCGAACCTCCCATAGAAGGTACATTTGTAGGACCTCACAAATCTGAATGAACATAATCCAAAATTCCTTTGGTAGAATGCTTCCCTTTCCCAAACTTCACTCTGGTAGACTTTCCCATTATGCAATGTTCACAAAATGGGAGTTCAATGTCTTTAACTCCTCCAAGCAAACCTTGTTATGACAGAGCTTGAAGACCTCTTTCACTCACATGAGCTAGTATGTTATTCCATAACATAGACTTATCTGTTTCTTTCCCAGATGCAACAATAGCATTACCTGAAACTACAGTACCCTCTAACACATAAAGGCCATTCCTCAAGGTCCCTTCAGCTTAACCAAAGAACCCTTGATAATCTTCAGAACTCCATTCTCAGATTTATAGGAATAACTTGTTCTATCTAATTCGCCCAGAGAAATTAAACTTCGTTTGAGTTCTAGAACATACCTTACATTTGTAAGAATTCTGATCATACCATCATGTGTTGCAATTCGAACTGACCTAATTCCTTTTACATCACAAGCACCATTATCACTAAGCAAAATTGATCCCCCCATCATTTTCCTGAAAGTCAATCAAGAAATCTCGATTAGGAGTCATGTGAAACGTGCACCCTGAATCCATGATCCAAGCATTCTGAATGTCCCTGCTAAACACCATCAAGATCTCTACTTAATCATACCCATCAGTAACATTTGTTGCACTAGAATCCCATGCATCCTTACTACTTGATGCTTCTTTGCTCTTATTCAAAGGGCATTTTTTTTCTAAAGTGTTCTTCTTTATGACATAGGAAACACTTTTTTGTTTTCCCCTTTGATTTTGAACTGGATCTCGACTCTTTTCCTTTTTCGTTCTTTTTCTCACTTCTGCCTCTGGCCATGAGTATCTCTCCATCCTTGCGTTCCTTTTTAATCTCGACGTTTCTCGTTTTCAAGGCATCCAACACTATATCCATGGACAATGAATCTCGTCCATATTTAATGGTTGCCTTAACTTCTCGATACGATTCAGGCAAAGAATTCAGAAGAATAACTGCTTAATTTTCATCTGACATCTTCTCACCGATGTTATTGAGATCAACTACAATCTTCTGGAATTCATCTAAGTTCTTTTCTAAACCTTTACTAGAGTCCATCTTATATCCAAAGAATTTCTCTTTTAGATATAATTTATTTGACAAGGACTTAGTCAAATAAAGACTTTTTAATTTCTTCCACAACTTCGCTGTAGAAGTGGCCTCATCTACTAGCCTAAGCACTCCATCTGACAGATACAAAATTATCGTCGAATAGGCCATCTCATCCATATCCCTTTTTTTCAGCTTCTGTAATTGTTGGTAGAAGGTCATTTTCGTCTAAGATTTTGACTACCTTTTGTTGTACCAGAATAGCCCTAATCTTTTTCCTCCATAACCCGAAGTCACCTTTCCCATCAAATTTAACAACTTCGAACCATGTAGACATCGAAGCCATCAAATTAAACCCAACAAAAATATCCTGAACAAAGAATATGTTAGCACACACTACCACACTCCCTCCTTGGATCAACTGAAGCTCTGATAACACTTGTGAGAGTTTCTGAACCTAACTTAGATGGCCAAACAAAATGCAAATAATCAGCATAAATAAATCGAAAACAGTAAAGAACGAACACCAAGATATATAGTGGTTCGACCAGTTTGAGAACCAGCTTGAATTAATTTTATTAATGAGTAATAAGAACTTTACAAATTACAGATAATCAACGAAATCACCAATCTGTAATTTCAATATCCACTGATACTGAAAGATCTGCACACAACGTCGCCTTTAAAAATCGAGAACAACCCATTGCAAAACAGCCCAAATCAAGTGTGCTACCCACCTCTTTCCGGTGAACCACCAAACGGAACCCACGCCAGACTCCCAGTCTACATGGTGTAAATTGGGCAGCCTCCTTGTCGGACACAATCGTCCACCGCCAGAACCACGCCGAGCACAGCCACGGTCGAACGATACCCACAGTCGACGCCAGGCTCCGGACGGCAATCAGCGCGCTGGTCGCCTTGCGAGAAAGTTTTAAGTGGGGGAGGGGGGAGTGAATTTTCTACAATCATGAATGATAGTTTTGAACCTCCTAAGGCCAACGAGGGCTTCTTCGATAAGTTTTCAGGAATTTTTGGATTGCCATGGTTGTTTAACAATAGTGCCACCGCTGCGAGCTCTATTTAATAGAAAACCCAGATGGCGAAACTATAAAACTCGCTTGTTAAAATAACTTTCAACCTCCTCTTCTTTTTATTTTTCTTTTCCTAATCTAAAACCAAAGAAATTAATTAGAGCAAATATTTTAACAGAAGAGCAATGATTTTCAAGTGCGAGATTCAATGAGTTTGTGAGAAAGTTTTAAGTGGGGGAGGGGGGAGTGAATTGCAAAATGGGGTCGACTAAATGAAAAGGAAATGGAAGGATTCTAGTTATGGATGTTGACAAAAATAGAAATTAGAGAGATTTCTTAGAAGATCAATGAAAACAAGGGTGAAAGAAATAGCTATGGAGGATGACAAATACAGTTTCTTTTTCAAAATACCCATTCAAGGATAACAATGGTGGAGAGTAAGAATTTTTTTAAGGAAAAAACGATATAGAGGAAGATGGAGAAGGAAAGGGTATGGGTAGTTGAATGAGGGAGGAGAGAGAGAAGAGAAAAATAACTTTTTTATTTTTAAATTTAATATGTCATTTTTTAGCATTTGAAATAATAAAAAAAACTAATAAATATAGAAAATGATAATAGAGACCTTTTGAACCTATTTTGGAAAAGTGGGGGTCTAAAATGACGAAATTGAAACCATAAGACCAAATGCACCTATTTAAAAGCTGATAGACTAAAAAGGAGTTTTCCGAATAAAAAAGGCAATATTTCTCAAGTGAATTTATAAAATAGTTTGATGTATACAAAATTCTAATAGAATGTTAATCCTTGAAGGCAATAGTTAAGAAGGAGAATGAAAAAGGAAATAAGACAAAACGGGAAGCTTGAAAGGTTGTTACAGTTAAAGAAAGTAGTGAGGTTTGTACTACATATAATAATTCTTATTATAACTAATAATTTTGTTAATTGTATATTGGATACTGAATATAAACTGCAAATATGGTGTAATGTGACTAGTTGGATGCATATAAATTTAGGTTATGGTTTAGTATGACTAGTTATGATGTAATGTGAGTAAAGATAGCATGGTATTGTTGTATGTTTTATGATGAAAACAATATAATTACACCTTATTTAATCTGTTAGACTAGCACATTCCTGTAATAAAACCAATGTATTGTGAATGGTATATTAATCAAACCTCTAACATAATATAATACATTATAATTGTATAACATAAATGTTTATAATAGACTTTTCTAGGACGCATTGTATTTAATGCCAAAATCAAAGTGGGATGAACCCTTATGGATAAACCTACAAGGAAAATCGAAGGTAATTGATATACTTAAGAAGAGACTTAGAGGACCCCTTTTAGACAAGTTTAGGGAAACTTCATTTAGTCACTTCCTTGACCTCTCCATAACAAACTAGTCTTTCCTACTATTGATGCACTTGATTTAGAGACAATACAAGCCTAAATGTTCCTCGCAATTAAACTTCTTAATAGGTAGTAGGGTGTTAAAATTTGGCCTTAGAGAATTTGCTCTAATTACAGGCCTAAATTGTGGACCTTTGCCTAATATGGATAAGGAAAAGATTAAAGGGGAAAGTCATATTATAAACTTGTAAGTCATATTATAAACTTGTATTTTGAGGGAGAGAAGACAATTATAAGAAGGTAAGTCAATCTAAGCTTTAAAGTTAGCAAGGATGGGTCTAGGAGTGACCAACTAAAATTGGCCCAATTTTATTTCCGGTAGAGTTTCTTTCTTCCAAAACAGGATACCGTATATATAGACATCAACTACATCTTGACGGTGAATGATGAGGAGCATTTTAGAAATTATCCTTGGGGTAGGTTGGCTTTTGACCTTCTAGTTGACGTGATGCATAATGTCACCTCTGGCAAGTGTGCTACATGAATGACATTGGGAGGGTTTATATTCCCAATCCTAACCTGTGCTTACGAAGTCATACCTACACTCAGTATAGGATAAAACTGCTTTGCAAGGAGAGTTAATATAAATCTGCCAGAATAATAAATTGGGCTACTGATAGCCAACCAAAATGGAAGGACTTGAAGAAGAAGGTTTTCGAGTAACCCAAGGTAACATTGAATAACAATCTAAGTAATAAAATGTTTACTAATAGTTTGTGTCTCTTCATTATGTTGTCTAGCTTAAAATTTGTCCACTTTTAACCACTCCAAAAGAAATGAAAATTTTATGGTTTGAGTCATTTCTGGAAGAAAAGAAAACATTAATTCAAGAACACACTGTTAGCCACTTCAAAAGCAAAAACAAAAAACGCATGTAATGGACCTCATAATTAATAGAAGATGACATGATCCCATAGACATCGAACATATTACAGAGTGACTAGAGAGGATAGAAAAACATCAAAAGATGATGAATCAAACAATCAATGAAAATCAACAGGTTGTGATGAAGAACTAGGACTTCTTGAGGCAATAAATGGTTGAACTGATGGAAAAATGAACCTAATATTAGAACAAATGAAAAGAACAAAAGAGCATGGACATAATCAAAATATCGGTGAAGTCTTTATAGTACGCTCAATTACAATGTAGTTGTTTAATCCATAAAAAAGTTGAATAACGATTAGATACAGAAATGTGACACCTGAGTTCACAAAGAAACTAGATACTATGGAAGATGATAAAGAAGATGATCAAGATAATCCAAATCTTGCTACAACTTGTGGGGTTGAACAATTAAAGTCAAAGAGAGATGATGAACATGAAAGAGGTGGAGGAACGGGGAATAAAGAATAACAAAGCATATTGCCTAATATAGTAACCCAACAACCCCAAGAATTTAAAGCAAAAGAACTAGAAGAGTCAAAGACAAAAGGGGGAGGAAACACATGCTACAACGTAATAAAATGTCAATGAATTGAATTTTATAGTTTGAATCCTAACAATGCATGATATCCGGTGTGTTTATGACATGTAATAGCATGCTGAAGATCTAGACGATATAATTGACAATGTCATACGACCAATAGATTATATGAAAGGTTGTCCAAACATCAGAAGGGAAACATTGTTATGAGGGTATAATTTTTTTTTTAATTTTTAAATTATATGGTTAAACATGTTACTAAATGTAGAATTAATAAAATGTTTTAATGTACCTACTGATAGGATGCAATTATTGAACCATCAACCTGTGCAATAGTTATGAGTGGGGTGCAAGCCCCGATAGCCAACAAGAATTAAGAGGTAAAGTACAGTGGAGAACTGTATTAAATTTGTAAACTCTGTACCCCACTAACATATAATTTCCATTTGTTGAAAATCGAAGGTCAAAAAAAAGTTGGATATGATTGACCCAATCTTGAAGTCAACACAAATCATCCTTCGACATGTAATTCATCATAATTAAAATGTAATTGTATATAAGTGATACTCTAGAAATAAATAATAATATTATACTGGATAAATTAATTATTAATATTTAGGGACAACTATAGAAGAATTAGCGAAGGAAAGAGAGAAAATAGATCAAAGTAGAGCAACAAAATTAACCCCATTGAGGGATGTTACAAATATACTAATGATTGGTATATGGATTAATGTAGCAAAAGGAAAAATGTAATTAAAAAAAAATCTAAAGAATATGTTGACGAGGATGACTCATCCTTTGACCTTCACTTGAATCAGGTATAAGAAAATGTAAAGATGTGATCACTGATGAATATACTATTTTATATTTACATTTTCTAGAATTGGAACTTCTGAATTTATGTTTTTTTGTTAACTAACTTCTTTATTTATGTTTTAAATGACTTTTTATTACAGTTAATGCATTTTATGGTTGTTTTATTATGTTTTCTTTTAATTATCCTATCAATGAAGCGAGCTGAAGTGCATATTTTTATTTACATAACTAGTCATTTCTATATATTGATAAAAAAAAAATTATTTCAATTTAATAAATCAATAAAAAATGGTAATTATATTAAACAATCTATTTTGACAAATAACTATATATCATTAGAATTTAGAATGATGGTCAATATTTTATAACATTGCACAACATTTTAAAATATGTACAAATACAGTCGACAAATGCACATTACGATTGAATGAATAAGTAAAACCACGAACCATTGAGGAAAAAAAAATCTATTCATAAATTCCATGACAGAAAACAAAAAACAAGTAAAGTGTTATTATTTTATCCTTCACTAAGATAGAAACACAAAGTGCATGATAGGACAAACTTTAAAAAGTAATATTTTATACATAGTTATATATGATTATGTTGTAACAAAATGATGTGAAAACATTGAGTAATGATAATTATAGTGTAACTAAAATTGTAAATGTACGAGGAACAACAAATCAATGTAACAACCCAAGTCTTCAGGAAAATTTTATTTAATTTTCTTGAGTTATAATGTGAGACAAAAAATTGAGTTATTGTGTTCAAATAATTCAATTGTAAATTATATAGCAAGGAACTAGGAGTTTGTTTTAAATTGATTAAAGGATTGGGAGGGGTTGGATTTTATTTGAATTTTAATTGGATTTAATTCAATTGATGGATTTTGTTGATGACTATTCAAGATATGACTATATTTATTTAATGAGTCACAAGTCTTAAACTCTCGAAAAGTTCAAAGAATTTAAGAAGAAAGTTGAAATCTTATTAGGAAAAAGAATTAAAACACTTCGATCAGGTCAAGGTGGTGAGTATATGGATTTACAATTTCATAAATATTTAGTAAATCATGGAATTCAATCCCAATTCACAATACCTGGAACAACACAGCAAAATGGTGTTGCAGAAAGGAGAAATTGAACTTTGTTAGACATGGTTCGTTCGATGATGAGTTATGCTCAGTTACCTCAGTCCTTTTGGGGGTATGCTATACAGACTGCCGTATATATTCTGGACATGGTTCTCTCAAAAAGTGTTTCAGAAACACCGCATGAGTTATGAAAAGGACGTAAAAGTAGTTTACGTCACTTCTTTGGTGATGCCCAACACACGTGTTGGTGAAAAACCCTAAAAAATTGGATCGATGTTCAAAATTATGCCTATTTGTATGATACCCTAAAGAAACAAAAGGTGGATTGTTCTATGATACCCAAGAAGATAAAGTATTTGTATAGACAGATACTACATTCTTGGAAGAAGATCATATTAGAAATCATCAACCTCACAGTAAACTAGTATTGAATGAAATGACCAAAGATACTACAAACAAATCAACAAAAGTTGTTGATCAAGCTGGTCCATCAACAACAGTTGTCTCCCCGTCATATCCTTATCAAGAGTTAAGGATGCCTCAACGTAGTGAGACGGTTGTTCATCAGCCTGAATGCTACATGGGTTTAACAAAATCTCAAGACATCATACCTGATGATGGCCTAGAGGGATCCATTAAGCTTTAAACAGGAAATGGATGATATTGATAGGGAACAGTGGATAAAAGCCATGGACGTGAAAATAGAGTCAATGTACTTCAATTCTGTCTAGATCTATAAGAGAAAGCATGACTAAACTGGCAAGGTGCAACCCTATAAAGCCATACTTGTGGCAAAAGGTTTTACTCAAAGGGAGGGGGTTGACTATGAAAAAACCTTATCTTCTGTTGCCATGATAAAATCAATAGGAATACTTTTATCCATTGCCACATATTATGACTATGAAATCTGGCAAATGGATGTCAAGATAGCTTTCTTGAATGGCCATCTTGATGAAAGTATTTTCATGTTTCAACTAAAATAGTTCATTGAATAGGGCCAAGAACAAAATGTTTGAAAGCTTAAAAGGTCCATTTATGGGTTAAAACAAGTTTCTAGATCGTAGAATATAAGATTTAACATTGCAATCAAGTCTTATGGCTTTGAACAGAATGCTGACAAACCTTGTGTATGTAAAATCCGAACCCTACTTTTCCTATTTAAATATGTTTATTGTTGAGATTAGTAAAGTAAGGGGGTTAAATAATTAAGTTAGTTTGGAATTGTGGGGACATGGGTAAAGGATAGGAAATGAAGAAGGAAAATGTTTAAGTATTGGAAACTTGGCTCTTGGGTACTTAATAAGCTATCCTTACAAAAAGAAATTTTGGCCAAGTGTTGACTGTGAAAATGGTGGCTGAGCATCGAGTAAGTATTAAGCAAGCATCGAGTAAATGCCATCGAGCATTGAGTATGTGTGATCGAGGAAGGATCGTGCATCGAGTATGTGTGATAAAGGAAGGATCGTGCATTGAGTAAGCCATCGAGCATTAAGTATCCCATCGAGCATCAAGTTTTCTATCGAGTATTTTCCAGAATAACATTGGATTTTCCATAGAGTAATTACCAAAATACCATCGAGCATCGAGTTTTGCATGAGCGATCAGCTTTAAACCTTAATTAATCCGGACAGTTGGCTTAATCTAGGGGCCTTAAGCCATTAGTGGATGAGGTGGGGTGTTAGAATTTAACATAATGGTGGCGTGTTAGAATCTAGGGGCCCTAAGCCATTGTTACAATATAAAAGAGAAAACGAACTTCAAAAGACTACTTTGGGCAATTCTTCCGAGCAAATCAAACGATCTTGGCACCGTTACAAATCTCTATGAGTCTAGTTTATGAAGCAGTGCCACTAGAAGGAAGTCTCGCCGAAAAATGGATAGAGAAGGAAGGATGTAATGAAGGGTTTCGTTTTCGAGCGATTCCGGGCCATCGACAAAGAATTTAAGTTCCAAGCCAAACCACATGGAATTTCAAGCTAAAAATTTAAGGTAAGATTTTTGTCACCATTGTAAGTAAGTTTGTAGAAGGAACTTAAAGTCCCAAATCAATCCACGAGGATTTTTACGTTGAAATTTTGAGGTAATGTTGTTAACATAATTATGAGCATGTTTGAAAAAGGAATTTTTTTTTAAAATGAGTTCTGAATTTTGAGTTATTGACATTAGAAATTGAACCTAGAATTTGTTGAACGAACATGCAATTACTTGCTAAATGTGAGTTTGAAATCCCAAAAGTCCTATTAAGTATTGAGTGTGGGCGTTAGAAAGGAGGCGACCATCTGAATTTTAAGCCTTATAAATTCGACTAAGTACCCGATGCCTTAAGGTAAGTTATGAAGAATTGAAACCGAAAGGAATAAATGTGAGCTTGGTTTAAAAAGAGTAGTCTCAAAAGGGAGACCAAGGTAGTAGCTAAATTAATATTCTTGTGTGTAGGAGCAACACCCATTGGAGAAGCCTACAAGCCTAAGAAAACAAGCCTAAAGACCCGTGAGTGAGTAAATGTCTTCAAAAGTTTATATATAAAAGGTCATGCATTCCAAATGAATTTCATGCTAAGGCTTACGTGTTTTCCAAGCAACTAAAGTTTGTACATATGATATTTGAGATTGCATAGCATTTCTTAAATATGATTTTTCAAGCTATTTAAGTAAGTTTTACTAGTTTTAGCGCATGTCAAGGCTGAATGTTAAAGTATTGTAAAAGGTAAGTATTTATATTTCATGAAGCATGCGTCTTGAAATATGACAATGCTTTTATAGTGAAAGCTAGGTAAATGCTATGCTTAAAGCTTTATTTACACATGTTTTCCATGAATGGTACGATTCTAGTAAGTTGGATACCGAAGGGGTAGAAAGTATCCGAGGAAGTACCTAAGGTGTTGACAGTACTTAGTATACTCCACGTGCACGTACGTAGTTTAGTATATTGGGACCAAAGTATGGGTCTCCTGGCCACAGTTTAGTATATTGGGACCAAAGTATGGGTCTCATGGCCATGAATGGATGTTGGGAGCTTGAGCTACGAATGCTCGTTCTCAACTAAGATTTGTTACATATGTACGAAATATGATGTTATGTTTCAATGTATGATTCTACGAAAGTTGCTTGAGTTTGATTTCAGCATGTTTACATGTTTAATATGTGTATGAAAGGTGTGAGATGAACTGTTTCCTATAAGTCACTCACTGGGCAACCAACTCACCGTTTCCCAATGTTTTTCTTTTTCCCAGGTAGCGGTCAGATTCCCCGAGGTTGAACCTATTATTGCTTGCCACTCAAGACTCGGCTAGGAAGGAAAAAACTTAGGTTAAAGTTTGTCGATAATGTACACATGTTGTGAGAGGAGTTAGGGACTAGTGAATATGTTTTGGAACCCACTGTATTTGTTCTTGTGTTGTTTTATTGGATGCATGTTTTATTTGTCAACTCTTAGATTGTAAATAAATTGCTTTTGCTGGTTCAGTTATAAAATATTGTGCTGCTAAGTCATAAATGCATAACAAGGCTTTAAGCAGGTTATATAGGTAAGTTAGGCAGTAAGTATTGGCGAGCAGGTCGGTAACTACTGCCGTCACATTCTCTTAAGGGTTAAAAGGGTAAACTAGGAAGGGGTGTGACAGTGTATATAAGAAAATAGTCAACAAAAATGTAGTTTTCCTAGTCCTTTATGTTGATGATATCTTGCTCATTGGGAATGACACAAGTTTTCTTACTAACGTAAAAAGATGGTTAGCATCACAATTTCAAATGAAATATTTGGAAGATGCTCAATAAGTTCTTGGGATCCAAATTTTTCGGAATTGCAAGAACAGAACTCTAGCACTATCTTAAGCATCTTATGTTGACAAGATCTTGTCAAGGTATAATATGCAAAATTCCAAAAAGGGTATGTTACCTTTATGACATGGAATTCATTTGTCAAAGAAATAGTGTCCTAAGACACCTCAAGCAGTTAAGGAAATGAAAAGAATTACATATGCATCAGTAGTTGAAAGTCAAATGTTCTCTATGTTGTGTACACGACCTTATATATGCTTTGTAGTTGGCATCGTCAACAGGTTCAAATCTAACCCTGGACACAATCATTGTACTGTTGTCAAGAACATCCTCAAGTATTTCCAGAGAACGAGGGACTATATGCTCGTGTATGGAACTAAGGATTTGATTCTTGTAGGATACACTAATTCTGATTTTTATACTGATATAGATTCTAGGAAATCTACTTCAGGATCATTTTCACTCTTAACGTGGAGCTATAGTGTGGAGAAGTATTAAATAGATTTGTATAGCTGACTCCACAATGGAAGCAAAATATGTAGTTGCATGTGAAGCAGCTAAAGAAGCAATGTGGCTGCACAAGTTCTTGTTAGATTTGGAAGTGGTTCCAAATATGCATCTGCTCATTATCCTGTATGCGACAACAACAGTACAGTTGCCAATTCCAAGGAACCAAGAAGTCACAAACATGGAAAATACATCGGAAGAAGTACCGTCTCATCAAGGAGATAGTACACTGAGGAGACGTGATAGACACGAAGATAGCCTCAAAAGATAACCTTGTTGATCCATTTACGAAGGCTCTCTCGACTAAAGTGTGCGAAGGCCACCTGGTCAGACTAGGACTACGAGTATCATAATCTAGGGCAAGTGGAAGAATGTCAAGGGTATATGGATGCCCTAGTTTATTTTATTTTCTCTCTATTTTTCTCAATATTGTAAAACATTATATTTGTATATTTGTCTCATTTGAGTATTAGTCCAAGTGGGAGATTGTTGAAAATGTCCTAAAACTCGCAGTTCGTAAATATTGTTAACATATTCTATTTATTAATAAAAGTATTATTGAGTATTTTATTCAATTATTATTGATATTGCATTCTATTATAAAAATCCAATAAATGAATCCATGACTATAAATATGAATATTTTGACTTTATGTGGCGACTTGAAAGAGGATTAAGTTAGTATATAACCAAAATAGTCTATAAATATATGGATGAGATTGGGTACCTCATCCTAGTGATACTAACAGATGCGACCCATTTTGTATACTAATACAAATGATATGATCCCAAAATCATTCATGTGGAGACATGAGAGTGGGGGCATCTTATGTAATGAGTTTGCATAAGATTAGACCTCGAAATAGTCACTTTTCCTTATAACGACGGTTTACTATTAAAACTGATTATTTAAAATGCAATGACCTAAGGTAACTCGATCTTAATCCTGAGCTAACTATGAACTCCTATTTATTCGGGATTATCCTTTGATCTGCATAGGTGAGAGTATTCCAACAACACTGCTCAATAAGCCTCCCATTTTGGGGATAAGACCGAATAGGTAGCTGGGAACATAGTTCTACAAGATGGAATTCACTCCTACCTGATTTAGGGTTAGCAGATAGGTTGTTCTCTTAAGCACTGGTTCCTGGTCTTGAACAATGGGGCCCCGCTCTCTGATCGAGAGGATTATAGTTTATAAGTTGGACTATAAACCAATTGTTCAATGGAGGATCAGTGGGAGCTTAAGAAGCAAGATGCATTTACATGGGTAAAACGATAATTTTGACCTAACTGTAAATACGAATGACATGTGAAGGATCGACTTATTAATTATAGTTATAGTGGACAGAAATATATCTACAGTGAGAAGAGTGCAACTATCAAGCTATAGTGGTATATCTTGGTAGTTAACGAAAATAAATTTATTCAGTTTAAAGAGTTTAAATCAATTAATTATAAATCGTTGGAGCTCATCATTTGTTGGACCATAAGGTCTCTCTATTGACTCGTAAACTAAATCTTGGATTATTGAATTGAGCAAATTTGAATTGTTCAAATTAAAATAGAGTTTTTGAATTTATAATGTTTAAATTCAATTTAGGGTTTAATTGATTATATTTGGTATAATTAATGCGTTTAATTTTGAACGAAATTGGGGAGTTTAAAATATTTAAATATTGATTTAAATGTTGAATTGTATGAATAGGTTTCATGTATTAATTAGGTGTTTGATTAATTTAATATTTGATATTATATTATTATTTAAATAAATAATTAAATTTGTTTAATTAATTATTTAAATAATTTATTTTTAAAATTAGAAATTCATAAATAAATTTAATTAAAGGTGATTTTATGAAAATCATTTTTAATTTTGAAAAATTAATTTTATTTTTTTAAAAAAAGTTAGTGAATTAATCCAACTTTTGTTAGAATAATCCACTAAATCCAACACCTAAGCCTAAGAATTAATGTGATTTGAAGTGTCAAATTGCATTAATACTTAGTGCTTGTATGTATTGAACATTTAAATATGTTCAATTTCTCAAATTTTAGGACATGCAAGAATTCTTTAGAAAAATTCTGAACTCTTCCTTCCAGCCTAAAAAACCTCTTCAACCTCACCTAATTGATCTCAATTCAATATTTCCACCACACATTCCGAGCTAGAATTAGTAAAGAAACTCCTCTTAGTGGTCTACTGTGAGTTTGAAGATCTAATTCGTGGATTTTAGTTGGAATTAAAGAATTTTCATCAAAAGTAACGTGTTCGTCAACTCTTCTTTAAAAAAAACTTTTGATTCATGTTTTTAAATTCAAATTAAGTGTAATTTGAGTGCTTATTAATTCTGATTTCTTCCGCTGCTTGTTAGTTTACTTTTTCAGCTGTCCGACGAGATTATGAGTTGCTCCATCAATTTTGGTAAGTTCTAAGAGTTCGGACCCTTTTGGTTTGAATAATAATGGCACTGCAATTTGGACTTGGAGTCCTTAATTTTTTTGTTTATGCATAAGTTCAACTGTGTGAGAGGTTTCGAAACGATTTTGGCTTAAGCAACGTTTTGGGTAATTGTTTGGAGATCTGAAGTTGAGATTATGTTTTGGGTCTTCAAATATTTTGAGTATGGATAGTTGCCTAATTAATGTTTTAATCTTAGTTTTGGAGGAGTTTCAAAATCTATACCAAACTTTCCGACATTGTTAAGGGTTGAATTGGGTGACTTTGGGATTCAATTCAAGAGTCTAATTAGGCCAAGAAAGGAATTAAATTGCTTAAAATTCGAATTTTTTATTTGAGGTAAGTGATTTACTACTGGTTGACCCTCGAACCCCAAGTTGATGTTAAGACTGTGAATACACTAAAAGGATGTTTCTATTGTGATGAATGTTCTGCCATGATTGACTGATAAATGACTGTTGAGATTGATCTGGAAACTTCTTTGTTATTTTACTATGATTGTTATATCATACTATGGCTTGATATGAACGTAGACGTTGTATGTTGCATGATAGATTGATGGTGACTGTTAACAATTCTATCAAACTGTGTACATTCCCTATGTATGTTTCGGTTTCCTTACGGGCGTCATCTATGCTTATGATTTTGGTGACTCTTCGGAGTCACTTTTATAAAAGTGTGCCTTCGGGTTCGCTCCTTATGCCTATGCCTATGCCTATGTTTGGGATGCACACCTTTGTCATGATAGGAATAACATATACACCTAGTGGACCCAGTAGTCGGCCACTTATTGGGTATTTTTATACTCACTCTTTTATATATATATATTTAGGTAAAGAAAAGGACAGAATGACGAATGACTAGAATAATCCATGACCAAGCCCATGTTTTATTTTTTTTCATGTTTTCATGTTCTAATTTAGGAGTTCAACATTTAAATCATTGATCAATTCGTTCGGATATTTATTTAAGTTTTTTTTCCAATTGGGTTTAAGAATACCCCGAACAGTGAAGTTATATTCTTTGAGTTTCATATTAGAAATTTATTTTTTCATGTTTTCATGTTCTAATTTAGGAGTTCAACATTTAAATCCTTGATTAATTTGTTCGGATATTTATTTAAGTTTTTTTTCCAATTGGGTTTAAGGGTACCCTGAACAGTGAAGTTATATTCTTTGAGTTTCATATTAGAAATTTATTTTATGAAAATTTATTTGTTTTGGTCAGACTTTGCGAAAAAGCCGTTTTGAATTTTATGCATGCATGTAGTAACGGTTCTTTGTTCATCTAGAAAGTTAGGTCATTATAGTTGGTTTCAGAGCCTAAGCTTTTAGGTTTTGTAGACTGATTTACATCGTAAGTCCAAAATGTCCTTATGGCTCGTCAATGGATTCTTTGTCATCGTCAGGTATATCTTGTAAGCAAAGTTTTTATGAAAAGTTGTGCATAAAAATATTTGTTTAGTTTATGTACTAATTATGTTCTATTGATCGTTTAATGACTTGAAAGAAGCTAGTATGTGATTTTGTTTAGCTATGGCACTATGGAAAAAATATTATGGGGTCACTTGTCACTAGTTTACCTTATAGGACATTCAAAAAAGAATATATATATCAGCTCAACTATGTTAAGGTGTGATAAAACTATGCCGCATTATGATAGTGAAGATAAAAGAGGATGTACTTATTTAAGAAAGAAAAAAAGTTGCTTGTCTATATGAGAGTCAATTAATGAAATTGTAGTATGTTTTATTAGAAAGTGAAAGTGGTGGTGCTAAAAGAAACTATGTTGTAATGAAGTACGTGCTTACATTGAAATTAAGTTAGTTGTCTTAATCATGAAAAAGAAAAAAAAAAAAAAAACTATCTTAAGAGACCTAATTTTTAGGTTACTAGTAATTGAAGTCGTTGGTTTTTTAGTGCAGCTTTTGAGTACAGATTTTGATATGTTGTAATGACTCTTGTGAAGTTAAGGTGGTTGGACTAAACAAAGTACCAAGACTTGAAGTGGGAAAAAAATATTGTGGCTTTTTAATTGAGAAGTTACATCATATAATTGTGGGTCATACTCATGTCATTGTTAGGGTGAGAAGGTTTAAAATTGATCGATTGGACCGAGAGAAAGACTTTTGGAGTTTAAAACAAAAACTAGTTGTGAAGGTGAATTCTAAACAAAATAGAAATCTTGAGTCAGAAGGTAAGATTTATAGAGGAGTTTAGTAGAATTACACATAGTATGGATTTTTTCACACTTGGAAAGAGGAAAAGCACCTTGGATAAATTAGTCTTGACAAAGATAAGTGCGAGAAAAATAAAAAGTACTTATTATTTTTGGAAGATAAGGAAAATTAATGTTTTGAGACTACAAGTATATAAGCTTGGTTTGCCCTTCTAAGATCGAAATTTGGTGTTTGCAAGCCTTTAGAATTGGAATAAGCAATCTAGTTACTACTTGGGACTTTGGACCTTATTATGTGTTGGTGGAAGAAATTGTGTAAAACATTGGTTATGAAGCTTAATGTCAACAAGAAAGTATTTTTCAAAACAAAAGGTTAAGGAGGGATAATTTAAAAGGGAGTCGTTAGTAGCAATGGTTGCTAGGAACTATTGAAATGGAAGGTTGAGGCTTTAGTAGCAAAAAGGTGATTGTTGAAGGCATTATCAAGGATTAAGTGATTGTGACTTTGGGTGCAAGCTCTGACTAGAAACTCGTGAGAAATCAATTTAAGTGAAAATTGGAAGTTATTTATCGCAAAGTATACAAGGATGGTGCTCTCTGGATGATCAATAGCACAAGAGATGAACTCGAGAATAGGGCTCTAGTTGATAGCAAGAAGTGATTATAGATAGGTCGAAGTAACTCAGGTCATAGAAACATGAACTATTTAGCAAAGTTCTTGTATGCACTAACATTTTTCCTTTAAGCATATTAGTTTTGTTTGTCAAGTAGGGAGATGGAATCCATGGATTTATGTATCAACTTTTAAGAATCGAGTATGGTAGTGTAGTCAAGTCGTAAGGGAATGTTGGGCCATTAGTTGTCAATTTGAATTCCGAGTTTTGGACTCAAAGCGCCACATAGAATATGTTTCTTCTGGCGTGGATGACAAGTTGATCGACTTTATGAAGATAGAAATTTTCAAGATAGATTTATGAATTAGGAAGATTTCAATCTTAGAAACTATCTTCAGAGGTTTGATACAGTTATTATGCAATTATGGTGATGTGTTTAAGATGAACTCATGCTCTATAGTATCCAGGGACTTCAGGAACCTTATTATGAAATAGATTTCTAGACTCGTTCGTAGCAGGTTCTAAACAATGAGAAGCAATTGTCTTAGAACTAGATAGTAACATGAGGATTTTCTCGACTAAGTTTTACAGTTCTTGACAGTAGAAAACCTTGTGTTGAGTTTTAATGATTATGAGATTCAATTGAACAAAGTTGTTTCTTAGGCAGGTAGGTACTAAGAGAGGCATCACAGTTGACATCCTAAAGTGGAAGTAATTTTCAGTTGATCAAAATTGCTTTGCTATGTATATTGGGTTTATGATGTATATAGGTGCTTTGCCACACGTATGAGAATTTATCTATGCCAACACAACTAGTTCAAATACATGTTTTTAGTAAATAATATCTCTTACGCTCATGACGTTTCTTAGAATGTTTGTGTTGAACTACTATTGATTTTCAGCATCTTAAGTTTCATAGTTATATGTGGAAGAGGGTGTCACACTTCTATGCCAACTAGAGGACCCCTATTGCACATCCAATTTTTGGAAGTCGCTAGAAAGTATTAGGTGCTCGGTTAGAGATTAATACAACTTTTCACCCACAGGCTGATGGTCAAACTGAGTATTTGGACAAAAAACTAGAGTTATATTTTACAGAAAGTTGGGACTCCCATTTGCATCTCATGGAGTTTACTATAATAACTATTACCAACCTACTATAGGCATAGCGCCTTTTGAGGTTTGATATGAGAAAGAGTTGCAAGTCTCTTGTTCATTAGGTTGAGGTCAATGAAAAGAAATTGTTGGGACTTGAATTAGTGTAAACTACTAATGAGGTTATCCAAAGGAATAGAACCTGAATGCAAAGAACATGAAGCAGTCGTACTCTTGAGAGTTATACCGTGTTCTAGGTTTTGAAAGAAAGGCAGCTAAGCCTATGTTTTCATTGAGCCATTTGAAATATTTGAGCAAGGTTATGAAGGGTGTTTTAGGTTTTGATTGTGACGAGTGACTAGACTTCTTATTTCTAGGGTGTTAATGAATATGTATGTATAAATTTCAGTTAGTTCTTATAATTCTTGTTATCTATTGACTGGTCATCAATAAATGTTATGTTAAATGTTCCATTCAATAAAATATATGTTTAACAATATTTTTAATGTAAAAAATTTGAATATAACTAGAGCCATATTTCTTGACTTGATTTAAGGAGATTAAGAATCCATTAGAATTACATGAGAAAAAATCATTTTTCAAGAGAGTATCCAAAATCTAGTACTTAAAAAATCAAGTATTGGAATCAATACCCAAAAATTGTTTTTATTATTGAAAATCAATCTTTGTCTCAAGTTTTTATTAGTTTAAATTGACAGCAACCTAAAATAAAATCAAAGACAATTCTAAGATAACTAAACTCATGTGAGTTTTATTTGAGAACAATATTCAAATATTGTAAAGTATAGGATTATTGGAACAAACTCCAAAATACAGACAAAAATAATATTAATCTTTCGACACATCTATAATGGCAATAAGTGCCCAACAAATCTAAACTAAGGCCAAAATGAGCATAGCTTGACTATCATAATGTTTATACCATCAACTTCAAGTCCCATCTCGTAAAAAACAAAAACAAACTAACTAAAACAAAATTAAAAAAAACAAGCCTGTAATATGAATCTGAAGTATATCTACTTCAATGACCTTTCAACTAGCATTCAACTCAAACAGAGTCAAAATGCATATGACAAAAATAACACAAAAAAACATTCCTTCACATTCATTAAGCAAGTAAAAAACCACAAATTATCAAAACTCAATTAAATTACGCAACTAGTTCACACATTCAGCCCCAGAATCAAAGTCTTGGAGCAAACAAGTTACTAAATTCCACACTTGAAAAGAGGAAAAAAAATATGATGGCAGCAACAGAAAATTTTCCATCACCGCAACCTTCTAGCTTCCCTCTCAGACTCGAGTAGGGTAAGAATATCACCTTCCCTGACTGGTCCCTTGACATTCCTCATAATGTAACGATTCTGATCATCAAGAAACTTGACTCTCACTTGAGTCACCTGCCCTCTTGATCCAGTTCTACCCATTACTTTCACCACCACAGCATGTTTGATTTGTGATTCCATTCCTACACAAACAAACCAAAAAATAAAAAACAATCTTACAGTTAGATTGAACCTTCCTTGTCTCATTAATGATCCTCCTTAAAGGTATGTTTTGAAATGTCTTAAAAATTGATTTTAGTTTCAATATAACCATTTTAGAAAACAGTATTTATTGAACAATCACTACGATACTCAGTCTTAAAAGTGCGATTAAAGTCCTATTTAATTTTTTCGATGGCTTCTATGAATAACCGGTCAACCCAAGGTGGTCTGTTTCAAGTATTCCTTGACGATCATTTTAGCCAAAAGTGCTTCAAAAGTGGATCCTCCCAAAAAGAAAATAATAATAATAACGACTAATATTTGTAAATCACTCCCAAACACAATATGGGCATGTTTGGGATTGATTCTCAAATAGTTAAAATCCCCTTTTTAAAACCAAAATCAATCCAAAACATGTATTTTAATCCATTCAAAATCAACTTTAATGGAATATTCATGTTTAACACTAAAATAACGATTTTGAACACAACAAAAGGAAATTATATCTATCAAACATGTCCTACGTATGTGTGGGAAGAGCCTTTATACAATAGCAAAAGTGTTTCTAGTCCTCCTCAAACAATCCATCACCATGTACCGCTTATAAAGTTCCAACTTCCCAATTCGAAAGACCTAATGCGTAGAAGCCAGTGATACTAATTACAAAAAGCATAACGGAAGTCATAATTCCAATAACTTCATAAAAATCATAAAAGCCCAAAACTTTAAATCTCCTTAATACGAAGACCTACAGCAAGAGTGCATCAGCTTCCAGTTCAATTACTATTTGAAAACTCTCTGTCGAGTAAGAATTCAATCAGAGAAACAAAATCATCAAAGGAACGTTTAAAGGGCAACAAAAGTAGGAAAACTGGAACAATTCGTCCACAATCAGGCAGAGAAATTAAGAGACTCAAGTTTATAGGAAATTGAAGAAAATCAAGAAGCAGAGAGATAAGAGTTCAGAGAGAGAACCTGAGATCAAGGAAGAAGAACGATGAAGAAGATTGTGCGGCAATGGGGTAGGGATTGGCTTGGCTAGGGTTTACGTTTCTAATAATTTCCCTTTCTATTAATTTATTTTTATTTCGTTTTTTATTTTATAAATAAAGTGGATTGGGCCTTCTGGGCTGGGCCACTCAGGAATGGGAAAATTACAGTAACATTATGGAAATTGGATAATATAACAACATTTGAGGATTCTTTTGGATAAATAGCAAGAACCTTGTGGCAAATCGGATGCAAATCATGGAGATGACATTTTCATAATATCTGATTTATTCTTAATTGGTTGTTAGGTGGAAAATATTAAATACAGTGTAAGTGGAGAGTTTGACTGTAGTCAAGTGTGAGTTATCATATTATAACCTACTAAATTTAATTAAAAAATAGAAAATGGACACAATTTCGTATTTTTCGCCCCTGAAATTTGAATATATATTTTATTATTAAATTATATTTTGATAACTAATTTACAGATTGATTCAAACTAAACCAATTTAAACTTAAATGTATCTTTATTGTCAAATTTGATTTTTATCTCACTAATTTTCAATTATTTTAAATGTTTGTTATCAATTTTAATTGTATCTTAATCTTTTTCATTATTTTATACATATTGTTATCAAATTAGTTGTAAATTTTTCATATTTTTGAAATTTCACGTTTTATCTCATAATATATTATTATATTATTATATCATTTTAAATCATTTGAATTAAATTGTATTTTTATTAATATCTCAACAAAAGTGGTTGTTATTAACACACAAATAAGTATTCAAATTCACCTTATCAATAAGGGATTTGAAAATTTTGAATTAAGTTTGATAATATTTTTCTTTCCAAATATTTCTTTTGATTTATTCAATTATTTTTTTCCCGATATTTGTTTCAATCTTCTTATAAGATTATTTTTCATTATTTTTCAAAATTTTCCTACATTTGTTTGTTTATAATGTTATTGTTTATACAATTTATATTCTATAAACTTTTTATATATAGTGTAATTGCATTTTGTGTTAGAAATATTGTATCAAATATTATCATATTTAAACTAGTCATTGGCCACTGTTTGAAAATTTTAACATTTTTGCAAGTTTTTTTTTCACTATTTATACATACAGTGTAATAATAATGTGAAATGTGAGACTTAACTAATCTACATTTACAAATATAATGTAATTGTATTGTAAAATTATGAGGTTTAGACATCTCGAATTTCAAGTGAATTTAAAATTGATTATCTCAAATTATTGGATTTTATTTATCTTTAATCTTGGTTTCTGGAACCAAAATTGATATAATTGAAAAGATAATTAATTTAAATTTATTTGATAAGGGATTTAAATTTTTTTTTAATTTAAGTTGATAAAAGATTTAAAAGTTGAAAATTTTGAATATGAGAGAGAAAAGGATAAGAGTTAACTTAATTGGATAATATATATATATATATATATATATATATATAACACATGATAACAATGCATAAACAAACACAACAACAAAAGAAACAAAGTAGAAGAGAGATAGGAGAGAACAAATATTGAACTTAATTGTGTTGTAAAGCACCATACACCACTATTTATAAAACATTAAATTGTGTATGTTACAACATAGAATTCAATTGAGAGTACATGTTACAGCATGAAAATTCAATATGAGGTTTGTGATATTTGTTAACCTAAGTAGGTTATGGATATCCACACTAAATAGTATATAATATACATTGCATTTATAATATAATAATAATAATAATAATATATATATTCAACGATCTAAACTATAATTTCTTCTAAGAAATCATTCACTTAGGGGCGTGAGATTATCAAATCTTCTTGTTTGCAATTACTTAATAATAATCATAATAATAATCATAATAATAATCATAATAATAATCATAATAATAATAATAACATAAAAATTAAAAAACAATTACTTAATCTAAACAATAATCTCTCTCTCCCTCTCAATTTGCCATCTCCTTCACTTAGCCATCTCTCTCTATTGCAAGCCATCGACAGTCGTACGCTGCCGTCCATATTGAGATTATCATCGGCGTCTTCAGGCTGTCGTCGTCGCAAAGGATAGCGCCGGTACTCGTGATGACTTGGAATCAATTGATTTTTCAAAATGGAGTCGTGCTTTTTGTCCTGAGAATTGCCAATGAATTCAAAATTAGAAGCAGATTAGAACGTTATTGCAAAAGTGGTTTTATAAACGAAAAAATGAAGCCGGTTATCATCTTACACATCTAGTGAAGTGTGGCCTCAGATAACTATAATTCTCTTATTTTGCAGGCTCAAACTACTTCGTATAAACGGTCTATTTGACTTCAAAGACTTAGGGAAGACAATATCCTTTAAGCTTCAAAATTTCAATCGTTTACTTGTATGCGAGTTCCATCGTCTATCAAAGAAACTAGACGATAGTTTAATAGTGTAGACGATACTAAGAAGCACTACACGATCATTGAGACGATAGTAAGAGGAACTAGATGATCGTGTAGACGATGCAAAGTGAAACTAAATGATCATATAGATGATGCAAGAGGAACTAAACAATCATGTAGTAGACAATCGTTGAGAAAGAAAGAACACAAGAAGTTAAGTAGTTCGGCCAAAGGCGTACGTCCACTGTGTAAAAAAGGGAGGGTATCGAGGGTATCCTTATTGCTTCTTCTTTTAAACTTCTTTACAGAATGAATGCGCTCTCACCTCTTTCACTCTCTCATTCTTTCGTCTTTTATACAAGCTCTCATTTTTAATGGAAGAAGTCTTTGGTTGCTGGTGGTTACAACAAACAAAACAGAAAGAAGAAACAACGATAAACTAACCTCTACTTCTTTGTTTGTCTCGGTTCTTTCTGTTACACGAAATCAGCTGAGCAAGAATTATGAGAACAGGTTGAAAAAGGATATAATATCCAGGCAATAACTAGCTGTATCAAATAATTGGTGGATCTGATCAACATACTATTCATCTGCATAATAAAAGTTATCCTCATGCATGCGATGTATTGACTGGATTATGTGTCACCATATTATGCGTTCAACTTAGAGTAGTTTGGAACCAAGCTTTTTGGGTTATACCAAAATACTTGAAGAATATACAAATCTTGTCACCGAAGGCCAAACCTTCCGTTCGTAGGCATAAGAAGTTAAGTATCCAATCTCCATTAGAATTTAAAAGGAGGGTAAAATGTGGACGGTGTGGACGTGTTGGTCACAACATGAAGACTTGCAAATATGCTATTATCCACTAGTTTGTTTGCAGTTCTTTTTTATTTTAATTTAACTTGAACAATTGAATTTCACTTTAATATTACTTATTTATTTAGAACAATTGAAATGTAATTTTTGTATCTTTATAATATATGTTTCGTTGTATCTCATATATTTTGATTGGTATTGGTTTAGTTTCAAATTATCCTAATCACAATACCACTTATCAATTAATGTTTCATTGATGAGTATTACCTGACAACCAAATTATCCTAATCACAATACCACTATACATTATTGTGTTCATTTCTTCTTTCTCTCCTTGAATTTTTAATTGCATGTTCATCTTCTTCACTAGAAACTGAGAAATTTGAGATCGAAAGACTAACCCTAGCATGAATAGTAGAGAAAAAAGAAGGTAAGAACATTTTCATTTCGTTTTTATTTTCTGACACATGAAGAAAGGAAATGGAAACTTAGCTTTCCACTTGCTTATTGATGAGATACGTGGCTTAAGGAGCTCCATACACATCAGCTACCACTTTTCTTTTGCATTCTAGATCAGCTCAAACAAGGACTTATTTTCTTGGGCCTAGCATTCCTTTTTCTTTTTGGGCCCATTGTAATAACAACTTGTATCAGAACTATATGGTAGCTTCTTGGTGTTCTTGGAACCTTAGATCAGTTTCTTGAAGTTCTTGAGAGGTCATAGATTAGTTTCATGAAATTCTTGAGGTAGCATAAGTCAAATTCTTGAAGTTCTTGGGATGGCCATGCTAAATTTAAAATTGAAAAGTTTAATGGAGCAGGAGACTTTGTTTTTTGGACAAAGAGGGTCAAAGCATTTTTAAATTCTCAAAAGGCCCTGAAAGCCTAGGATGATCCAAAGACCCTACCTGCTACTCTAAGTGCTGAAGATAGACAAAATATGGAAGAAATTGCATATAGAACACTGATCCTTAATATTTCATATAGTGTTTTGAGATAAGTCATAAACAAAGACACAACACATGAAGTTTGGGAGAAGTTAAAGGTTCTTTATGACAGAAGGGATCTACCTAATAAACTCTACATTCGAGAAAGGCTATTCTTTTAAAATGAATCACTCTAAGTCCTTGAATGAGAATTTAGATGAATTCAAGAGACTTACTAATGAGTTTAATCAATCTGGGGAGAAACTCGGGACATAGAATAAAGCTTCTTTGCTAATTAATTCACTCCATGACACTTATAAAAAAAGTAAAGACAACCCTACAGTATGGAAGGGAAGTTGTGACAATAGATATTGTCATCACAACCTTAAGGAGCAGAGAGTTAGAACTTCAAGCAAAAGGCAAAAGTGTTGGTGGTGCAGAATCTTTATTTTCAAAAGGAAAAAATCAGTTTAAGAAGAATCATTAGAACAGAAATCAGAAAATGCACAGAGAAAGGCCAACCTTAACATGCTTTATTTGTCATAAGGAAGAGCATTTCAAGAGAAATTGCTCTGAGAGGAGGAAGCATCACAGAAGGGGTGATAATAGAAGGTTTAAACCTTATGGCAGAGAAAAATCAACCATAAATAGAGACTTCAAAGGAGATGATCAAAGGAAACCAAGGGAACAGAGAAGACATCGAAGGCCTGCTGGTGAAGAAAATTATGAGTACACTGAATTGCTCACTATTGTAAATAAAAAAGCCATGGACTTTGAAATTGAGGAAGGAAACTGGGTTCTAGACTCAGGATGTACCTACCACATGACTTCCAAAAGAGGCTGGTTTGTTGACTACAAATCAGAGGAAGAAGACTCAGTTTACATGGGCAACAACAATGAGTGTGAAATCAATGGTAGAGGCTCAATGTTACTAAAATTATCAGACAACAGAGAAGTTCTTCTAAAGGATGTTAGGCATGTTCCAAAGCTCAAGAGAAATCTCATCTCTTTGGAATGCTGGATGATCAGGGCTGCACATTCATTTAGGAGAGAAATTCTCTAAAGATAGAGAAGCAGGGAAGAACAATCCTTGTTGGAAAAAAGGCTGATGGCCTATATGTTTTAGAAAGGGTTAATCAACCTAAGTATGTTCTACTGTCAGAAACTAAGAAGAGCAATGAATTTGATGTTGGGTTGTATATCCTAAAACTCGCAGTTTGTAAAGTGAAACATTTTATATTATCAATAAAGATGTTATTTGACATTTATTCAATAAAGTTGTTATTGAATTTGTAAATTTCACTTGCAAAGTCTAAATCCAATAAACTAAGATCTATGCCTATTATATGAATACTTGAACTTTATGTGGAGACAAAAAGATTGATCAAGTTCGAGTAAGTAGCCAAAAAGGTCAGTATGCGAATAAGATTGGGTGTCTTATTCTAGTAACACTATCGGATGCAGCCAACTCTGTAGTTATTAAAATTTTTTATAAGGTACTACAAACAAAGTGATCTTGATTCTTTTATGATCCTCAGGAGGATAAAGTATTTGTATCGACAAATGCAACTTTCTTAGAAGAAGACCACATTAAAACCACCTGAGGTAAAATCCGTCTTAAACATAGAGATGTTTAAAACAACTGAAACTCAAAGTAAGAAACAGAAAATTTCTCCAAATGCCTATCTTTGGCACTTGAGACTTGGTCACATAAATCTCAACAGGATTGAGAGATTGGTTAAGAACAGTCATCTAAATCAGTTAGAAGACAGTTCATTACCGCCATGTGAATCTTGTCTTGTGGGTAAATGACTAAAAGATCTATTTCTGGAAAAGATCTTAGAGCCAAAGAACCCTCAGAGCTGGTACATTCAGACCTTTGCGGTCTGATAAGTGTTAAAGCTAGAGGAGGGTATGAATATTTCATCAGCTTCGTTGATGATTATTCAAGGTATGACCATATTTACTTAATGCATCATAAGTCTGAACACTTGAAAAGTTCAAGGAATATAAGGCTAAGGTTAAGAACCAATTAGGTAAAAAGCTTAAAACACTTCGATTAGATCAAGATGATGAGTACATGGACTTAAAATTTCAGGACTATTTGATAGAACATGAAATTCAGTCACAACTCATAGCACCTGACACACCTCAACAACATGGTGTGGCAGAAAGGAGAAACAAAACCTTGTTAGACATGGTTCATTCAATGATGAGTTACGCTCAGTTATCTAGTTCTTTTTGGGGATATGCAGTTCAGACTGCAGTATATATTTTGAACATGGTTCCCTCAAAAAGTGTTTCTGAAACACCTTACGATCTATGGAGAGGACGTAAAGGTAGTTTTCATTACTTCAAGATCTGGGGATGTCTAGCACATGTGTTGATGCAAAATCCTAAGAAAATAGAACATCGTACAAAAGTATTACTATGTATAGGCTATCCTAAAGAGACGAAAGGTAGTTTCTTTTACTATCCTCGGGAGGATAAAGTATTTGTATCGACAAATGCAACTTTCCTGGAAGAAGACCACATTAAAACCAACTGAGGTAAATGACGTCTTAAACATAAAGATGTTTAAAATAGATGAAACTCAAAATAAGAAACAGAAAATTTCTCCAAATGCCTATCTTTGGCACTTGAGACTTGGTCACATAAATCTCAATAGGATTGAGAGATTGGTTAAGAACGGTCATCTAAATCAGTTAGAAGACAGTTTATTACCGCCATATGAATCTTATCTTGAGGGTAGAATGACTAAAAGATATTTTTCTGGAAAAAGTCTTAGAGCCAAAGAACCCTTAGAGCTGGTACATTCAAACTTTTGCGGTCCGATGAATGTTCAAGCTAGAAGAAGGTATGAATATTTCATCAACTTCGTTGATGATTATTCAAGGTATGGCCATATTTTTCTAATGCATCATAAGTCCGACACACTTGTAAAGTTCAAGGAATAGAAGGCTAAGGTTGAGAATCAATTAGGTAAAAGGCTTAAAACAATTTGATTAGATTGATGTGATGAGTACATGGACTTAAAATTCCAGAACACGAAATTCAATCAAACTTACAGCATTTGGCACACCTCAACAAAGTGGTGTGGTAGAAAGGAGAAATAGAACTTTGTTAGACATGGTTCATTCAATGATGAGTTATGCTCAGTTATCTAGTTCTTTTTTAGGATATGCAGTTCAGACTACAGTATATATTTTGAACATGGTTCCCTCGAAAAGTGTTTCTGAAACACCTTACGAGCTATGGAAAGGATGTAAAGGTAGTTTTCGTTACTTCAGGATCTGGGGATGTCCAACACATGTGTTGGTGCAAAGACCTAAGAAAATGGAACGTCGTATAAAAGTATGCCTATTTGTAGGCTATCCTAAAGAGACGAAAGGTGGTTTCTTTTATGATCATCAAGAGGATAAAGTATTTATATCGACAAATGCAACTTTCCTAGAAGAAGACCACATTAAAAATCATCAACCTCACAGTAAGCTAGTAATAAATTAAATGACTAGAGAAACTACAGATAGATCAACAAAAGTTGTTGATCGAGTAGGTCCATCAACAAGAGTTATTGATGAAACTAGTACTTCACATCCTTCTTAAGAGTTGAGAATGCCTCGACGTAGTGGGAAGGTTATGCAACAGCCTGACCGGTACATGGGTTTAACTGAAACTCAAGTGTTCATATCAGATGATGGCTTAGAGGATCCATTAACTTTCGAACAAGTAATGGAAGATGTAGATAAAGACCAGTGGATTTAAGCCATGGACCTTGAAATGGAGTCAATGTATTTCAATTCAGTCTGACCTTGTAGATCAATTAGAAGGGGTAAAACCTATTGGTTGTAAGTGGATCTACAAAAGAAAACGAGACCAAGCCGGTAAGGTACAGACGTACAAGGTTAGGCTTGTGGCTAAAGGGTTTACCCAAAGAGAGGGGGTAGACTATGAAGAAACCTTCTCTCTAGTTGCCATGATCAAGTTTATTAGGATACTTTTATCCATTGCTGCATTTTATGATTATGAAATCTGGCAAATGAATGTTAAGACAACCTTTCTGAATGGCTATCATGAGGAGAGTATCTATATGTCTCAACCAAAAGGATTTAAGAACAGGGTCAATAGCAAAAAGTTTGCAAGCTTAATAGATCCATTTATGGGTTAAAACAAGCTTCTAGATCCTAGAATATGAGATTTGATACTGTGATCAAATCTTATGGCTTTGAACAAAATGTTGACGAACCTTGTGTTTACAAGAAGATCATCAACAAAACTATAGCTTTTCTGGTTTTGTATGTTGATGATATTCTACTCATAGGAAATGAAGTAGAATTTGTTGTTGACGTTAAGAGATGGCTTGCTACGCAGTTCCAAATGAAAGATTTGGGAGAAGCGTGATATGTTCTTGGGATCCAAATAGTTTGGAACCACAAGAACAGAATTTTAGCATTATCTCGCCTTCTCATTAGCCATTACCCATCTATCATGAACTTCTCGAACATTTCGATTAGTATTTGAACTGGGAAGAGGAGGACATTCCTCCATTAAAACAAACCTCAGGTCATCAACTACTAATATTGTATTTATATTCGATTTCCAATTAGAGTAATCTTCTCCATTGATTTTTTCGGAAGCAAGAAGTTGTATAATCGAGTTTGACATTGTTGAAAAATAAACAACTTCTATTAAACTTATGCATTTAAATCCAATTTTAGCAAAAGTAATAAAGTACCCATATTTCTTTATTTATTTGCTATGATACTTTAGTGACTTAGAATAGATGCTACTGAGGGGCAGTCAAATATTCCTTCACTGAAGCAAGATAATCTTGACCAAATACTATATCTAGAATAACTCTTATTCCTATAGTTATTTGGTTACTGTTTTCGGTCAAGAACTTTACTAACGTTTAGTAACTCTTGTAAGTGTGACCCGCCATTTTCAAATTTTGTAGAACGGTATGAACATGCCCCCAAATTGGAAAACAATGTTCAAGACGAAACTATATAACCCTATTCGTTTCTGAAGTTTAGGTTGTTTCGAATCCTATGTTAGAACCCTCCGAAGGGATCGCCGCAGTTAACGACTAGCTTGTGCCGCCTAAAAATGACAGCAAGTGCAACATAGGAATCTCATGGTTCAAACTAATGGAGGAGACCATAGGATATGTGGACTATGAACTACTTCCCCCATTCACCTTGTTATTGACCTATGCAAACACTTTCCGAATGAAGCCATCGTGGTAAAAGCGACACGAAGCCGAGCATGGATCTCACGGTGTGAACTTTTTAGGACGTGAGAGCTAAAAACGATATATCGTATATATTGTTAATCTCTCACTGAAGTGTTCTAAATGTTTGGGTATTCTTTTACTTAGGTATATTTCGGCTAATTAAAACCCTAAGCCTATATGGTTTATTCAAGTATAATGTTTATATTTGGATTTAACTTATGATGTCTAGGTGAAAAACCAATTTTAAAACCTTAAACCGCTCGTGCATGCTCATAAAATCGGTTAACAATGCTCAGTATTTTGGCTATAATCCCCAGGTAGGAGGTGTTATGTAAACCGTCAACTTAAATACCTCCAGCCTTAGACAGGTTTATAAACTGATTGAGTTTGTAATCAAATTTTATGTGTTAACGGCCTATTTTAACTATTAAAACAAGTTGTTAAACCATAAGTGAGCATGCTTTTATCTTTGTTATAGATTTTAAAATATATCTCTTTTTATAACACTTGTAACATAGATAATAAACCTATAACATGCACCTAACATTCTTTATATAACAATTATATAAACATTCATTTCATGCATCAATATAACAACTTATATCAAAAAATATGGAAACCTACACATGCATATTGTACATTATAACACTTATAATATACTTGCAATGCATGCTACATGTTTATCCTATGGTGGGATTTTAAATCTACATGGTATACAATATGTACACAATAAATAAAAATATTTAATCCATACATTCACAATGCATAATTAAATAAACATATTAAAATGGACCGATTTTAGCATCCTAAGCTAGCTAAAAGCTAAAATTATTACAATAATAAACAGAAAACAGCCTCAAACTGCCTCCGAACACTTCGAACCAGCTCGAACTGTTTGAAAACGCTTGAACCGGCCTTCAAAATAGTAGAACAGCCCAAAACCGGTCAAAACTGGTCAAACCAGCTTGAATCGGACCAGTTCAGACCATCTGGACTAGCTGAGCCACCAAATCGGGTGCGCGGGTCAGATAGAGCATGCGGGTCGACAGGTCGGCTCCTTCATGAACTGAGGTGCACTCGAGCCAACAACTGGGCTAAAGATGCAGGCCAGGTTGCGGACAGGCTTCATGGGCCAACACAGGCCAGACGGATGTGGGCGTGGAAGGAAGCAGCTTGTCGTGGATTCGAGTCGGGTCGCAGGTCGCGAACTGGGGCTGAACCGAACAATTACATCCTAAGACTGACTCTAAAGACTCTAGCAAAATTATAGACCCTTTGCAAGACATTAAAGCCCATAAAACACTGGGCAATTACAATAATTATTACAACCCAAGAGGAAAAATGGATGCCAAAACCAAAATTATCCATTTTAGAACACAAGCATTCACACATGAATCAATACCCACCATATGCATAAATTAGCCAAAAATTGAGTACTTTAAGCATGCTCTGATACCAATGGATGGAACGAACACATGCGCAGCGAAAGTAATAAAGGATCTAAAGTACTCTAATTAAGTTAATTTGTAAAGAATAAGCATGCAATAGAAAATAAAGCAAAAAGATAGAAGAAATACAACCTTTGTAGTTTCAAATTTCTCAAAATCTGCTCCAACCTCCTCACGAATGGTTCATAGACCACCACAAGAGACTTCCCCACTATACTCCAACCTTAAGAATGGGATGGTGAGATCCGGTGAGTGACTAATTTGGAGAGGAATAGGTTAAGGATTGAGAGAGAATTAGGCTCAAGATTTTTTTCTCAAAAATCTCATAAATGTCACTTTGCCAAGAAGAAAAATATATCATAGAACTCTTCTATTTATAGGTCATTTCATGCATGACATACAATTTTGAGTTTGATGAGAATTTTACACTCAATAAACCACTAACTCAAAGTGAGATTAAATGGGACAAGTTTCTTCAAATTGAAGACAACACTTAGTAATACAATAGTTGGAATTTTCCACTCAAAATTATTGGAACTTTCCACTAACTTGGTCAAAGGTCAAAATTTTGACTTAAAAGTCCAAAGTCAACAATTTGACTTGTTGACTCTCAAAGTCCAAAATCAACATTTTGACTTCTTATTGCATTTTTGACTTAGTCAATAATTTTGACTTTAGATGCAATTTTGACCAATTTTTAATTTCAAAATTAATTCTAATAATTAATTTTAAAAATAAATTAATATTAAATAATTAATTAAAAATTTTAATTAATTTAATTTAATATTAAATCCAACACTAATCTAATTCAATACGAATGATATTTAAATCTTATTTAAAAACTCATATTCTCTCTCTCTTCATATTTAATTCACAATTAAACATTAAGTTAAATATATCAAATATATTTAATACTTTGCTCCAAAAACTGAATTTTGAACACTTCAAATTCGTTCGTCATACTATTCTAAGGTTTAGTCCGATATAAGCTAATAGGGGGATCTCGTGGACCTACAGATCATGGACTCCAACGATCCAAAATTAACCAGCTAAACTCTTTAACCCAATTAACCAACATTCATTAACTATTGGGTCATTCCACTAAAGGCCAGTAGTTACATTCCCCTCATTATAAATATATTTCAATCCATTTTAACCATAATTAGTAAGTCGATCCTTTACATGTTGTTCATATTTACAGCTAGATCAAAATTACCGTTTTACCCCCTGTAAACACATCTTACTCCTTAAGCTCCCACTTGATCCTTCATTTGAATAATTGGTTTATAGGCCAACTTATAAACCATGACCCTCTCGATCATGAGAGGGCGGGGCCCCATTGTTCAAGACCAGGAATCATTGTTTAAGAGAACAACCCATTTGCCTAAGTCGGGTAGGAGTGAATTCCATCTTGCAGAACTATGTCCCCAGCTATCTATCCGATCTTAACCCTAAAATGAGAGGCTTATTGAGCAGTGTTGTTGAACTACTCTCACCTATGCAAATCACAAGATAATCCCGAATAAACAGGAGTTCATAGTTAGCTCGGGATTAAGATCGAGTTACTCTAAGTCATTGAATTTGAAATAGTCACTTTTAACAGTAAAAGGTTGTTATAAAGAAAAATGACTATTTCGAGGTCTGACATTATGCAAACTCATTGTATAGGATGTCTCCACTCACATGTCTCCACATGAATGATTTTGGGATCATATCATTTGTATCAATATACAAAATGGGCTGCATCCAATAGCGTCACCAAGATGAGGTACCCAATCTCATCCATATACTTATAGACCATTTTAGCTATATACTAAAACTTGATCCTCTTTTATATCGCCACATAAAGTTAAAGTATTTATATTAAAGCCATAGATTCGTTTATTGGATTTTTATAACAGAATGCAATATCAATAACAATTTATTGAAAAATATCCAATAATACTTTTATTGATAAATAGAATATGTTAACAATATTTATGAACTACGAATTTAGGACATTCCCAACAGGGTTACACTTACAAGAATTTTAAGCGAGTTAATAATTTCTTGATCAAACAATGGTGACTGATCATTATAGGAATAAGAGTTTTTTTGGTGTAATGATTGGTTGAGAATGTCTCAGTTCAGTGACGGGATAACTGACCACCCTTCAATGGCTTTTATTCTAACTCACTGAAGCATCATTGCAAAATTAGATGTCAGATAGGGTATATTAAAATTTTTCAAATTTGATTGGTTTTAATGGGTAGTGCTTATAAATAATATAAGTAATTTGTATGGTTTCAGCAAACTTCGATATGACTAGCGCTATAATCAACCTTCTAAGTGCTAATAAGATAATTGGTGATAATTATACTAGTTGGAAAATACAATCAATACTGTGTTAATCATCGATGACTTAAGATTTGTCCTACTTGAGAATTGTCCTAGTCTCCAACTCAAAATGCAGCTCAAAATGTTCAGGATGCATATGAGAGATAAATAAAGACAAATAAGAAGACACAGCTGTACATTCTTGCCATCTTAACTGAAGTTTTTGCAAAGAAGCATGAATCCATGGTTACTGCACGCGAGATTATGGATCCACCACGAGAGATATTTGGACAACCATCCTTATAGATCAAGCATAACACTCTGAAGTTCATTTTCAATGCTCATATGAAAGAGGGGACATCTGTCAGAGAACATGTTTTCAACATGATGGTCCATTTTAATGTGGTTGAAATGAACATGGTTATCATCAATGAGGCCAATCAAGTTAGCTTTATTTTAAAGACTCTGCTAGAGAGTTTCCTTCAATTCCATAGTAATGTTGTTATGAACAAGCTAGACAACAACCTGACCACCCTTCTTAACGAATTACAGACTTACCAATCTTGATGAAAGAAAAGGAACAGAAGGGAGAGGCATATGTTGCCACTTCCTCCAAGAAATTCTTCAAAGGATCGATCTCTGGAACTAAGTCTATGCCTTCTTCATCTAGCACTAAAAAGAAGAAGAAGGGAGGTTAGGGAAATTAAGCTAACCCTACTGCAGCCTAGTGGGGCAGGAAGACCAAGGTTGCCAAGGAAAAATGTTTTCATTGCAACTAAAAGGGACAATAAAAATGGAACTATCCCAAGTATTTGGCAGAGAAAAGAAGGTCAAGCAAGGTAAATATGATTTACTAGTTTTGGAAACCTATTTAGTGAAGAATGATGATTCGACTTGGATAATTGATTTAGGGGCCACTAATCATATTTGTTCTTCTTTTCAGGGAATTAGTTTCTGGCAGCAGATCGGGACTGGCGAAATGACGCTACAGGTTCGAATTGGGCAAGTCATCTCAGTAGTTGTAGTGGAGGGCATTAAATTACTTTTATAAAAATATTTTTTTGTTACTGAACAATGTTTATATAGTTCCTGGTTTAAAGAGGAACTTAATTTCTGTAAAGTGTTTACATTATTCTATTTCTTTTAATGTAGGTAAAGTGTTTATTACAAGAATAGTATTCAAATTTGCTCTACAAACTTAGAAAGTAATTTCTATGTGCTAAAGCTGTTAGTATCTAAAGCACTATTAAATATTGAAATGTTCAGAACTATAACAACTCAACATAAAACACAAAAGATTTCTCCTAAAGAAAATGCTCATCTTTGGCACCTAAGAGTAGGTCACATAAATCTCAATAGGATTGAGAGTTTGGTTAAGATTGAACTTCTAAGCGAAGGAAATTCTTCACTAGTATGTGAGCCATGCCTTGAAGGAAAAATGACTAAAAGACCTTTTATTGGAAAAGATCATAAAACTAAAGAACTCTAGAACTTGTACATTTAGACCTCTGTGGCCCTATGAATGTTAAGACAAGAGGAGGGTTTGAATTCTTCATCTTCTTCATAGATGATTATTCAAGATATGTGTATGTTTACCTAATGCAATATACGTTTGAAGCTTTTGAAAAGTTAAAAGAGTATAAGGTTATGGTTGAGAATTCATTAGGTAAAACTATTAAAACACTTCGATCAGATTGAGATAGAGAGTATATGAATTTAAGGTTTTAGGACTATTTGATAGAACATGGAATCGCATTCCAACTCTTGGCATCTGGTACACCTCAAAAAAATGGTGTATCATAAAGTAGAAATAAAATCTTGTTAGACATGGTTCGGTCTATGATGAGTTATGCTCAACTACCTAATTCGTTTTGGGATTATGTAGATTAGACAACAACTTATATTTTGAACAATTTCCATCCAAAAGTGTTTCTTAAACACCTTTGGAATTATGGAGAGGTCGTAAAGGTAGTTTACGACACTTCAGAATTTGGGGTTTTCCAACACATGTGCTTGAGGCAAATCTTAAGAAATTGGAATCTCGTTCAAAATTGTGCCTATTTGTAGGCTATCTCAAGGAAATGAGAGGTGGTTACTTCTATGATTCTAAAGAGAATAAAGTATTTATGTTGACAAATACTACTTTTTTGGAAGAGTATCACATCAAAGAGCATAAGTCTCACAATAAAATTGTGTTGAATGAACTTTTCCTTGAAACTATTAACACTTCAACAAGAGTTGTTGAAGAGGCTAGTACGTCAACAAGAGTTGTTGATGTCGGTTCATCTAGTCAAGTATATCCGCCTCAACAATTGAGGGAGCCTCAACATAGTGGGAGGGTTCTGAACTCACCTGCTCGTTATTTGGGTTTAACAAAAAGTTTGACCGTCATATCAGATGGCGAAGTTAAGGTTCCATTGTCCTATAAACAGGCAATGAGTGATGTAGACAAAGATGAATGGGTTAAGGATATGGATCTCGAAATGGAGTCTATGCACTTCAATTCAGTCTAGGATTTTATAGATTAACTTAATGGGGTGAAACCTATAGGTTTAAAATGGATCTACAAGAGAAAAAGAGATGTAGATGGGATGTACAAACCTTTAAGGCTAGATTGGTGGCAAAGGATTATACCCAGGTTAAGGATGTTGGGGATGATGCCCTAAACTCTCATTGGGTTCTGTAGTTTGTAAACACTGTATTGAACAAACGCTTAAGATATAATAATATATGATTTTTTCTTCATTGTTGTTTATAGAACATTGGATGTTTTATTTGCTTTACCACAAACCAATAAACTAAGATCCCTAATTGTCGTTGTAACTTAAGCATGTATGTGGAGACATACAAGTGGATCATGTCTTAAGTGATAACCAAAATGGTCTGTAGTATATGGATATAGGAGGGAAACCCTATCCTAGTAACGCTATGGATGCGGCCTGCTTTATAGAATAGTTACAAGTATTGTGACTTGCTATAGATGGTATGATCCTGATCATTCATGTGGAGACATGTGAGCGGGGGCGTCCTATACAGAGGAGTTTGTATAAGACCGGACCACTAAGTGTTGTAGTCTCATTATATAACGCCGTTCATGACAAAGACTTCACACTTGGATGACCATAGATAACATGACCTCAATCCTGAGTGAGTTGGGAACTCCTGCCTTTGAGGGCAGTCTTTTGATTTGAATGGGTGCGAGTGGTCAGATTGTCGACTCAAACGTACCACTTTGAGGATTCATCTGATTTGGGAGCTGGGAACTGTTGGGAATGTTCTATAACTCGCAGTTCATGTTAAACATTCTATTTAATCAATAACAATGACTTGTTGATTTTACATCCTATTACAAAAATCCAATAAACGCATCCTTGGCTATAGTCTAAATGCTGTAATTTTATGTAGTGACATAAACAAGATCAAGTTGGCAGTATATAGACTAAATGGTCTAATAAGTATATGGATGAAATTGGATATCTCATCCTAGTAACACTATTGGATACGGCCCACTCTGTAGTTGTTACAAGAAGTTGTAAGGTGCTAGTAGTCCAACAGTTAGGGTTAGCAGATGGAATTGAACAACACTACTCAATAAGCTTACCATTTTGGGGATAAGACCGGATGAATAGTTGGGGATATAGCCTTGCAAGAGGGAATTCACTCCTACCCTATTTAGGGTTAGTAGATAGGTTGTTCTCTTAAGTACTAACTCCAGGTCTTGAACAATCGGGGCCCCGCCTTCTCATGATAGAGAAAGAATTTGATTCATAGAGATTATGAATCAGAATTGTTCATTAGAGGATCGGTAGGAACTTAAGGAACAAGATGTGGTCACAAGGGTAAAACGGTATTTTAGACCTAGCTATGATTATGAACAATCTGTGAAGGATCCCTTACTGATTATGGTTATTAAGTGGACATAATATATCTACAGTGAGGGGAGTTCAACTATGGGCTATAGTGGAGTGTCTCATTAATTAACGAATGGGGGTTAGATCAGACTAATGAGTTTAGTCGATTAATCTTGAATCGTTGGAGCCCATGATCTGTAGGTCTGCGAGGTCCCCCTAGTAGCTCGTAAATGGATAAGCTTTAGGGTAGCTTGATAGATTAATTTGAAACGTTCAAATTAAATGGAACAAGAGAATAAATATTATTTGCTTAGTGTGAAGCTGCTGCAACGCCTGTCTATGGGCTAACGCATTGCTCGTCTATGAGTGAAGTCAACAACAATCAACTGCCCGAGAGGGTAAGTGGTTGGACGCATTAAGTAAAGTATGCATTGTTCACTAGGGATAGTAACACCGTGAGATCCATGCTCGGCTTCTTATTGATTTTACCTCGACTACTCCATAAGGAAAGTGTTTGCATGGGTCAATAACAAGGTGAATGAGGGAAGTGGTTCATAGTAAGTGGGTGAATGAAATATGTCAACGTTGTCCTACGGTCTCCTCCATTAGTTTGAACCGTGAGATTCCTATGTTGCGCCTGCTGTCATTTTTATGCGGCACTAGCTAGTCGTTAACCGTGACGATCCCTACTGAGGGTTGTAACATAGGATTCGGAACAACCTAAGCTTTAGTAAAATGAATAGGGCTTATAGTTCTGTCTTGGATATTGTCTTCTCTCTCGGAGACATATTCATACCGTCCTATAAGGTCTGAAAATGGCGGGTCACACTTACAAGAATTACTAAGTGTTATTAAAGATCTTGACCGAAAATGATAACCAAAAGAACTATTAGGATATGAGTTATTCTAGATAATAGTATTTGGTCAAGAACTATCTTGCTTCTGTGAAGGAATTCTTGACTGCCCCACGGTAGCACTTGTTCTAAATCACGTAAGTATCTTTGCAAATAAATAAAGATTTATTGGGTACTTTATTAGTTTTGCTAAAATGAATTTAGATGCATATTTAATAGAATTTGTTTAAAATGTTTAAGCAATGTCGAATTCGATTATACAACTGCTTGCTTCTGACAAATTTAACGGAGAGGGTTACTCCAATTGGAAATCAAATATCAATACAATGTTAGTAGTAGATGACTTGAGGTTTGTGTTAACGGAGGAGTGTCCTCCAGTTCCTAGTTCAAGGTGACCCGAAATGTTCGGAATGTTTATGATATGTGGGTTAGGGCGAATGAAAAAGCCTGGGCCTATATCTTGGCGAGTATATCTGATGTACTCAACACGAAACATGAGGTCATGCCCACAGCTCGTGAGATCATGGCATCATTACAGGAGATGTTCGGGCAACTATCATCGTCTGTTAGACATGAAGCCATTAAATATGTGTATGTGACACATATGAAGGATGGGACCAACGTGAGAGAATATGTTATTGACATGATGGTCCATTTTAACATCGCAGAGGCTCACGGGGCTATGATAGACGAAACAAGTCAAATGAGCATGATACTGGAATCTCTTCCTGAGAGCTATCTGCTGTTTAGGAAAAATGCTGTCATGAACAAAATCACTTATAACTTAACGACGTTGTTGCATGAATTGCAAACTTATCAATCGATGATGAAACTCAAGGAAAAGGAAATAAATGTTATTTCTAAATCGAAAAAGTTTTACAAAGGGTCTACGTCTAGTACGAAACCCGTTGATGATAAGAAAGCTGGTCCTTCTTCTTCTTCTAAAGATAAAACCGTACAGATGAAAAAGAAAGGGCAAGGGAAAAAGAAAACCGCTGCGAAGAAAAACAAAAACAAAACTCCCAAGGGAAAATGTTTCCATTGTGGAGAGGTTGGGCATTGGAAGCGTAATTGCCCAAAATATCTGGCTGAAAAGAAAGTAGAAAAGAATAAACAAGATAAATATGATTTACTAGTTGTTGAAACATGTATAGTGGAAAATTCTCACCTTACCTGGATATTAGATTCAGACATTGCTAATCATGTTTGTACTTTTCTACAGGAAACTAGTTCTTGGAGAAGACTTTCTGAATATGAGATGACTTTCAAGGTGGGCACAGGTGACGTCATTTCAACTGAAGTAGTGGGAGATGTGAAATTGTTTTTTGGAGATTCTTTTATCTTACTCAAGAATGTGTTCTTTGTACCTAAGATGAAAAGAAATATGATCTTCATTTCTTGTCTTTTAGAGAATATGTACAGTGTATCTTTTGAATATAATGAAGTGTTTGTTTATTCGAGAGGTGTTCATATTTGTTCTGCTAGACTTGCAAATAACTTATACATATTATAACCAATGGAAGCAAAAGTTATTTTAAATATAGAGATGTTTAAAACAGCTGAAACTCATAATAAAAAGCGGAAAATTTCTCCTAACACCTATCATTGGCACCTCAGGCTTGGTCACATTAATCTCAATAGGATTGAAAGATTGATAAAAAACGGTCATCTAAATCAGTTAGAAGACAGTTCCCTACCTCCATGTGAATCATGTCTTGAGGGAAAAATGACGAAAAGATCTTTTCCTGACAAAGGTCTTCGTGTCAAAGAACCTCTTGAACTTATACATTCAGACCTTTGTGGTCTGATGAATGTTAAAGCCCGATGAGGATATCAGTACTTCGTCAGTTTTATTGACGATTACTCTCGATATGGCTATATTTACTTAATCAGTCACAAGTCTGAAACTCTTGAAAAGTTCAAAGAATTTAAGGCTGAGACTAAAAATCAGTTAAGTAAAAATTAAAACTCTTCGATTTGATTGAGGTGGTGAGTATATGGATTTGCAATTCTAGAACTATCTAGTAGATCATGGAATTCAATCCCAACTCACAGCATCTGGAACACCACAAAAAAACGGTGTTGTAGAAAGGATAAATCGAACCTTGTTGGACATGGTTCGGTCTATGATGAGTCATGCTCAATTACCTCAATCCTTTTGGGGATATATAGTACAGACTGTAGTTTATATTCTGAACGTTGTTCCATCCAAAAGTGTTTCAGAAACACCATATCAATTGTGGAAAGGACCAAAGCAAGTTTACGTCATTTTCACATCTGGGGTTGTCCAGCACATGTGTTGGTACAGAATCCTAAAAAATTGGAAACACTTTCGAAATTATGCCTATTTGTAGGATATCCCATGGAAACAAAAGGAGGATAATTTTATGATCCCTAAGAAGATAAAGTGTTTGTATCAACAAATACAACTTTCTTGGAAGAGGATCACATTAAGAATCATCTATCTTACAATAAACTAATATTGCAAGAACTGTCTAAAGATACTATAGATAAATCAACAAGAGTTGTTGATCAAGCTGGTCTATCAATAATGGTTATTGTCCTGTCACATCCATCCCAAGAGTTGGGGATGCCTCGTCATAGTGGGAGGGTTATTCAACAACCTGAACGTTACATGGGTTTAACAGAAACTCAAAACATCATACAAGATGATGGTTTAGAGGATCCATTAACCTTTAAGAAGGCAATGGAAGATGTTGACAGGGAACAATGGATAAAAGCCATGGGCGATGAAATGGAGTCTATGTACTTCAACTCAGTCTGGGAACTTGTAGATCAATCACAAGGTGTTACACCTATAGGTTGTAAGTGGATCTATAAGAGAAAACGAGACCAAACTGGCAAGGTACAGACCTATAAAGCCTGGCTCGTGGCAAAGGGTTTTACCCAAAGAGAAAGAGTTGATTATAAAGAAACTTTTTCACCTATTGCCATGATTAAATCAATAAGAATACTTCTTGCCATTGCCACATATTATGACTATGAAATATGGCAAATGGATGTCAAGACAGCTTTTTTGAATGGCTATCTTGATGAAAGTATTTTTATGTCTCAACTAGAGGGGTTCGTCGAAACAGGACAAGAATAGAAAGTCTGTAAGCTTAATCGATCCATTTATGGATTGAAACAAGCGTTCAAATCCTAGAATATAAGATTTGACACTGCGATCAAATCTTATGGCTTTGAACAAAACGTTGACGAACCTTGTGTATAAAAGAAGATAGTCAACAAAACTATAGCATTCTTAGTTCTGTATGTAAATGATATCTTTCTCTTTGGGAATGAGACAAGCTTTCTTGCTGACGTAAAGAGATGGTTAGCTGTATGTAAATGATATCTTTCTCTTTGGGAATGAGACAAGCTTTCTTGCTGACGTAAAGAGATGGTTAGCATCACAATTCCAAATGAAAGATTTGGGTGATGCTCAGTATGTTCTAGGAATACAGATCTTTCGAGACCAAAAGAATAGAACATTAGCATTGTCTCAGACATCTTATATTGACAAGATGTTGTCAAGGTATAATATGCAAAATTCTAAGAAAGGTTTATTACCTTTTAGAAGTGGAATTCATTTGTCGAAGGAAAAGTGTCCTAAGACACCTCAAGAGGTTGAGGGGATGAACAGAATTCCATATGCTTCTGCAGTTGGGAGTTTGATGTATGATATGTTGTGTACACGTCCCGACATATGTTTTGAAGTTGGAATCGTCTGTAGGTTCCAATCTAATCTTGGACATAGTCATTGGACCGCTGTAAAAAATATCCTCAAGTATTTTAGGTGAACGAAGGACTATATACTTGTGTATGGACCTAAAGATTTGATCCTTACGGGATACACTGATTCTGATTTTTAGACTGATGTAGATTCCAGGAAATCTACTTTAGGATCAGTTTTCACTCTTAACGGAGGAGCTATAGTTTGGAGAAGCATCAAGCAAAGTTGTATCGTTGACTCCACCATGGAAGCGGAATACGTGGCTACATGTGAGCTGCTAAGGAAGCAGTATGGCTTCGAAAATTCTTAGCTGATTTGGAAGTCATTCCAAATATGCACCTGTCTATCACATTGTATTGTGACAACAGTGGTGTTGTTGCTAACTCAAAAGAACCCAGGAGTCACAAGCGTGGAAAACATATTGAAAGAAAGTACCATCTCATCTGGGAGATTGTACACAGATAAGATGTGCTCGTCACAAAGATAGCCTCTGAAGACAACCTTGCTGATCCATTCACCAAGGCCCTCTTGGCAAAAGTATTCGAGGGCCACCTAGTGGGACTAGGACTCCGAGTAGTGTAATCTAGGGCAAGTGGTAGAATGTCTATGGTATTGTAGATGCCCTAGTTTATTGTATTTTTCCCATTATGTATCTTAACATTATATTGTATACATTTGTTCTCACTGGAGTTTTAGTCCAAGTGGGAGATTGTTGGGAATGTCCTAGAACTCACAGTTTGTGTTAAACATTCTATTTAATCAATAATAATGACTTGTTGATTTTGCATCTTATTATGAAAATCCAATAAACGCATCCTTGGCTATAGTCTGAATGCTGTAACTTTATGTAGTGACATAAACAGGATCAAGTTGACAATATATAGCCTAAATGGTCTAATAAGTATATGGATGAAATTGGGTATCTCATCCTGGTAACACTATTGGATGCGGCTCACTCTGTAGTTGTTATAAGAAATTGTAAGGTGGTACAAACGATATGACCCACAAATCGTTCATGTTGAGACATGAGAGTGGGGGCATCCTATGCAATGAGTTTGCATATAGACTGGACCACGAAAATAGTCACTTTCTTTATAACGACCGTTTACTGTTAAAACTGACTATTTCATTTATTATATAACCTAGGTTAACTCCATCTTAATCCTGAGCTAGCTATGAACTTCTTTTTGTTCGGAATTATCCTTTGATCTGCAAACGGTGAGAGTAGTCCAACAACACTGCTCAATAAGCTTACCATTTTGGGGATAAGACTGGATGAATAGTTGAGGACATAGCCTTGCAAGAGGGAATTCACTCCTACCCTATTTAGGGTTAGTAGATAGGTTGTTCTCTTAAGTACTGACTCCAGGTCTTGAACAATCGAGGCCCCGCCTTCTCATGATAGAGAAAGGATTTGATTCATAGAGATTATGAATCAGAATTGTTCATTAGAGGATCGGTAGGAACTTAAGGAACAAGATGTGGTCACAGGGGTAAAACAGTATTTTAGACCTAGCTATGATTACGAACAATCTGTGAAGGATCCCTTTCTGATTATGGTTATTAAGTGGACATAATATATCTACAGTGAGAGGAGTTCAACTATGGGCTATAGTGGAGTGTCTCATTAATTAACGAATGGGGGTTAGATCAGACTAATGAGTTTAGCCGATTAATCTTGAATCGTTGGAGCCCATGATCTGTAGGTCTGCGAGGTCCCCCTAGTAGCTCGTAAATGGTTAAGCTTTAGGGTAGCTTGATAGATTAATTTGAAACGTTCAAATTAAACGGAACAAGAGAATAAATATTTAAATATGATTTAAATATATAAAGATGATTATTGGACAAAAATTAATTTAATATTTGATATTAGATTAATTAATTTTCTTAAAATTAATTTATGAAATTAATTTAAGAAAATCAAATTTTGAATTAAAATGATTTAAATCATTTTTGGTTTTTTTTTTAAAAAAAGAATGAAAAATCGTTTGCATGTTGCACAAAAATGGAAAATGGGATTTTTCCATTATCTTCATCTTTATGCTCACACAAAAGCATTATCTTCTCTACTTTGATTCTCCAAGCATGAGCTGCAAGCCATGCACTCCATCTCTTTTTATGTTCATCAAATATATATAAAGAAGATTGGAGTTGTTGGAGAAAGAAAAGAGAAGAATATAGAATTTCGAGAGAAATTTTTCTGAAGAAGAAGTAGTCTTCTTCAGTTAAGCTGTTGTGAGTTTCTCTGGTTTCTTCACATCTTCAAGTTGTTCTTGAGCCCCAGAACTCTGCTTAAAGCTCTAAGAGCATAATAGGGACGACTTTGAGGTGGTTCACGTTGATAACAAGTGAAGACAGTAGCTGAACAAGCATTTTCTTGGAGAGTTCATCAAAGGTATGTTCAGAAAACCCACTTTTTGAGAAGAGCATGCTTTAGTTTTTGCTAAAATTAGTGAATTAGAAAACTTATGGATCCTTGATACATCCGCTGCATATTGTTTTACTCTTTCAGGAACTCAGCTACATAAGATGGAATTCACTCCTTCCTTGAAGCAGGGGTCAGTAGATAGATTGCTCCCTTAAGGGTTGATTCCGGGGCTTGAACGATGTGGCGCCACACACCTTCTCATGGCCCGAGAGGTGTCCACACATAGTAGGACTATGTTGTATTGTTCATTAGAGGGATCAATGGACTTAAGGAGTTAAATGTAACTACAGGGGCAACACGATAAATTGGCCCAACTGTACTTACGAGCATCTGTGAAGGGTTATCGTATTGTTGATTGGTTATATCCGATGGACACAGAAATATATTTGTGGTAAGAAGAGTGCAACTATCGGTCTTTAGTAGAATGTCTGGCAGTTAATGGATGGTGGATCTCATGGCTAAAGAGTTTAGTTAGTTATTCACGTACCATTGGAGCTTCGAGCCACAGGTCCATAAGGTCCCCTTGGTAGCTCAATGGATTCAAGTTGAGAATCAGTTTTTGGGTCAGTTTGAAGTGTTCAAATTGACAAGAGGGAGTTCGATTGTATATGATATGATTGAATTGGTTAATTATATATGATATGATTAACTTTATATATGAGATACATTATTTGGAAGAAAATGATATAAATATGATTTAGAGGAGAAAAAGACTATGGTTCATATGTTGCATATGATGTGATATTAAATCATAGTTTGTAAATATAATATGATTATATTTATTTTTTAATTAAACAATTATAAGATAATTTTTGCTGGTTTTTTCTCCGTAACCGAATGAGATAGTGGGAGGTTGCATTCAGTTTTCATAACTGAAGGATAAAATGAAAATAGTTTTCATTTTGCAAAGTGATCAGATAATTACTTTACGTTAGTACACTGCCTATCGCCTAGCAAGCGAGAGCATACACAATAGCTCAAAGTTTACTAAACGATCGTGTACACACATGCTTTTCCTAAACGATTGCATAGTCTTACCTAAACGATCGTCTAGCTTTTTCTAAGCGATCGCACGCCCAAGCGTTTTACTAAACAATCATCTAAACTATCAAGCCCCTTTTACTACATGATCGTGTACCTTTTACTAAACGATCAAGCACCCATCTATACGATAGACTTCAGATTGCTCCCACTTGCTTGGTCGTGGTAAACGAACATTCCTTCCTCTTTCCCTCTACCAAATCCAACAGAGCCCATACCTTCTGGATTCTCACACCGAGAATACCGAAGTTTCCGAGTGGTTGTGTCTTCTTTTGTTACCTGTTCATGTTGAAGACCGTTCGATGGTAGACGATAGCGAGATTTGTGGACGATTGGTTTGGCTTGCACAACGACAGCAAGAGGTGCAGTCCTTTGACGAGAGTGAGATTTAAAGACAAGAAGAGTTCTTCAACTGGTATGTCTCTCGCTCCTTTATTGTTTATATTTGAAAGGCATGTTGTAATTTGTTATTTAATGCATAACTTGTATGTTTGAATGTGAATGCGATGTTTCTGTCACACTGAGTCTAGAACGATCTTGCTTCTACTTAGAAGTACTCTTTGATAAGAGTTCCTTCAATTGGTATCAGAGCCAAGTTCTGATATTCCAAATTCATTGATGAATAGAATAACATTTACTTTCTCGATAGGTAAAGCATGTCTGCACTCTATTTAATTGTTAAATAGTTTTATGGATGTGGATTAATTGAGTATTCTGGGATGATGCATCTGGTTATTTAATTCTTTTACATTTAAAGTTAATTGTAAGGGCCTCTGTGTTTTTGGACATATTAACTTGCTATCGAGTCTGTAAATTCAAAGTGTTTGAGTCTCTGTGAGTCGTTCATGATGAGGCTTCAAGGCAAGAAGTTGTTGTACTTTAAGGATGCAGACGACCAAGCATTGGTCGGGTCATGTAAACGATGAGGTAAGCGATTGTAGAGTATCAGATACTCGGGAGCATGTTGACGCGCACGTACTACTAGACTCCCTATATTTACTTCCCATTGTCATTCTATATTTTGATTTCATTTATCAAATGGAACTTGCATCTCTACTTCTGTTCACTCTCTTTAATTACACATGAGTAACTAAACTTTTGAAAGGGTTGAGAAGTACTTAGCTAGCATGACCTAAGATCTTCATTTTATGCGATCATCTTGTCTTATGTATGTGTCCATCACCCCTTTAGAGCTACTCGAGAGAGTCTAAAGAAAGAACCTAGACTTGAGAGAGCTAGGTTAGAATCTAGACTTGAGAAAGCGAGGTTAGAACCACATAAGCAAGAGATAGAGACTTAGAGATAAGTTCTCTTTGCTAACATGCATCGCATGCACCCTAGAAATAGGTTATGGTAGTATGCGGTCGCCTTGTGTATATGTGTGTCATTCATCATCGCATAAACAAGAGTAGAGGCTTAGATATAAATCCTATAGATATCATCGTATACATCGCATGCGTCCTAAAAGTAGAAATTATAGCATTTGCATTGAGAGATGACTTGTTGTTGTATGTATGTAGCATGATCGCATAACGTGAACGCAATCTTAGGAAGTGTTAGCTAAATCCCTTCTCAACTCGTTCCCCTGCATACTCATTGTAACTTTCATGTTATTAACTCTTTTCTCAATTCCGCCGCATAGAATCTATACCTTAAACAAACATACCAACCGACTCATTGTTTTATTTGTTACCGCAAAGAAATTTGAAATCACTGTCACATATTGTCTTCTTAGTCTCTGTGTTCGACCCTTTTCTATTTCAAGACTCTGCTCAAACCTTCTTTTCAAAATTTTGACCAAGTGTTTTGTCTTTTCTGTCCAAAACAACGCAATGAGGACCTTCGCATCTCTAAATTTGGGGGTGGGGAAGGTCTGAGCAGATGCGATCAAGCGGATGCGGTCATTATCAAGAAAATGTGTTTATTATATCAAAAAAAAAATCATAAAAACTCTAATGTCAGCGCAAGGGAAAATCCCAACCTGATAAGAGTTAAGTCGTGAAAGAAACCTGCTCATAGTTGGATGTTCGCTTGTCACCCATGGGAGCAAGTCAAAACGAAGGTAGGTTTCCAGGATTGATGCAATATGAAAAGAAAAAAAAATATAAAGAAAAAAAAAAGATTGAAAATAAGAATAGAAAAGACAACTCCTCTGACCAGCAAAAGTAAAATTTGGCTGAGAATCAAGAGTTGAAGTTGAGATTGGTACACAACCATAGTTGGATGCTCGCATGACACCCGTAGGAGCAAGCCAAAACGAAGGGTGTAACCATGATCAACAATCTCTAATAAAATGATGCAAACTAGACCATCACATAAAAATGCACCTAGTTGTTTTTGCAAGAAGAGGTAAACATTCTTCTTAAAACAAGAAGGGAATTTTTGGGTAGAGGTTTGTTGTAGAAAAGAATAAAGTAAAGTATATTGATGAATTGTTAAAGGATAGAAGGAAATTGCATTTGTTAAGTAATGTTGTAGAGGTGGAGCATTCGGAGCAGCCAATCGACGCAAAGTTAGGATAGGAATTGAGTGAAATTGCCTTAGTTGAAGATATGCTTGAGGACAAGCATATATCTAAATTTGGGGTGTGATAACTTGTAGAAATACAAGTTATTTGTGCTGTTTTATTTAGATATTGCGACAAAAAAGAGGAAAGTTGTATCAATAGTATAAGAATTGGCTGAGAAATACGAAAATTATGAAATGCCGTAAAGGCATCCACTAACCCCATTGCGATGGCGAAATAGAATGTTTCAGTCTCTGTTTTGCAGGAAATAGGTCACCGCATACGTTAATGGCTCGAAGACAAAATGTACAACGCATCTAGATCGCATGCGCCAATCAATCAAGAACGAAGAAATGATTAACGCAATGATGGCACATGCGATGATCGATCATGGACTCTAGAGATCAATGCATTTCAACTGCATGCAGTAATAAAAAACAACACCGCATGCGGCAATCGATCGAAGATGTGAAGAGCAGCGCATTCGCGGACGATTCTGGTAAGTGTACATCTTTTTGTTGTGCAATTATGATGGATTGACCGTGGAGCAGAGAGGAATTTTCCATTACGCCATGGCAGGAATTATCAGAATTATACAGTGGAACCACAAATTCAAAGAGCCAAGGTCTTGTCTATAAATAGCTTCCTTATATACTGAAAGAGGCTGGTCCAGAGGCTTGTCTGAAGAGACTTTACAAAGTCAATCCTGGAGAACTACAAGACAAGGCTGAAAAGTGAGTCTCTGAGCAAGGAATTCTTCCGATTCTCGAAGCTGAAGCTTTGTGCAAAAGGTCAATTCTATCGGGAAAGCAAGCCTGAGAGGGAAGCTTTCCTCTCCACTACATCCATACATCGGCAAGCATAAGTCTCCGATCGGGATTTATCAAGACGTTGACACTCTTTCCGTATTTGTTTCTGTTCTTTAATTCATCTTTTGTGTTCATCTTCTCTAATCTTTCATTCACAGTCATGTATGAAACACTTATATTTAGAATTAAATGTGATCATCGTCATCATTATCATCTCTCTGTCCCTTTCCATACATTTATCATCCATTTTCTCCATGATGTGTTCTTAATCCCCTGGGTAAAAAGAGAGAATTAAGCGAGTGAGTTAATCTGTGTTAAGGTAATCGATTAAGTTTAGCTAAAGCATGCTCAACGGCATCTTCATCTGTGAGAGCAGAAGTGAAGATGTTATTCCGCCTATTGAGAGAAGGTTAGAAGAATGCGTTAACTAAAACAAGAAGTATTTCTAGAGATGGAAACAACCTTGCGTTCATGACGTTCATCTCTGTTTCACCATAGACGTATATGAATGCGGCCGATCACCGAAAGGTGTACGCCAAGAGAAAGCGGAAACCTTAGTTGTGTCCTTAACGTGATTGATGAACTTACACTATTTTTACTCTTTACTCATTCTCTTTCTGCCTCATTTATAAGAATTGCCATCGCATTCATAGATTCTTTTGTACAACTTCACAGCTAGTCCTCGACCCCCTGTATCATAGTAGTTTAGGAATTTACTTTATCAACGCATTTTTTACTTTCAGCACAATTTATATTTCTGAACAAACCAAAATTATTTATTCTTTATTATAACCGGTACCATATATCACATTAGTATCGCATTTAATGACAACAATCCCCCTCTTCGACCTCGGATCATTCTGAGAAACTTGCATTGGAATTATACTTGGTTTCAGCGCAAGGAAACTTGTGACACGCACTACTTCATCGCATACTACGAGCATATCACTATCAACGCATACACTTAGAACGTAGTATCGCATAATATCTTTATCGCAAAGCATTTGAGTGCATATAGAGCATTTTCATTCATTCATTAGCACAATAGTGGGGACATGAACTTGCATTACATTCATATTCATCATTGTCCATATGCTTAAAGATAAAGAATAATTTTTTTATTCGTTACAAGTTTATGGCAACATGAGCTTGTATGATTCATCCATCAGTAGTGTGCATAAGCGATACAAAACATACACAACATAACAAAAACATACATACATAGTTCGGAAGTTGCAGTTGAATGAGCTGGTTGAGTGGCGAATGAATGCCTACGAAAATGCCAAGCTTTATAAAGAGCGAACCAAGAAGTGGCATGACGATCGCATAAGCAAAAGGATGTTCTTCGAGGGTTAACAGGTACTTTTATTTAATGCATGTTTGTGGTTGTTTCCAAGAAAGTTGAAGTCCCGCTGGTCTAGGCCATTAAGACTATCTTTCCCCATGGCGCAGTGGAGCTAACAACTGAGGATGCAGCGCTTTCAAAGTCAATGGTTAAAGAATTAAGCCCTACTATGGGGGCAATGTGGAACGACACATCGACTTAGGCAAGCAGGATTGACCGTTTGAGAGGATGCTATTGCGTACTCTGAAGAACCTCTTTTAATCAACATCCCTACATCTATCTTTATCACTTTATTACCGCTTTCTTTATTGCTTTCCTTATCGCTTTCCTTAATGCTTTCTTTACTGCTTTCATAAATTAGTTTACTTCTTTAGAATTGCGTTATTCAATTTAGTTTATTATTTGTTTTAGTTATTTCCATGCCTTGTTCAATTTATTTACTTTCCTGCTATAGTTTGCGTTGTTCTTAATTCTCTGTGAATGATTGACTTAAAAGAAAATGAACATCGCAAAGTTGTATCGACTTGCATTGTTGATGAAAATAATAATAATAATAATAATAATAATAAATTTTAAACATCCGGTATGCATTGCGATGACGGGTGCATCTTGCGCTGATAAGATACACTTTGTGTCCATCTTCCTCAAATACATTGCGCTGAGGGATGTGTTACGCACGTATGTATTCTACGCCCGTCTTTAGCGAAAATGCATTATGTCGAGGTAGTGTTGCGCCAGTAGAAATACCGTGCACCTGCCCTCCAGAAATGCGCTGAGTTGAGGGGTGTGTTGCGCTAATGCATGTGTTATTGCCCGTCCTCCGCAAATATACATTTGCGGTAACGGATGCATTGCGTTAATCTTTAACCTTGCGCCCGTCCGAATAAAATACAAAAGAGAAATTCTTTTTGCAAGAGAGTAGTCCAATCGCTTAGGCTTTTAAGGAAATGATGATTTAGCAGATGAAATGACGCCCTTTTCTGCTAATTCATAAATGCGAGGAGCACGGCGGGCAAGCTTTTTGAGTATCTCTAAGCCTGCCACGCAGAATTTGCGTTGGGCCCATCAAGGCCCAACCTATAAATTCCCTCCTCCTTTGTCTGAGGAAGTTTATTTGAATCTCAAGCAAAAAAAAAAAAAAACCCTAAGAAAATCCTCTGTATACCAAACCTTCGAAATTTCTTCCTAAGTCCCAAAGAAATTTTCCAACTCTTCCACTCACCAAAGCCATGGTCGAGCAATCCTCACATTCATCTTCCCTACCTTCATCAACTTCCTCAGTCCAAGTCATCGCAAGGGAGGCAGCATTCCTCACAGCAAGCCACCGCCTCGCCGCCAAGCTGAAGCCTATCCAAAGAATCGCCGAAAAATCGCGGCGAAAACATTTTGTAGCCAAACCACTCCAAATCCAAGAGGGGCCAAGCACGGAGAGTGCTCCACTCCTAGTACTATCATCGGAAAGTGAGAAAAAAATAAGAGATGACAAAGAAGTATTTGGGAGCATCCTAAGCAACATGGAGAAAGAGGGAGGGCTACCTGAAGTCGGAGTTGTTAATCAGCCCTTGCCTGTAGATGAGGAAATGGCAGAAGCTTCGCGGAGAAGCGCCTTGGCCGTTGTGGATCCTAAGGAAACTGTTCAAACAGAATCCTATGAGGAACCCATCAAGGTTGCTTTGGAGGAGGTGGAAGCGAAGAAGTAGCCTGAGACGGCTGAAGGGAAGAAGAGAAAAAGCAAAGGCAAGTGAGCAGAAGGAGATGAAGAGGCCCGACTAAAGAAGGAGAAGAAAGAAAAGAAGTCGAGTGAAAAGAGGGAGCGCAGGCAAGAAAAAAAGGGCCTGAAGAAGGAAGAAAAGAGGAAGAGGGCAGAAAGCCCAGATGTAGATGGAGAATCCACCACCACAAGGGTGGAAGAGGGGGTGTCACTGCAAGAAAAAGTATTAGCGCAGCCTCAAGAGGCATCAACACATATCAGAATGGTTGCGACTGAAGACTGAAAGGATCTGGACATTACCCCTCTAATACGACATTGCAAGGAGAATGCACCGCAAGGGTCAACAAGCGACCCACAATTTTGGCAAAGTTTAGCAGAAGAGAAGGAAAGGAGAGAAAGAGAAGAAGAGGAAAAACAAGAAAAGATGTTACGTGTACGCCAAATCATCGCATCTGGCGATTTGGCAAGAAAACTCCACAATGAGAAGGTGCACCGTAACAACGCAATTTCAGCAGAAGAAGAAAGAAAAAGGCTCGAGGTTGAGCAGCACATATTGCGGCCTCGGAGCAATAAAGAGAAATGAGAGAAGAAGAATAGAAAGAAAAGAAGAAAAAGGAGGAGAAGAAGAAACGGCGCAAAGCAAATGTGCAGCGCATTAGAGAGACTAAAAGAAAAGAAGTTGCGGAGTGGAAAAGGGAAGAAGAAAATCAGCGCAAGGAACGGGAACGCAAACAAAGACAAAAGTCCTGCCTTGCGTTGGCTCAAGATAAGGGCAAATTAAAAGTTGGAAGCAGTGAGCCTGCATTGACCAAAAGACGTCCATCAACGAAGAAGGAAAATGATGACATGATGATGGAGATGGAATTCTTTCCTCCGTCAACGCCACTACCTGATTTAATTATAAGTGTTGTGCTGGAGCATGGGTGGGAGACATTCTGCTAGTGCCCATCCATCATAATTCCAACGGTAGTGAGAGCTTTTTATAATGGACGGCTTTATGGTACCAAAGATGCGGTGATCATGAAAGGATGGGTAGTGCCATTCAACGCAAGGGACATCAACGAATTATTAAGATGAAGAACATCTCGGATGCGCCGGGTAACAAAATTATTGATGATCCTGAAGAAGAACAAATGGAGGATACGCTGAGGACATTAATGTAACCGGGCACTCAGTGGTCAGTATCTTTGAAAGGCATTAAGACCCTTGTGTCCAACAAACTGCTTCTAGAAGCGCGCTTTGGATTTAGCTGGTGAAAAGGCGACTCATCACTAAATCGCATGACAAAACTGTTTCAAGGGATCGAGTAATGGCCACATATTGTATAGCGCGCGGTATTCAAATTGACGTGGGCCAATTGATTGCAAAGAAAATTCGAGGTTTTGTAGGGCGTGTGAGAGGCCAGTATTTCTTTCCTTGGACAATTTCAAGCTTATGCCTCTCTGTGGGTGTAGGTATTAAAGAGGAGCCAATGCTAGAAGTCCACAGTCTCATCAACATAAAGATCTTGAGAATGCTTCTCAAGGACTCTCCTCACTGCCCCGAGCTTCCACTCAAACGACCCCTTATCGATTTGAATGCGCCGCAGTAGCCCAAGCCAAAGAAGCAGCGCAAAGATGACAAAGTCAAGGAAAAAGTCCAAGAGCAATCAACGCAAGACCAAATACCCTTGGACCCCTTACCTTTAATTATTCGCCCTCCAAGCCCACCTATGGAACCCCTTTCCCCACACTCTGAAGACTTTACCAATCTCCTCCTCGCCCCAGACTCAACCAATGCATCCCTAGTAGCATCTTCCCCCCATCCATCTCCATTGCATTTTTCTCCTCCATCTCTGCATGTTGACGACCCACACGGGTTGGGTGAAGGCACTTCCGCTCAACCTCAAACCGTTGATGGTGAAACAGCACAGGCGCATCCACCACTACAACCCTTGTTACTAACCTAGCAGAGATGCGTTTTCTTTTGCAAAAGAATAACAGAGTTACAAGAGATCCATGCAGAGGTGCAACGCAGTATTACGATGACGCGATAGGTGCTGATCAATATTCAACACAATATTTTCACTATCCACCTGAACCAGAGACAAATGGCGGAACGCAACCATGAATACTTTAACTTTTTGACAGCCTATTTACATGGTACCATTGTGCCTCCCCATTTACAGCAACCTCTGCATTTTGAAGAGCTCATCGAGTTCCTCCGCAAAATCCTCCTCCAAAGCCCCCGCCGCAACTCTAAATTTGGGGGTGTGCCACCTTCTCAATAAATTTGCAATTTTTCGTTTGCGGCCATTCTTTTATTCATTTAGTATTTTTTTTTTATGTATAGAAGCTATACCTTGATTTTTTGTACATGCTTAAATTTTGTGTTGCGATGATTGTAATTCTTTGTATACTTAGTTAATTTTAATATAACCGAGTAACTATTCTTTCCATATGTGTTATCCTCTTTACCTATCATCCTTTGTCAATTATTGTGATATTCCTTGTCTTTTATTTTGCGTTATCAACATTTTTATCCTCAGTATCAGGAAAGCTACTGAGCTATTGATGGTTTTCTTGTAAACACAAGGCTCATCAACATTTTTATCAAAGCTAAACGATTTAATCGCACTGTCAAATCTAATGTTCCACGATCTAGGCGTTTGTTTTAGCCCATAAATGGACATATTAAGGTTACAAACTCTTTGCTCTTGATCTGGAACTATGAACCCCTCTAGTTGAGCCATGTAGATGGTCACCTCAAGATTACCATTCAGAAAGGCAGTTTTGACGTCTATTTGCCATATCTCATAATCATAAAATGTGGATATGGACAAGAGAATCCTGATAGACTTCAACATGACAAAAGGTGTGAAAGTTTGCTCATAGTCCACTCACTCGACCTAGGTATAACCCTTTGCCACGAGTCTAGCCTTAAAGGTCTACAATTTTCCATCTACACCTCATTTTCTCTTGTAGATCCACTTACACCCTATAGGTTTTACCCCATCAGGTTGATCCACAAGTTCCCAGACATTATTGAAGTACATATACTCCATTTCTTGGTTCATGGCTTTAATCTACTCATCTTTGTTAACATTCTTCATTACTTGCTTAAAAGACAATGGATCCTCGACCCCATTTTTGGGCTTCAGTCAAATCCATCTAGTGATCCAGTGGGTTCATAACCCTCACACTACGTCGAGACAGTCTCAACTCTTGAGATGGTTGACTAGATGTACTGACATCAACAACTCTTGTTGATCTATCAGTCTGTTCAACAACTCTTGTTGAACCCTCAGTGGTCTCACTAGAAATCTAAGGTAAAACAAGCTTACTTCGTGGTTTATGATCCCAGACATGGTCTTCTTCCAAGAAGATAGAATATCTCGATACAAACACTTTGTTCTCACTCGGGTCATAGAAGTATCCACCTCTCGTTTCCTTGGGGTAGGCTACAAAGAAGCAAACTTTCGAATGTGGTTCCAACTTCTTCAGGTTAGCCACAAGCACATGGGCCAGACATCCCTAAATCCTGAAGTGGCATAAACTACCTTTATGGCCTCTCCACAGCTCAAAAGGTCTTTTAGAAACACTTTTCGATGGAACGTTGTTCAAAATGTAACATGCAGTCTCCACTGCAAATCCCCAAAATGAGTATGGAAGATGAACATAACTCATCATAGACCGAACCATGTCCAATAGGGTTCTATTTCTCCTTCCACCGAAGATACTTGAGGATGGTTTTAACTGCTGCTCAGTGAACTAATCCTGGATTGGACATACCTACTGAAAATTCCTATAGCAAAGCAAATGTCAGATCTAGTACATAACATTGCATACATAAGGCTGCCAACAGTCGATGCATAAGAGATCCATCTCATTTTCTCAACCTCTTGAGGTGTCTTAAGGCATTTTTCCTTAGATAATACAATTCCATGTCTGAAAGATAATAAACCTCTCTTGGAATTGTACATCAAATATCTGACATGTATCTTGTCAATATACAATGCCTGAGACAAGGCTAGTGTTTTGTTTGTACGATATTTGATGATTTGGATCCTTAGAACAAACGGCACATCTCCTAAATCTCTCATTTGAAGATGTACAATGATTTGGATACTTGATGATTTGGATCCTTAGAACAAACCACTGTTTAACATTTGTTAGTAGGCCTACATAATTCTCAATGAGTTGGATATCATTCTCATACAACACTAAGAAAGCTATTGAACTGTTGATGATTTTCTTGTAGACGCAAAGCCATAAGATTTGATAGCAATATTAAATCTTATATTCAAAGATCGAGACGCCTGTTTCAATCCATAAATGGACCAATTAAGCTTGCAAACCATTTTCTCTTGATTTTGTTTATTGAACCCCTCTGTTGCTGCATATAGATGGTCTCCTCAAGATTACCATTCAGAAGGCAGGCTTGATGTCCATTTTCCATATCTCGTAGTCATAATATGTGGCAATGGATAGGAGATGCAGATAGACTTAAGCATGGAAACAAATGAGAATTTTTCCTCATAGTCCACTCCTTTTGAAGGAACTCTTATCAAAGAGTACCTCTGAGTGGAAGCAAGATCGTTCGAAACTCATTGTGACAGAAACACCGCATTCACATTCAAACATACGAGTTATGCATTTAACAAAAAATTACAGTATGCTTTTCAAACTTAAACAACAAAGGAGCTAGAGACATACCAGTTGAAGAACTTTTCTTCTCTTTAAATCTCGTTCTTGTCAAAGGACTGCACCTCTCGCTATCACTATGGAAGCCAAATCAATCATCCACCAAATCTCGCTATCGTCCACCACTGAATGGTCTTCAACACGAACAGGTAACAAAGGAAGACACGACCACTCGGAAACCTTGGTATTCTCGGTGTGAGAATCCAGGAGGTGTGGGCTCTGTTGGATTTGGTAGAGGGAAAGAGGAAGGAACAATCGTTTACCACGATCAAGCAAGTGGGAGAAATCTGAAGTCTATCGTATAGATGAGTGCTTGATCGTTTAGTAAAAGGTACACAATCATGTAGTAAAAGCGGCTTGATTGTTTAGACAATCGTTTAGTAAAACGCTCGGGCGCGCGATCGCTTACAAAAAGCTAGACGATCGTTTAGGTAAGACTATGCGATCGTTTAGGAAAAGTGTGCGTGTACACAATCCTTTAGTAAACTTTGAGCTATTGTGTATGCTCTCTTTTGCTATGCAATAGGCAATGTACTAATGTGAATCGATTATCTGATCACTTTGCAAAATGAAAACTATTTTCATTTTATCCTTCAATTACAAAAACTAAATGTAACATCCTACTATCTCATTCAGTTACGGAGAAAAAAATACCAACAATTATCTTATAATTGTTTAATTAAAAAATAAATATAATCATATTATATTTATAACCAATGGTTTAATATCACATCATATAAAACATATGAACCATAGTTTTTTTCTCCTCCACTAGATATAAATCATATTTATATCCTTTTCCTCCCATTAATGTATCTCATACATCATGTCAACTATATCAAATATAATTGACCAGTTCAATCATATCATATATAATCGAACTCCCTCTTGTCAATTTGAACACTTCAAACTGACCCAAAAACTGATTCTCAACTTGAATCCATTGAGCTACCAAGGAGACTTTATGGACCTGTGGCTCGAAGCTCCAATGGTACGTGAATAACTTTAGCCACGAGATCTACCATCCGTTAACTGCCACACATTCCACTAAAGACCAACAGTTACACTCTTCTCACCACAGATATATTTCTATGTCCATTGTATATAATCAATCAATAGTACGATAACCCTTCACGGATGCTCGTAAATACAGCTGGGCCAATTTACCGTTTTTCCCCCTATAGTTACATCTAAAAGTAACACTGATCCCTCTAGTGAACAATACAACATAGTCCTACTACGTGTGGGCACCTCTCGGGCCATGAGAAGGTGTGTGGTGCCACATCGTTCAAGCCTCAGAATCAGCCCTTAAGGGAGCAATCTATCTACTTACCCCTGCTTTAGGGAAGGAGTGAATTCCATCATGTGTAGCTGAGTTCCCAGCTCCCTGATGCGTGGAAAATGGAGAGTAAATATGCATGCATCTTATGATATGCGTTGATCTCTATGCGTCGATGGTCATGTGTTGGACTAAGAAATATGCAATCTGCGTTTAAGAATATATGTAATGACCATGCGTTCCTGCCACAAATTTTCTTGCTTTCTCGCCAAGTATAACGAGAACGCAAGTTTCTCGAGATGATCCGAGGTCGAACTCAGGGACTTGTAACTAAATATTGCGAAGTAATGTGTTTGCGGCGATGAATAAAAGAACAAGGAAGTTAAAAGACTATGCGCTACTCCTACTCCTAAATAAACAGATTGTTCAATGGAAGTATGACTATGAGAGTTGGTAGAGACGCGGCTACTGATAAAATGGTGGAGAGGATAATTCACTGCATCATTAAGCTTGATCACAAGGGTAATCACAGCTATTAAAGAATAGTTGTGCGATCATGCTATACACAAATATCAGTACTACATTTCTCAATGCAGAATGCCACAATTCCTATGTCTAGGACGTATGCATTGCATATGCAAGACAGTCGAGAGAACTTATTTCTAAGTTTCTATTTCTTGCTTATGGATCTAATCCGACTCTCTCAAGCCTAGATTCTATCTTTAAACTACTCTCTCAAGTATGTCCAAATGGCGCATGCATAAGACAAGATGACCGCATACCACCATTCCTATTTCTAGGGCGCATGCGATATGTAAATAGCATATAGAACTAATGTCTAAGTTTCTACTCTTGCTTATGCGATCTAATCCTACTCTCTCAAGCCTAGATTCTATCTTTAGACTACTCTCTTGAGTACGACCAAAGGGTGAATGATGCATACATAAGACAAGATGATCGCATAAAGCATGGTTATGTTGAACATAAGATTATTCCTATCTCTAGGAACACTGCTTGCTTTGCTTAGTGAGTTCCACTACTTACCCTCTCGGGCAGTTAGTCGTTGCTGATCAGCTCATAGACAAGTATTGCGACCACTTATAGACAAGCGTTGCTACAGCCTCACACTAAGTAAAGAGGATTAACTCACTATATTCGCATAATGCACACCTCTCAGTGGTTTGCTACATTTTTCATATCTCTATGCCGCATGATTGAATATGCGATAGTGCTTGTAATCTTGCTTAGTTCGTTGCAATGAAAGTAAGGGATGATAAAGAAGAAGTTAATGAAGATGGAGTCGAAGGAAATAAAGAGATGCATTGATTACAAAATGTATTAATGTCTTAACCCAAATGTAATACAATACAGAGATAAGAAGAGAGTGGAGAGCTAGATGTAGGCAATCTCTTGCTTCCATCAGATGTATGTCAAGGTTGCCAGTGGTACCAAGGATGGGCGGTAGAGTAGTCTCTCTCGAGCTCTATCTTCTGAAAATCTTCGGTCGTCACTCGGAATGGGTTGAAGGAGTGAAGAACTCTCGAAGAATGTCTTCTCATACTCTCATCTATGATCACAAGGATCTGCCTTAAGACAGAAGCTCAGATACCTTAAATCTGGGCTCTAAGGCTTTATTTATAGAGCTCAATCACCGACAACATTAATGGTCCCACTCTGAATCACTGCCACTAACGGCACGGTAGGTGAAATGTCAACATCACCTTTTTTATACTCCCAAGGTATGTGTTCATGCTCGTTTTTTCCGAAGTACCATCACATTCCATCAACCTTGCGATCACCCTTTTATCATGGTTATTCATTGTAGCCGCAACATTCATGCGATGAATGATAACAGGCAGAAATGCACGTTATCATAGTGCTAAGTTCTTAAATAATGTTGGCTTGCATTGATAAAATTGATTTTTGTATTCATCGCATAGGAACAATTGATTTTTGTATTTTTATGCAGAATATGCATTGACACAAGGCAAAAATTGCGATCATAGGGAATCATTGGTCAAGCGCAGCATTACCGCAAGGCTTTGCGGTGATTGTGTTTGCAAAAATTTGCTCAAGAAGGATTGTTGCAACTTGGTGGGCGCATCTGGGTGAAAGGCATAATTAATCACGATGGGACAGAAAGATGATGACGGTCGAATCCGAATTAAGCTGACAGCCGTTAACGATAACAAGTACATTCAGCTTTTCGGTGACAAATATTCAGCGCATCAATCAGGGAATTAAAGCCATCCCATCTGAGCAATCATAAGAAAGAAACCACCTTCAGCCTGAAGCTTTATAAATACCAAAGGCATCCTTTAGAAAAGGGGTTCGAAAATTCATAAGTTCGGATCAGTTAGCTCAGCATGTCTTTGTCCATAGTTTTTTCTTTTTATTTTAAGGCGGAGCAAGAGAAGAGTAAAGACGCCAGAGATCGCTCAAGGCAACTCAAGAGAGAACCTTGAGGCGTGGAAGCAGATAGCAAGCCGACTCTCGCGAAAGTGCGATTATCTTTTGAACACGAGTAGAAAGACAGTGTAAAAGCCTGGGAAGCAAGAGATTGCTACCAGGCTCTTTATTCTATCCTTGCATTGTTATTCTGTACTTCATCTTTATATTTATACAATGAAAGTTCTTATTCTACATCTGTTCACTCTCTTAGTACGCATGAGTAGCTAAACTAGTCGAATGGGTTGAGAAGAACTAAGCTAACATGACCTAGGAAGTTCATTGCTTGTGATTATCTTGTGTTATGCTATGCCAAATATCCCTTTAGAGCTACTCGAGAGAGAGTCTGAAGAAAGAACCTAAGACTCGAGAGAGCTAGGTTAGAGTTTAGACTCGAGAGAGCAAGATTAGAACTACATAAACAAGAGATAGGGACTTAGAGATAAGCTCTGTTTGCCAACTTGCATCGTATGCATCCTAGAGATAGGAATGATATTATGTGGTCGCCTTATTTGTGTGTATGTCATTTTTTCATCGCATAAATAAGAATAGAGGCTTATGGTAGGTCCTATAGACTTATCACATATATCGCATGCGTTCTAGCCTTAGAAGTCGTGGCATTCGCACCGAGAGGTGGTTTACTGTTGTATGCATGTTGCATGATCGCATAGCATGAACGCATCCTAGGAAGTGTTAGCCGAAACTTTTCTCAACTCGTTCACTGCATACTCATCGAATTTTCCGTTTATTCAACTCTTTTCAAACTCCACCGCATTTGTTTATTTTTCATTACTACAAACATCAACCTCAACAACTATTGGTTTGTTTAGTTACCGCGAAGTTTTTCTAAAAATTACCACCGCAACTGACACTGTTTTTTATATCTTACAACATGTGGACGAATATGAATATGAATGAATGAATCATACAAGCTCATGTTGCCATAAACTTGTTGACATAAAAATAGAATGTCATGCTTTGTTATCGCTTATGCACACTACTTCTAAGTATAACTTTTACTGGTCAAAGGAGTTGTCTCTTATACTCTTATCATTATTATTATTGTTCATATTTTTTTCTTTTCATATTACGTCGTTCTTGGAAACCCACCTTCGTTTTGGCTTGCTCCCACGGGTGTCATGCGAACATCCAACTACGAGCAGGTTTCTTTCATGACTTAACTCTTATTAGGTTAGGATTTAGATTTTCCCTTGCACTGACATTGGAGTTTTGTATGATTTTTTTTTAATTTAATTTATTTATTTTTAATGATAACGAACACATTTTCTTAATGACCGCATCCACTTGATCGCATCTGCTCAGACCATCCCCACCCCCAAATTTAGAGATGTGCAAGGTTCTCATTGCGTTGTTTGGACAAAATAGACAAACACTTAGTCAAAATGTTAAAAAGAAGGTTTGAGCAGAATTTTGAAAGATAAAAGGTAAAGTTGTGCTATTACTACGAATTAACTAAGTGTTAGTCAGAAAATACAAAGTGTGAGAAATGTTACTAAGTGTATGCATATAAGTCATCATGGCAGCGTAATAAATAATGCAAAACGAAAGATAACGAACATCGCAATAGTTGACAAAGGATGATAAAGACGAGGCTAATGCATATAGAAAGAATAACTACTCAGTTGTATTAAAAATTAACCAAGTATACAAGGAATTACAAATAATGTAATACAAAATTTTAGCATGTACAAAGAATCAAAGAATTAGCTTCTATACATAGAAAAATAATGAAATTATCTTTTGTATTTGGTTCAGACGAGTGCACGATTAAAAGTTAACACCACGCTTCCATTAATGCAAATGCATATTTGCAGAGGACGGACAACAACGCATGTATCATCGCAACACACCCCTCAGCGTAATGCATTTGAGAAGAATGGACGCACAGTGTATCGTGTTATCACAAGATGCACCCATCATTGTAATGCATATCAATTTTTATTTTTCTTTTTAATTCATCAAACACGCAAGTCGATAAGACTTTCCGATGTTCATCGTTTTATTCTGTCATTCACAGAAATTTTAAGAACAGCGCTACTACTACATATAAGTAATGAAATTAAACACAACATGGAATTACACAATTGAATTAAATTGACAGTAAACGCGTAAAGCAGTAAAGGCTAATTCTAATAAGAAGTAAATAACGCAATTTAAAAATCAGTAAATGAAAGCTGTAAGGAAAGCACTTAAACATAGATATAGGGATGCTGATTGAAAGAAGTTTTTTCAAAGTTACCGCAATAGCATCCCCGCAAGCGGTTAATCCTGCTTGCCTAAGTCGATGGTCTCCATGTGTCGATCCACATCACCCCCAAAGTAGGGCTTAATTCATTGACCATTGACTTTAAATATGTTGCTTCCATCTTCAATTGTTAGCTCCACTACGCCATGGGGAAAGATAGTCTTGATGCGAAATGGCCCAGACCAGCGGGACTTCAACTTCACTGGAAACAATCGCAAACGCGCATTAAACAGAAGTACCTGTTGACCTTCGACGAATGTCCGGTTGTTTATGCAATCATCATGCCATTTCTTGGTTCTCTCCTTATAGAGCTTGACATTTTCGTAGGCGTTCATTCATCACTCGACTAGCTGATTCAATTGCAATTTCCGGACTTTCCCCACGCTTGCTAGATCAAAGTTCAACTTCTTGCTTGCCCACATTGCCTTGTGTTCCAAATCAAGAGGCAGATGACAAGCTTTTCCAAAGACCAGAGCATATGGGGCATGCCAATTGAAGTTTTGAAGGTAGTTCTATATGCCCATAGTGCTTCATCGAGCTTGGGTGACCAATCCTTCCTGGAGGTACTAACTACCTTCTCCAAGATAGTTTTGATCTCTCTGTTAGAAATCTCTGCTTGCCCATTAGTTTGTGGGTGGTATGCGGTTGCAACTTTGTGGCTGACATTGAACATAGTCAACAGGTTGTGATTATGCGATTGATGAAATATGAGCCTTCATCGCTGATTAAGGCCCGGGGCGTCCCATATCCAGTAAAGATATTCTTCTTGAGAAATTTTGCCACCATGGCTGCATCGTTCTTAGCATATGCGATGGCCTCAACCCACTTCGATACATAGTCAACTGCGACCAAAATGTATTTATGACCTTTTGAAGGCAGAAATGGGCCCATAAAGTCGATTCCCCATACATCAAATAATTTGATTTCCAAGATTGAAGTCAAGGGCATTTCATTTCTTCTAGACATATTCCCTGTTCTTTGGCATCTATCGCACTACACAACATGGGCATGGGCGTCCTTGAATAGTGTTGGCCAGAAATAGCCACTCTGTAGGACTTTTGCGATAGTCCGCTGCCCCCCAAAATGTCCTCCATAAGGAGACTCATGACAAAGCTCCAAAATGTGTTTGGCCTCATGCTCAGGAACGCATCGACGCAGAATATGATCAGGTCCAAGTCGATACAGGAAGGGGTCATCCCAGAAATAAAACTAAACATTATGTCTCAGCTTCTTCTTCTCCTGGTATGTGTAGTCTTCTGGTACTTTGCCACAAACGATGAAGTTTACAATGTCCACATACCATGAAACATTAACTAGCATACCAACATCAGCAACTCATCAGGGAATCTTTCTTCAATATCTTTTTCTTTCTCCTGAACCTCGCAATTATCTAACCTTGACAGATGATCTGCAACTTGGTTCTCAGTGCCCTTCCGGTCCTTAATCTCTAGGTCAAATTCTTGTCATAAGTTATTTGATCGCAGAATGATCAGTATACACCACAACAGTTGTTCCAATCAAGTACTATCGAAATTTCTCCAGTGCAAATACCACTACGAGCATTTCTTTTTCCGTGGTTGGATAATTTTCCTATGCATCATTCAACATTTTGCTAGCATAATATATAGAATGCAAACCTTATCCTTGCGCTGACTCAAGTCTGCACCACTGCGTATCCACTAGCGTCACACATCAACGCAAACGGTTGCGTCAAATCCGGCACAATCAGAATAGGTGCGATGATGAGCACGTTTTTCAGTGTGTGGAATGCTTCAGCGCACGCATCATCAAAATCGTATTCGTGGTCAACCTCAAGGAGTGCACTTAAGGGCCTTGCGATATGAGAAAAGTTGCTGATAAATCTTCGATAAAATCCTGCATGTCCCAGAAAACTCCTAAGCGTTTTCAAATTTACTGGTGGTGGTAACTTGGAAATTGTGTCGATTTTTGCTTAATCAACTTCCTGTCCTGCCTTTGATATTTTGTGACCTAGCATAATTTCTTCTTCAACCTTCTCAAGGTGATTTTAGTGGAAAAACTTTCTTATGGTGAGTGTTTACTTAGTTTTATGCGTTGATATGTGGATAAATGTATATGTAAGTGCAAATTGCATGCTTATGATGTTACGTTGTTTGCCATGATAGTGTTTGTGAAATTTCTATGGAAACTGAGATTATACCCGGACTACATAAGTTAGCATGCTTAATAAAAGGTGCTTGGCAGGAAAATATAGTCAGCCGCGATCGGCGAGAAATAATAGTCAGTGATGACCGATGGGAAATATAGTCAAGTTATCTAAGCATGACTAGCGGGAAAAGAATTGTCGATGTGCACATTGGCGGGAAAAGTGGGTTATAGGAAAGTTTCCATAAAAAGTTGTTGTGATTGATAATACATCCATGATATGAACATGCCACGTATAGCATGGAACTGGAGGATGATGATTGAATGAATGTACACATGATCATGCATAAATTACTGGAATTGTGATTATGTGATTGATTTCCCAAAAATATGTTTTGCAAAGTGACTACTATTGTAAAAGAACCACTCACTGGGCTTAGTAGCTCACACTCTTCCAAATGTTTTCTTATATCCCCCCCCAAGTAGCAAAGCAGAGCGTTCAGGAAAGAATCTACTAACCACCAACACACCAGGACTTGGTAAATTCTCAGGACACGTCTCGAATCATGTAATAAAGAATATAGGAAATTGAACTATGTGTATAAAAGTTAGATATAGTGTTGTAAACATGCTGAAATCTTTAATAGATAGGGAGGGGGTATATTAAATTTAAATGTTGTCTTGGAATACTACTGGTAGGAGGGTGTGACATCAGCTTAGAATTTCTGGATCACTCCAGTACTCATAAACCGTCAGACTGCTCTTCATGATAAACAGCCAGTACAAAGAGATCTGTCCTGCAAAATATCACAAACGTACTTAACACTAATCGTTACCAATCCTGGGCAACAGTGCCATAAACTTGACACTGTGTTTTATATCTTACAACATGTGGACGAATATGAATATGAATGAATGAATCATACAATCATGTTGCCATAAACTTTTTGACATAAAAATGGAATGTCATGCTATGTTATCGCTTATGCACACTGCTTCTAAATATGCGTTGTTAATGATATGCTTGTAGTATGCGATAAAGTAATGCATGTCACAAGTTTCTTTGTGCTGAAACCAAGTATAATTTCAACGCAAGTTTCTCAGAATAATCCGAGGCTGAACACAGGGATTGTTTTCATTAATGCGTTACTTTTGTGATACATGTGATCGGTTTTTACAATTAATAAAGAATTGGTTTCTGGAATTTAAAATGCGATGAAATAAAATGCGTTGATAAAATAGATTGCGTTGAAAATAAAATCCTAAACTAATATGATACAAGATACATGATACATGATACTGATTTCGAGACAAACTGTGAAGTTATACAAAGGATCGTGGTATGCGATGGCAAGTCTTTATGGATGAATCAGAAAAAGAAAGAGTAAATAGTAAAAACAACGCAAGTTTGTTAATTGCGTTAACGATGCAACTAAGGTTTCGTTTTCCCTTGGCGTACACCTCTTGGTGATCGGCCGCGTTCCCATATCTCTATGGTGAAACAGGGATGAACGTGATGAATGCAAGGTTTCTTCCATCTCTGGAAGTACTTCTCGCTTTAGTTAACGCATTCTTCCAACCCTCTCTTAATAGGTGGAATAACATCTTCACTTCTGCTTTCACAGGTGAAGATGCCGCTGAGCATGCTTTAGCTAAACTTAATCATTTCCTTAACATAAATTAATTTACTTGTTTAATTCTAGCTAATTACCCAAGGAATTAGGAAAACATCACGGAGAAAATGGATTATGGATGAACGAAAATAGATAGAGAGATGATAATGGTAATGATCATAACAATTAATACTAAGATTAAGCATTTGATACATGGTGTGAATGATAGAGTAAAGAAGATGAATACAAGTGATGAAATAGAGATTTAGAGACAAATACAGAAGGAGTGTCAACGTCTTGACACAGATTCCGAACGGAGATTTTGCTTGCCGGCGTGTGGTAGAAATGGAGAGGAAAGCTTCCCTCTCAGGCTTGCTCTTCTGGTAGAAGTGACCTTTGTACAGAGCTTCAACGGTAGGGATTGGAAGGATTCTTTGCCCAGAGACTCACCTCTCGGCCTTGTCTCTTGATTATCCTGGATCTACTCTGGAAATCGCTTTAGACCAGTCTCTCTCTTAGATCAGTATATACACGTTTCTATGTATTCCAGTATATCTCTCAGTGAATTTGCAGAAGCTATTTATAGGTGAAGCTTGGCTTTTTGACTTCATGGTCCCCACTTTATGGTTATAATAGTTCCTGAAATGGCAGAGTGAATATTCCTTCTGTTACGCAATCAACCTGTCAGAAATGCACAACTGAAAGTTGTACATTTGTCTGAATCCTCCGCAACTGCGTTGCTCTTTATATCTTTGATCGATCGCGACATGCGGTGTTATTTTTTATTACCACATGCAGTTGAAATTGCGTTGATGGCTAAGCTCTTGATTGATTTTTCTCATGTGCCGTCATTGCGTTGATCATCTCTTCGTTCTCGATTGATGGGCGCAATGCGACGTAGATGCGTTGTTCTTTTATCTTTGAGCCATGAACGCATGTGGTGACTGATTCCTACAAAATATAAATTGAAATACTCTTTTCTACCATCGCAATGGTATTAGTGGGTGTATTGACGATAATTTATAATTCTCGCATTTCTTAGCCAATTTCTATACTATCGACGCAACTTTTCTTTCTTTTAGCCGCAATATCTAAATAAAACAGTATAAATAACTTGTATTTCTACAAGTTATCAGCAACCTATTTTCCCAAGTCCTTGAGTTCGACCCTGGACTTACCAGGAAACTCAGTGGGGTTTACACTTAGATTTCACTGAGAAAACTTGAGTCTTCAACGCACTTTCATCATCGCATTTCATCCACATTTCCACATCATAAAAACAACGCATCAATGAACGCATGCAATCAATAGCCACAATATCCATGCGATGAACATATGCGATCTCCCTTGCGATGGTCTGGGATTCACCGTATGTGATCGATTCCTGCGATAGCTACAAAAATAGACATTTTGACGTAGAATAACGCATAATATTGGGTTAGCAAAAATTTTTCATGCTGATCGATGCAAGCTCACCTTTCACATGAATTCTTAGTATAATCGCCACATATTCTACTTGTTAGCCCTCATAATCCTAAATAAAATGCTACAATAACTTGTATTTCTACCAACTATTACACCCCCAAACTTAGAATTATGCTTGTCCTCAAGCATGCCTTATACTTAGGAAATTCAAAATTCACCTTCTGGCTTTTCCTTGTGATGACCAACTTTTCAAAATATAATTAACTCATACCTCTAACCTTGGCAGCAACGCTCTTCTCAACTTTGGCTACTTCTTCAAAGAGATATTTTCTAAGGAGCCCAGGAGTCACAGGCGCGACAAACACATAGAGCGGAAGTATCACCTGATCCGCGAGATAGTGCATCAAGGGGATGTGATCGTCATGAAGATCGCTTCAGAGCAAAATGTTGCTGACCCATTTATGCTTTCATGGCTATAGTGTTTGAGGGTCACCTTCAAAGCATGGGTCTACGGGACCGTCTACGGCTGGACTAGGGCAAGTGGGAGTTTTATTGTACTGGACCTTAGTGCCCTAGTTTATTGTTTTGTACTAGTTTTTGTACACCCCACTCGCTTTAGGACAAGTGGGAGATTGTTGGGGATGATGCCCTAAAGTCTCGTGCCCTGTAGTTTTTAAACATAGTTTGTACGAACACTTGTGATATATAATATATGATATTTACTTCTGTTCTTGACTTTGCACATTGGATGTTTTATTTACTTTACCACAAACCAATAAACTAAAATCCTTGGTTGTCATTATGTAACTTAAGCATGTATATGGAGACATAAAAGTGAATCATGTCTTAAGTGATAACCAAAATGGTCTGTAGTATATGGATATAAGGGGGAAACCTTATCCTGGTAATGCTACAGATGCGGCCCGCTTTGTAGAATAGTTACAAGTGTTGTGACTGGCTACAGATGATCTGATCCTGATAATTCGTATGGGGACATGCGAGCAGGGGCATCCTATACAAAGAGTTTGTATAAGACCTGACCATGAAGTGTTAACGTCTCGTTATATAACGTCGTTCATGACTAAGACTTCACTTCACTAGGATGACCATAGGTAACATGACCTCAATCCCGAGTGAATTGAGAACTCCTGCCATTAAGGGCGGTCCTTTGATTTGCATGGGTGCGAGTGGCTAGGTCGCCGACTCAAACCTACCACTTTGGGGATTCGTCTAATTTGGGAGCTAGGAACTTAGCTATACAAAATGGAATTCACTTCTTCTCTGAAGAAAGGGTAAGTAGATAGATTGCTCCCTTAAGGGCTGATCCCGGGACTTGAACGAGTGGCGCCACTTACCTTCTCATGGCTCGAGAGGTGTCCACACATAGTAAGACTATGTTGTATTGTTCATTAGAGGGATCGGTGGTACTTAAGAAGTTAGATGTAACTACAGGGGCAAAATGGTAAATTGACCCATATGTACTTACGAGCATCTGTGAAGGGTTATCGTACTGTTGATTAGTTATATCTGATGGACACAAAAATATATCTGTGGTAAGGAGAGTTCAACTGTCGGTCTTTAGTGGAATGCCTAGCAGTTAACGGATGGTGGATCTCATTGCTAAAGAGTTTAATCAGCTATTCACGTATCGTTGGAGCTTCGAGCTATAGGTCCATAAGGTTCCCTTGGTAGCTCAATAGATTCAAGTTGAGAATCAGTTTTTGGGTCAGTTTGAAATGTTCAAATTGACAAGAGAGTGTTCGATTATATATGATATGATTGACTTTATGTATTAGACACATTAATTAGAGGAAATTGGATATAAATATGATTTATATCTGGTGGAGGAGAAAACACTATCGTTGATATATGATATTAATGAAGGAATTCTTAAACAAGAGTATCCATGAGCGGGTTCAGATCTTTCTAATTTCATTGTGACCGAATTACCATACACACATTCTAACAAACAGATATGCATTGTAATGCTAATTATAGGCATGCTTACACAATTAAAATACAATAAATTGAGTAAATGTACTAGTTGAAGACAATCTTCACTCAAACTCAATCCAGCGGAAGCGACTCCTCTACAATCCTTATCGCCTAGCAAATAGTCGCATCGCAGCACCACAATCGTCTACACGAACGGCGGTGCACGAACAAACAACAACCGGGGACGACACCACCACTTGAAGCCCTTGGTATTCTCGAAGTGAGAATCCAAAGAGTGGACTTTCATGGAATTGGTAGAGGAAGGAGGAAAGGACAATTGTATAGAACGAACAGCAAGTGGGAGATAGTAGATGACTATCGTATAGTCAGGTGCTTGTCATTTAGGAAAAGGAACACGATTGGGTAGGTTTTACTAAGCAATTGTCTAGTAAATAGTAAACGATCATTTAGAGCAGCTCGATGCGCTAAACGATTGTTTAGAGAAGGTGAGCGATCGTTTAGAAATTGCGTGCGATCGTTTAGGCGATGGGCGTTATCGTATAGGCTCTCAATGTTAAGCGATCGTGACGTTTTCACACCATGAGCAAATTTCTGGGTCTCTCACAAAATGAAACCAATTTTCGTTCTATTCCTCAGTTACAAGAACCGAATTCAATTTTCTCACTTTCGCACAATTTAGGAGAAATTCTCAGCCAATTATCTCATAACCGCCTATTTAATTAAATAATGAATATAATCATATTATATTCTTAACCTATAGTTTGATATCACATATCTACTATAGTAATTTCTCCTCTACTTGATATAAATCATATTTATATCTAATTTCCTCCAAAATAATGTATCTCATACATTTAGTCAATTATATCATATATAATTAACCAGTTCAATTATATCATATATAATCAAACTCCCTCTTGTCAATTTGAACATTTCAAACTAACCCAAAAACTGATTCTCAACTTTATCCAAGCTACCAAGGGGACCTTATGGACCTATGGCTCGAAGCTCCAATGGTATGTGAATAGCTGACTAAACTCTTTAGCCACGAGATCCACTATCCGTTAATTGTCAGGCATTCCACTAAAGACCAACAACTGAACTCTTCTCACCACAGATATATTTATGTGTCCATCAGATATAACCAATCATGGGTACGATGACACTTAACAGGTGCTCGTAAGTACAATTGGGCCAATTTACTATTTTGCCCCTATACTTACATCTCACTTCTTAAGTACCACTGATTCCTCTAATGAACAATACAACATAGTCCAACTATGTGTGAACACCTCTCGGGCCAAGAGAAGGTGTGTGGCGCCACATCGTTCAAGCCCTGGAATCAGTCCTTAAGGGAGCTATCTATCTACTTGCCCTTGCTTCAGGAAAGAAATGAATTCCATCTTGTGTAGCTGAGTTCCCAGCTCCCAAATCAGACGAATCCCTAAAGTGATAGGTTTAAGTCAGCGACCTGGTCACTCGAACCCATGCAAATCAAAGAACCGCCCTCAAAGGCAGAAGTTCCCAACTCATTCAGGATTGAGGTCATGTTATCTATGATCATTCTAGTGAAATGAAGTCTCTGTCATGAACGGAGTTATATAATGAGACGTTAACACTTCGTGTTCAAGTCTTATACAAACTCTTTGTATAGGACGCCCCACTCGCATGTCCTCTACATGAATGATCAGGATCAGATCATCTGTGACAAGTCACAACACTTGTGACCATTCTAGAAAGCGAGCCGCATCCGTAGAGTTACCAGGATAAGGTTTCCCTCTTATATTCATATACTATAGACCATTTTGGTTATTACTTAAGACATGATCCACTTATATGTCACCACAATTGTAAGGCTCATTACTTCAACTAGTTCCCGTGTTCCTCAGGTAAATGATACAGAGATACATTAGAGAATGTATTTTATATAAAAATAAAAAAATATGTTCAAAATTTTCAATTTTCTATTTAGATAATGGATAATGAAAAAAAAATGTAAAAATGGAATTACGACCATTTCCTATAAACATCTTATCTAGATAAGATACCCAATTAGATTTAGATAATAGTAATCGTTTATGTTCTGGGGAAAGCCGCCCAGGGACTGGACAACCGGAGGGGATTCGTGATTCGAAGGGAAATAGACTACTAAAAAATTTCACATTGATTTTGTTTTTTTATGTTGTAATTGATATATTGAATAAAGAACTCAGAAAATTGAAATCAAAAGGCAAAAGAATCAATGAAATGTTGTTTGGTCTTAATTGAGAACTTGAATAAAGAGTAGTTGAGGGGTTTTATAGAATTTGAAAATGGGAACTCCTTTATTTGATGTAACTACTTGAGCCGGCCTGTTGGAACCTCAAAGTCTTTAGTTGATCCAGGATGTGTGATGTATATGCCATTCCAAAGTGATCTATTAATCTGCTAATAAGTCGTTTAATGGCAGTTCCATCTATCACTTTTTTGTGAAAGACCAGATCGGCCCGTTCCGCCATAAGTACCTCCATATTACGTTGAGTGGGGTTCGACAATAGGTTTGAGTCAATGATTAGAAAACTTCCTTTTCTCGATCTTGATTCGCGTAGAAATTCAGGACCTATGGTCTTAGTTGAACCGGAGAGAACAAAATTCATACCATTTATAAATCGTATATGATACAAGTAGTAATCATAGAATAGATAGATTCCAAATTGAGTTTTTTCTAAGCGGAGCCTGGATACTTCATTTTATTAGTACAACTGAGAAAACCATAAATTAATAAATTATTCTAATTGATAATATTAATCTGGATACCCCCCAAAAAATAGATCTAATTGCACTTGCATCAATAGATTCCTTTTCGGGAGCGATTCATCCTTCCCGAACGCAGCATACAACTCTCCGTTGTACTGCGCTCTCCAAG